>NC_133347.1:16224137-16824137 GCF_030506205.2 Paramisgurnus dabryanus
GTCACAGCTCTTATACAGTAACGTTATGTATGAATATAAATCCTAAACGAGTAACTCGAGTACAATAAGCACATTCTGTAACCATAGTGAAAGATGTAAAATGAATGACTGTACCTTTATCAACAAATTATTATGTTACAATAGAGGCAGCGCTGATGTGCTATTTTGTGCGCAATGTTTCTGCTGTTTACTTTCTCCTAAGACCTAAATGGCCGTGTTTATATGAGGATATTTGCAAAGACTGGATTTTTGACGCATATGTTTATTTAAGGCCAATAAAGCGGCAAAAATACTCACACAATGAGAAGCGAATGCGCGACTTTGCGTGCCCATCTGACACAGAAACAGCGGCCGCATTTTGCACTGTTGTTTGACTTTGAATGGCTTAAATCACTTGTTTTTAAACTGTGGTGCTTAAATATGTGTACAAATGTTAAGTTTTTGTGACCACACGCAAATGCAACTGCAAGAACCGACATGTGGTTGACATCAAAGTCCCGCGAGAGCATTTCGGAAGCAGTCTCCTCTTATGATTCCTCGAATCGCTCTCACGGGATTTGGATGTCATCTGCCTCCTGGTTCTTGTGGCGCCACATGAAGTTTACCCACGAGTTTAACAAACCCGATGTATCAGCCACTGGTTAGATCAGCAGTCAAAAACGGGACGCGGGTGATCACGTACGGGGGAAATCATTTACCCCCAAAATACAGCACCCCTAGTCATACTGTGCAAAGACACGCAAGTTACCTGGCTTTTTGGTTTTCTTAGCCCACGAACTGAAAGCCTTGCCAATCTTCATCATTTCGCTAAGTCAATCTCCAGGTCTTTTACACCTTTATCGATCTCCAAAACATCGGAGCCTTCCTGCATTATAAGTTTGTCCATGCTAGCTGAAATAAAGTTTTACCTCAGCTTAACGTGATACAGCCAGAAAACCCGGAGTGGATCCGGTGCGTGGTGGTTACAGAACGCTTACAGTGGAGAGAGGAACGTGATTTGGCTCCACTCCAGGCTTTGATCACATCCCACTTAAAAAGGTGAATACACGACTCGTCTTTATGAAAAGTGAATTTAATAATTTTTCAATTGACGGAAATCCGTCTAGCGACGGAAAACTTTAATCCATGTATAACAATTAATTTATTTAATATTTTACCCCAAAGTGTCTTCTTTAAAACAAGATTAGCTTCTAGATCAAAAAATGCCAGAGTTATATTAATTTGAAAGTGTATATCACATTTTCACCCCCCCACTGAAAGGGTGTTTCCGCCACTTAAGGGGTTAAACTTGATTTATGAGTTCTTCAATAAGAAACACTTTAAAGGTACATTATGTGTTTTAGCGGCATCTAGCTGTGAAATTGTGAAATGCAACCAACATCAATTTCGAAACGCAATGAGAAGCTACTGTAGCTGCCACAGGACAAACATGACAACGAAGGATTCAACCTACATGCTCTGTAGGTTTGTCCGTTTAAGGGCTACTGTAGAAACATGATGACAACATCCATGTAAGGAAACCCACGGTTTTTGTAGATAAAAATGTCTCATTCTAAGGTAATAGAAACAATACAGTTCATTATCTAACGTCTTAATACACCACTGATAATAAAATTGTGTATATTATATTATTGCATTTCTGTAAAGAGATCCTTATAAAAGTCACACATTGCACACATTTTCAAACATTTGGTCTTCACAAGAATAGCCAAGCCTGCACACACCACCCCTCCCTTATATCAGAATATAACTCTTGACAAATTGCCAAAGCCACACCGATTTCTGTATCCATCTTCAGAGAAACACTTCACCAATCAGCGTAAACATGAATATTTCACAACAAACATAATTAAAAGAGGCATTAAGAATTCAAAAGGAGAGTATCATCAGGTATTCCACAAAAACACTGAATTACTGCTAGTGTTTAATTTTTCAAGAGCCTGCCAGGGCACTGAAGAGTCTGCGTGACGGGGAGTCTGTTTATTTTCCGGTTCACTCATAATTTTACTATACATCATTTGTCATGTGATAGTTCTCCAGCGATTTGATTTTTATTCTTGGCCCAATTTGAAATATGACATGCGACACGAACAGAAAAGTCAAGTTGTTTGCTGATTAAATATGAATGAGAAGCAAGATCCAGATATCTTTATTAATCTCATGAATTAGTCAGCGAGGCTGTAATTAAATCACCTCAGCTCCTCATTTATAATCATTAACTGCGGAGTAGGCGCCGAGATTTATAGGTAGGGTTATACGACCGTGCCATGTGTGCGTCTGACAGGTTGATTTATAATTTCATGTGTTTGTCTTTTTCTTCATCTTATGGATGTCATCTAATGTGACATTACATAAAACACTGAAAAGGCGCACACACGTTCGTATGACTGCTGAATCATTAAAGGCCGAGAGTGAACATGTGGTTGGGAGACTGCACAGTAATGTGTCTGTCTGTGCGTGTTAGCATGAGTGAGTTTCTGTAATCTGAAAGATTACAGCTGGTTGACAGTAATGTTCTCTCGAAGGTAGAATTGCAAACCCCCCATTTGTTTCTGTCGTCTCATCTGTTTCTCTCTGTCATTTCTACCCTTTGGAGTTTATGTTTGGCTGGTATAACTGAAACGTGGGAGTGTCTATACATGCATGATGAGAACTCTCAGCTGGGACTTCTCTTCCAAGAGAAGTTTCTTCATCTTCAGGATATTTGTTTCAGTGCAGTTTTACTTAGGCATTAAGTACAGAAGCGTGCCAAGCATCATTTAATTTACATTTAAATATACACATTTGACAGACAGGAAATTATATCTTATAATTATATATTATGTATTTAAGGTCCCACTGCTTTCACATCCAAAAAATTTCCACTACACAAACATGTCAGGCACTTTAATAAAGAACTACTTGGTACTCGGGCACTGAATGAGGCAGAACTGCCACTGGTGTCCCTTTAAAAATGGCTTTCCCTGAGCTGGAGATTTTAAATGTTAGGTACAGTAAGGAATAGTTGGCATTTTGCCCTTGTTATTTCCATTCCCTCTCGCCCTCACACCCTATCTTTATTCTTTGTAATCTTTGTTCTGCTTTTCTCTACAGTGTGGGTTGAGATAATGAACACATCATGATGTAGGGACCCGTCTGTGTCTGCTTTATGTGTGTGATTGTTTTCTGTTGTCCTTTACTGATCATAATAGAGGAGACAGTCACACAGGTGTGTAGGTGTACTGTATGTGTGGTTAATTCTAGCATTGCAGAGAGCGAACCAGCAGAGATTTGAAACTGGATTTACTCAAAGCACAATCACTTTAGTAATCACCTTAACAGAGTAAATGGTGAACAAATGTCTCCTTTTGTTCTTGAATCACACATACCTGGGTATTTGTACCTCTAACAGCCCCATTGGTAGTGGCTCAATTACCAAACCTGTTCTTTTTAGCTCTTATGTTATATTGAATACCTCATTTGAACAGCAAACAATCAATACTGTTAGTGGAAAAAGTTCCCACTCAGACTCAAGCAGTTTAAGGAACGTTCTGTGTCATCCACACAAATCACAAAATTTAGTTTAGAAAAAAAAAAAGCTTAGCCACAATTAAAAAAACTCACCCACATTTCGTTCCAAACTTGCATTACTTTCTTATACACAAAACAAAGGAATTTAATCAATCTGGCTGCCTGAATTCAATAAAATTCAACACAAAGACATTAACACCTGCCAACGGGTAGATTTTAGTTGTGGCAGGTAAGACGCTCCCACAAGCCACTTTGGCTTAAATATATATTGGTATGAATACATAGGTTTTTCATTTGTTGTTTTCCACACGTGCATGCGCACAATCCGGGCAAGGGGAAAGATACACGATTGCATTGAAGAGAGCGGAGAGAACTTATATCTGAGTATGAATATGCGCATGCATCCAGTTTTCTGCGAAGGCAAAGGAAACCCTTGAGGGGAGGTTCGTGCTTGCGCATCACATTAATTTACTTTTACACAACAGTAATGCCCTTTTGACATTTGTCAGTAAAATAATATTAGCGCCTTAAATGAAGTCTTAAATCTCTTTTAACAGAAACCGTCAAGATCATAAAATCTAATTTGCCTAAATAAATTGACAGTTTTTTTCAGGCCAAGTACGCCTTAATTTATAGAGGAGGAGTAGGGACCCCCAGTACATGTATCAAATTAAGACTGGATTTAGATCTTGATGCTTACATTACATAGATATTAAAATAATACTTTTTGGTATACAAAGTCAGATACTTTTAACACAGTAACAAAGTCACTGAAAAGGTTTTATTGTGGAAACCTTCATTTTTATTAAGTTTATTTTTTAAACAAGCCAATTAACGCCTTTTGTTTGATGCCTAATTTCAGGTTTCAAACAGAAAAATAGAGGGAGCTTTTGGTGTCAACGCCAAAAGGATCAAAGAGAAACTGGGAGGGCCGTGGCAGCCAATATATTGGGAACCCCGATGATGTCAATCATTATACGGTGGATCTTGTCTCTCAACACCATTTAAAACTGTAAACAAACATTTTACGTTTTTTATATTTAAACATAATTTGGAGGACCCCTGGTAGAACCACCATGAACCGCCAAGGGGCCCCGGACCCCTATTGAAGACCCATGCTTTAAAAAGTTGAATGTGTTATACCACTAGTAAGTATTTATATTTTAAGTAAATTTTGCATTTTATATGTTTAATAAAGGGAAATCTTTCCAAGTTCCCCCCAAAATTGTGTAGGCACCCTGTACAGTACTTAATGAATAAATTGAGAGAGACTCAAGGACATGTGTAATACCTCCTTCTATGGGATACATATGACAGCCACATTCAGATCTCTCAGACAAGCAGAAGTGAAGATTTATAATAGTAAACTCATATCTGATAAAACATTGGAAATATTGTGTGTGCGTTTGTGTTGATGTTTTGAACATTAAATTCAGTACTGGAAATAAGGCCTGAAGCATCTTCGGTATTGTGTATGAGTGCGTCTCGACCTTGCCTCTGGCTAAGGTTAATGATGATCAGCTGCATATTACATCATCAATATCACGCCTTTCATACAGATTGAAACTGGTGCAATGAATCATGGGTAATGAAATAAAATGATCTATTAGTTTGATGGTAAAGAACAGGGGGTAATGTGAGAAAATCTATGTATTATGTCTAAACTGTTGTTATTCGGAATAATTTACATGCAGCACAAATAAATAGACAACATTGTGTTGCTTTCGCTAACCACCCACAGTCCAGTTTAACTAAGCACTACCTGTTAGTTACAGATTTTTTTTATTTTGTTGGGTTAGCTACAAACATCTTAAGACAATGTACAAGCTCACATGTATGTGTGCATAATGTTTTTGCGTTTATATTTGATCTAGCGTCTTAATCAAATATTCATACTTTTATGAGCATTTATCTTTATTTATGCACCTGTCATGGTCTCAATAATAGACCATTCTGAATAAAATAAAAAAGAACTGTAAATTTATCACGTTGACAGATAAACAAAGAGCGCACACACTCACAAACACTTTAAATTATTTTCTGTGTGCTTTCTGGCAATTAGACCTTTAAAGTGATTGTCTGTACAGCCTCATAAATCTCTCTCCCCACAAATGTAAACATGTATACATCCAGTGCAGCATACACATCCCAAGCTATAGCTTTATTTTTCTTTTCTTTCAATACCAAGTCAATAACATGTAGATTTTGGCAGCTCATGATATAAATCATGACCTTCAGACTAGGGAAGCTGGAATGGATTTTTTTATGATTAATGCCCGAAAGAACTCTAAATAAAATGACTCACGGAAAATATATACAGAGAGTATTAAAAACTGCCAAATTGGTGTATTGTGTTGTGGCCTCATCTCACCTGACAATTTATATTATTCTTTTTTACTCTGAACAGCCATAACTCCCCATCCCTATAGAGAAAACTTTGCATGCAAGAAGGATATGTGGCTAATTGCATTTAATGTAAATTTAGTATGGATGGATGTATGGTTGCCTAGCAACTAGCGCTTAAATTTGCAATATTCAAAACATCAACTCCTCAAGCTAAAATTTCACATAGCGTCCCGCTACACAAGAGGAACAAATTTGCCTCAAGGACCCAGAAGTACTTTTTCTCCTGAACTACTTCTCCAATGGCAATTAGATTTTTTGTTTTTAAGGCTTTAGAAAGACTCTAACAAACTAAGTTAAGCTGTTCTTTTTGCAAAGTAACTTGTGTGACAGCTGCATAGTCAAGCCAAGTTGCTCTCCACAATGTAAACAAATGAAAATGTCAAAAAGACAAAATCGTTTGCGGGTTTAAACACAAGTCACTAACTCCATTTAGTTCTTTTAAGTAGGGCTGCCTTACGATAAGTCGGGACTAATCGTTTGCAGAGTAAAAGTTTTTGTTTACATAATATATGTGGCTGTACTGTGTATATTAATTATGTAAAAATAAATACATACACATGGATATATAATTTAAAGAAAAAAATATATTTATATAATAAATACTTATATTTATATATGAAATTTTATATACACATTCAAATATTTCTTATATACATGCATGTGTGTTTGTATTTACATAATTATTATACACAGTACACCCAGATACTGTATATTATGTAAACAAAACAATTTATTCTGCAAACGATTAGTCTCGACTAATCGTTAGCCAACCCTACTTTTAGGTGCTCATTATAATTCTATGTAGACAGCGACTTTTGTTGCCGTTTAAGTTAAATATCATTCTGCAACTTGGCCCATCTTTGGGGCTGTTTAGAATTTGTATTAAGATGTGTTTTTTCTTCGATCAGATAAAAAGTGGACGAAAGAGAGACACATCACGTTCACACCTGGTATTTAAATCAGTCTTTTTTGTCCACTTTTGACCGCTTCTGTCCTGAATACTGTGAGGGGGCGGTCTGTCGAGACTGCGGGCGAGGCTCTCTGTTGTCATTTAAACGTGAGCGGGAGTAATGAAGAGTTAATATGGACGCAAACTTATATTATGTGCGGACTCCGCTGCTTGTTGTAAGTAAACATGCTGCACAGTGTTTTGTACATCCGTCATTTTCAGCGAAATTAATGAAATAAGATTGCACAACTTTCACACGCTTGCAAAATGAAACCGCGGAGATCAGCCGCTTTAGTTTTATCAATAAAAGACTAAAATAGCGCCATACACCCTATGTTCATGCCAGAAGTCAGAAAAGACATAAAAAATTGTGTTCAGTACCTCAGATTAGATAAATGGGCGGAGAGAAGGCGGTCGCGTCTGGCTCTTTGTCGAACATATTCAACCACATGTGCGTTTACACTACAAAAGCAATCCGATCTAAATGGTTTTCGACTACCTCTGAATGTGATTGAAAGTGATCGAAAGTGGACGAGCTCAAAGCGTTTTGGACACCGTTTACACCTGGCATTAACGTTGTCCACTTGTGATCCGATCGACATAAACACATGTTAATGCCAAGTGTAAACAGCCTCTTTGTTCTTAACGTCGCAAGCGGAAATACCTATGAATACAAATGCGACTCCTTTACAAGAGGGGTTTTCGCAGACCAATCACATCGCTTGTGGTCCGCGTGAAATGGACACGTTGTTACATTTATGGCAAGGTGCGCGTAACTATTACGCACTACAGTAGCTTCATATATCTAGATTCCAATAACTGCTTCCTGCTGCTATATTTTGCTTGGGAATATAACAGCCGATAATCTGCACATTAAGATGACTTTAAAATAAAAAAGGCTATTAAAATAAACACACACACATGCAGTAAGTACTTCCTGTCATTTTTTATACAGCACCCTAGTGATCTACCTCACTCCAGATGGTAGCAGTCAGCACAATCTAAGCACACACACACACACACACACACACACACACACACACACACACACACACACACACACACACACACACACACACACACACACAGTACATATTTTGTTTACATGCTAATATTTACATTAATGCATGTAAACACGTACAATGCAAACAAAGCAGTCCAGAGACTCTGATTGCTTTCAGTAGTGAAAGAAGCTCTTGTCTTTCAAAGAGTAAGTGAAGGAAACACTCCTTAATTGCACCAAAGGAAACAGAAAAGAGTCACAAGAGAATACTAAGTACACACGGTGACAATTTGATAATCCAACTCTCTCTCTCTCTCTCTCTCTCTCTCTCTCTCTCTCTCTCTCTCTCTCTCAGTTTATGCCTCTCTTTCTGTCCTCCGACTTATGGTTTTGTTACCAATACACATATTCCAATACAGTGAGTATTTACTGCACTGTTCTTTACTGCAGATTTTATTCTGTTTTTAATTTCTACAGTAATTGTTCAATGATAACACAGAGCTGGGTTTTCTCATGTATGGAGATGTCATTGAGACCTAGTTCTGTCTCTCTGACCTCAGATCAGTGTATCTCTGTGGGAGCTTGATGTTTTGGGTGGTTGCACGCAGCCTGCGAGAGGCCGTTTCAGGATGATTGATATGACCATGCTGGTCGACAGATGTTACCAAAATGCTTTGCGGGGATTAGAGGATTACAGAAACGTTCGGAGAGCATTATGGGAGTGTTAAAAGAATGTTCTGCGATAATCAAGGATTGTTGATGTAATGTTACATGATGAGTGTTATAGCAGAGATGGGAAAACGTTCTGGAAAAAACAGGAGTTTTGAGGAAACATACTGTGTGTGAGACTGTTATAGGAGTGTAAACATTAGAGCTTTGTCACTACCTGGCAAAACGAACTACTGTATGCTTGTGGATATGCAAAACCTTAAATTTGTAGCTGTATGTATGAATTGCATTATACTGTAGGTGTTCTAGGAAAGTTTCTAGGATTGTTCTGCTGGATAAGGAAGCAGGAGATATGTTCAGCATGCATTTTATGCTAAAGTAATGAGAAAGACAGGCCTGTCATGTGGTTGCATCACACGACAGGTGACCCATCAATTGATATTACACTTAAATAGAGCTCACCCATTTCCAAATCCGTGTTACTTGCAGCAGCCGAGGAAATGTTGGAGATACGTTGAGCGAAACGGTTTTTAAAGAAGAGGAGAAATGTTTGCTGTGGCTTAATCTTACTAAATGGATATCTCTCTAAAAAGCAAGATGTCCTCTCTAATGTACAGGACAGCAGCTATCTGAGCTAAAAATACAGACCGGAGACTCAAGTCCCATGAATGATTGAGTCTCAAGAGGATTTATCTGTTTAATGCTGCTGCACTCAGTCATGGCATAAATAAACAGGGTGATTACACTGCCAGGCTTCTATTTACTTCTAATTTACTATTTTGTCAGGCAGTGTTTATTTAATAGACCCAGTGTGTATTTCATATGCATGTATTAATTGGACACAGAGATCATAAAATATACAGCTTTTGGAACAAGGCTGTCAGAACACTCATCGCAAGTCCTTATTTACCAATCATAAATTTGTTAAAATGATACACAATGGCCTTAAGGCACACAGGCAGTTAATAATGTAAGAAAAAACTAGATTGAGTTTCCTAAATGTCCCACACGGTCAGAAAAAAATGGTCATAAATGGCCCCTAGGTGTCCAGGGCTCCAGACTAACTTTTTTCACTAGGAGCACAGTGGCACCCAACTGAAAATTTTAGGGGCGCAACCAGAAAATTTAGGGGCACACACCGTAAATCAACATGCTAACCAAATATTCACATTTCCACTGTATTACTTATAAATACTTTAATGATAGATGCAGAAAGTACAATGTGCTGTTTCAAATTCAGTGTCACACAAAATATGTCAAATTTACTGGTTGCACATGTGCGACTGGATGTAAAATTCAGTGGCACACTCTCAAATTTTAGGGGCAAAATGCCACCATTTGGGGGCAGTCTGGAGCCCTGCTGTCACTGAGGCAGTACTCTTTCGAAAAGTATACCTTTGCGTTCATATTAGTACCTCAGAGGTACATATTGGTACAAAAAAAAAGGTACATATTGGTATCAAATGTATACATATCTGTACATTAATGTTAAATATTTGGACCTTTCTAATGGTACACACGAGGCGAGACTTGTCTGAAGCATGGCCAACAGCCAATCACAGTAGTCGCAACACATGCTCCAGTTTTGCATCAACGTTATTGGCTGGCTTGCACTAGGTTATTTGCACAAGGCAATCTGATTGGCTGACACACCTGTTGGCGCTTGAAAAGTGAAAAAAGTTTAACGCATGACGTCATCCATTAAAAGTAAATGAGAAGCGTTAATGCTTACGGCGCGTGTGAATGTACCGTAAAGGACACTGCCCAATTGACAGCCAGGGACCATTTTTTCTTACAGTGACAACAGGGTTGTGACAATAAAGGACTTTCAAGAACTTTCCAGTACCCTCAAATTAAAGGGCTAAATGTGGAGACACAGTTCAAGTGAGAGCAAGGTTACATCATGTTACCTTTTAAGATACATTCTTACAGTTCCCTTTCGAGGGAACTCGCGCTGCGTCACTGCGGTGACACTTTGGGGACGCCTCCAGGGGTCTGAATATGTATATCAAATTCAACCAATTGTGAGGCTTAAGTCAAAGACAGGGTGACGCGGAAGCCAGGAAGTATATCACTATCTGAAATATTGCCAAAGACGGCGTTATAGGGACGCAGGAAGTATGGCAAGGAAGAGGCAGTGTCTCGTTCCCTTTTCAGGGAACAACAGTTACATACATAACCCGAAACGTTTTCATGTGTCAACTCAACTATGCAAAAAAGCATTATGGTATGAATCAACATTCGCATACAGAAGATATAAGCATTTAAAGCAAACAATTTGGCACGTGTGCTTAAAAAGTCTAGATTTTTATATTATTCGACACTACATAGGGATTAATATGGATTTTTTCCAGAAAACGTCTTGCATAAAATAGATTCAAGCACTTTCCATGACCTGTATCTATGTATGTATATTTTCAAAAACTTCCCAGGGCCTTGAATTTTCCCGAAGGATTTCAAGAACCTGTGGTGACCCGTGGTCCATATCCTTTCAAAGCAGCTTCACAAAAAAATGCTATTTACACTATAACTGTTATATAACTGCTATCTGTTATGATTGCCATGTTTACAACACATTTACATTTAATCTTATATTCAATCTTGTGAAGAGTGTTCACATCAAACATTATATTAACCAATGCTGTCTCATAGCAATTCGTACGTATTTTACAAGGTGGCTTATTTGTATTAATTCATAAAACCACATTCGTACATTTTTGTACGATTTGCCTTGACCCCTGTGACGTGAGTTTAGAGGGGGGTTTTGGTCTTTTTTTATGATAATCGTACGTTTTTGCACAATTAACTTAGTATGAATTCATACGATGTAGCCAACTTATAAAATTTGTATGAATTCTCATAAAATCAGGCTATATTAAAAGCATAAATAACCTTATTTAATTCAGCAGGTGGTTTAGTAAAACAACAGACATATGTAGATTGCTGATGAATTATTATTCACAGGAATCATTCACACCTAATCCCCACATACAAATGAAATATGAAAGTTGTATGCACCAAATATTTAAATTGGGAGATGCGGTCATGCATGGAGAAGAGGGAGACAGAAATCCACTAAATGAGTTTGATGGTGCCGAGAAGGGCGCAGAAAAGAAAGACGGGGGAAGGAGGAGAAAGCTTGTAGAAGCTCCGAAATAAATCAGACCTGAGTTCTTGACAGGTTTTTCTACCTCATTAAAGCCTTCAGGCTGGCAAGATCTTACCTCTTCTCTAATCCTATGGATCAGTTAATGCAGACACGGTTACTCAATTATTAACTGTAGGTTTAGTCTCTCTAAACATATATAGGGAGAAAGAGATAAGACAAGGTCCATAGTTTAGCTCGATTTGCTTGCAGTTTTCCATTGTAGCACATTAATTGTAGTAAAAGTCTCCGGGAGCAAATTGGGATAAAGTATTTTGCTCAAGGGCACAATGGTGATAAAGCAAGATGTGATTACAACTTCATAGATCACCATGACATTAGTGTAAGCTGCCCAAATAGTTGGGTTTCCACCACCCTTTACCCAGAGACATCATTATTCAGGATCCTATTGCAGGTATAATCTGTGGTGAAGAGGTTACTTTATAACATAATAATTATTTCCAAAAAAATGAGGGGCACTCAAGCGCAGGTTCAAACTAAATGAGTATCTTCAGAGTTCAGCTGTGAATGGACTCCTGCGGAGAGAAAGGAGCAGGAGGGGTGCGACTGAATACCGGTTGCTCATTTGGCCTCGCCGATTTATCCACAGCCCAAATTTTGTCGAGTCAGATAAACTGCTCAATCGCTCACGCTAATGCGTGTGTGTTTTCTATATGGACGGGTTGAAAGAGCAAATGAGTGGAACGCAATTGAATGTTTATTACAGTGCATGACTGGGTTACGATATAGTTTTCTGATTAAAGGAGCATTTTTCTGTGGATTGAACTAAAATTCAGCTTCTTTCCGCTGTGGGTGGGTGGGTGGTTGTGTGACCTCCCCATGTGATGGCAGGAAGGCACCTGACCTGCTGCAAGGTGAATTTCATTTGTAAGAGGGTGTTTACCAACACTTGACCAAATTATTATAGCCATTTCATGTTGGAGAAGAAACGAGTTTTGAAAAGAACATACCTTAGAAAAGAGTGAAGGAAAATTATAAAAAAAAATTATATTATTTTATAGATTTAGAATCAATGTTATTTGAGACAGTTGGCCTATAATCCTTTGCGGCAGTGTTTCTCAACCTGGGGGTGTCAAGATAAATCCAAATTATTCAAAATAAAACAAAACAAGCATTAAGAGAAGAAGAAACCACCAAAAAAAACCTAAATATTCCTTATTGTTTGGTTATATTTGTAATGGATATTTATCTTCTAGTCATGCCAAGCTCTAGTATTTTTTATTTAGTAGGACTTGAGTGGGAGCGGGGGCCTTTAAATATTGTTTGGGCAATAGAGGGACCTTGTGAAAAAGGTTAAGAAAAAGTGCTTTAGGGTCATCACATTTTACAGCAGATCAACGCTTTGGGAACAGTAAACATTGAACTGCATTGGCTGCTGAATCATGGATCAAAATTGATGCACATTTCATGAATATTAAATGATATTACCTTAAGGCCTTCTCAACAATTAATAATCAAAAAATAAACCACATCCATATAAGTTTTTAACAATTCCTTACGACAAACCACTGAGATTGAGAACTGTTACGCAATGTACTTTTAATCCCGAAAGACCACAGTTTCCATTCATTTTCATGTGTTTCATGCAGTTGATGATGGTTACGTTAAACCATCGTGATGGACGATGATATCGTTAGGTGGGGGGTATTTAAATTTTTCGTTATTATATAATTATTTTTCGTTATTTTACTTTATTACTTACACTTAAGAGTTGTGCACTTTTTATTTTAATATATATCTTTACATAAATACTATTTTGTACTTAAAAGCTATAATTTTGTTCTTTTATATCCCAACTAATGAATCTTTCTAATAGGATGCACATAAGGGGAAAAAGTAGCTTTATTCCACTTAAGAAGACTTTTTTAAAATATCTCTGTACATAAATATTATTTTCTTCTAATTAAAAGCTATAATTAATTATTTTACTAACCCAATGACTCCTCCGCGCTTTCCAATAGGTTGCACATAGGCTAAATATCTGTGCATATGTGTCACCAGTACTCCGTCAGAGCGGGTCTTCAGCACCGCGGGGAGCAGCCAGCACTTCAATCCACAACTTATTAAAACTGGACAAAGTGAACAAGTTGGTATTTCTGGCCAGAAACATCGAAATTTAAACATGGTCTGTGTATGTAAATCCCGCGTTTCGGTCGGAGTGTTGTTCCCGTTTTCTTGTTCTTGGCGTTCGGTGAATTCTGGGTTTATATCTTAAACTGCCACTTTCAGTGTAGTATGGCCTCATAGCTATGTAACAATGAGCACGATCTCCCGAGACACTGTAGGCTACTAATAAATTATTAATATGGGCTGTTTTCTTGTACAAAATTAATTATTTTAAGTTAAATGTACAACATGTAAAAAGACAAGATTCTAGCAATGTCAAGATCAAATGCCTGACAGGATATTTTCACAGACTAACACACGTCACGTCTCAGGCATAGACTACAGTATTTAAAATAGCATATATGGATTAGTTATATTTTCAATTTAATTTATAGAGCAATTCCCGCAAAGGTTTTAGGTTAACTATAGTCTATAGAAGAGAGTTAGTTAGTGTATGTCGACTCGCAGCGGAGTGGGGAGGGGACGTTGCATCACGATGATATCGTCCATCGGCACAACCCTACCCTTAAAATCTTAAAATCTTTTCATCTCTGTGCGTACCGTAACTCTGTCTGACGCACCCATCGCTAGCCTAGCACAAAGACTGGAAGTAAATAGCTCCAGCTAGCATACTGCTCCCAATAATTGACACAATTATGCCAACATTTTCCTATTTATATGTTGTGATTTGTATAGCCACAGTGTGTGCAAGTAACAAGATCATATGAGACACATCCATCTTTTAACCGTATAAATATTGGGAACTATATTCTCAGAAGGCGTATCACTGCTTCCTGGGTGGCGTAATTAGCACAACACTTGGGCAAACTATCCGTTCCTCACCACGGGGCTTCTCAGGTGCTGTGAGCAAATCACTCCGCCCAAATACTGTAGCAGTGCTTCACCTTCTGAGAATATATATATATATGTTTAAAAGATGGCTGTCTCATATGACCTTGCTATTTGTACCTGCTGTGACTACTGTATACAAATCAAAACATATAAATAAGAAAATGTTGACATTATTTTGTCACTTATTGGGAGCAGTATGCTAGCTGGAGCCATTTACTTCCAGTCTGTGTGCTAAGCTAGGCTAGCGGTGGCTGCGTCAGAGTTACGGCATGCACAGAGATGAAAAAGTTCTACATGGACTTATCTAACTCTGGGGGATACAGTGAATAAGCTAAAGTCCCAAAAAGTTTGGCATGTTCCTTTAAAACTTGCCCTGTCTATATTTTTGCATTTTGCAGCTTTTACTTGGCTATAAATTTATAACCACACATTCGTTGGAAAATGATGGCAATATGTTAAAATTCTCAACACATTTTTGTAATTTGCTTCCAAGAAAAAATTCTTGCAATTTCGAGAAAACCTTGCTTACTGGCGCACTGTTTACCATGGTGGCATATTTATCTGTAGAATTTGCAACAACAAGTTCACAACCTCGAGCACTGCCTAATCTGTTTTGTAAATGATACCTCTTATATTTCAAGCAGTCCTACATAAAATAAAGTTTAATATGCTGCCCCTCGATTCATACAATCCATAAAAACCACTCTCAAACTCATTTCTGAGCCATCAGCTCGTTGTAAAATAGTTCCTGTAAAGATCCAGGCCGAGGAAAAAAGAGGGAGAGAGGTTTATGAGAAAAGATAAAGGCTTATTGGATAGGGGAGGGGTTTTATTGTTTTACCTTCTAGTGAATCAATCACTGTGAAACGCAGGCTAGGGGGTTATTTATTTATGTGTTCATTAGTTTTGAATAATTCATGTTTGTACAGCTATAGAAACAGAAACATGCCCAGCAACAACAGAAGAACATACAGTACAATCAACACTGATCACCAGACACATCCTGCTACTTATTAAATCCTTAATCCATGCACACATATTT
Source organism: Paramisgurnus dabryanus (assembly GCF_030506205.2). Taxonomy (NCBI): domain Eukaryota; kingdom Metazoa; phylum Chordata; class Actinopteri; order Cypriniformes; family Cobitidae; genus Paramisgurnus; species Paramisgurnus dabryanus. The sequence continues at coordinate 16,239,841 of NC_133347.1, forward strand.
GTCAACCGCAGGGAAAATCACTTTCTTAATCAGTTTTGTCTTTTAGCTTTAAACTTTTCGTTTTAAACTTAGCTGCATTCAAAACATACCAAGATTTGTTTTCAGAGAATATATCCTGAATTAATTAAATGAGCTCATCGACAAGTAGTTTTTCTTGGCTAATGCATAAATCTAACTAAATGTGTTGAGCTGAATGCATAAAACAAGACACACTGGTTGCCACGCATTTTAAGAAACATTCCTTGAAATCTTCTCCAGTAAATGTATCTTCTTTTGTTTATATTTAACCACTAAAACTAATCAAAAACACAGATTAGGATAATAATTTTTGCAGTGCATGTTCCAATGTGCCAAACAAAGACAGACAGAGCAATTGTTGGAGAGAAGACCGTGAGAGATGACTGGTATTATTCTCTGCAGTAAAAGGTGTTAAGAGGCAAATTTAGGTAACGTCAAATATGAGGTGATAACAAGGCATAGAGAGAGTCAGAGAGAGAGGAAGAGCAAAAAATAGACAGGAGGAGGAGAGCTGTAATTTGGCCGTTGGCCTTCATTAGGGCTGATGTGGCAGAGACAGCTGGAGAGAAAAGCACCATCTGGAATTGAGAGAGATAGAGAGAGAAAGAGAGGCACAGTTGACTAAGAACTACAGAAGCTGGCCTTTGAGACATCATACCACAGATTTAGGTTTAAATAACAACATCAAAAATAGGATATTTGTTAGACTATTGGCTGTAAAACCAATAACCCATTGTTGCCCATCACCACCTAATGTTTTATAACCCCACAGGCAATACTATTTGTGCCCCTTATGAAATCATTAAGCATTATACTGGAAGCTCATTGTGACATCATCAGTTGAGACCTTGTAGTCATTACTTGTAGTAGATTGGCCTTTGAGACATCATGTATGTAGGTTTGAATAACATCATAACAACATCAAAAGTGGGTTATTGGTGTGTAAATGGGTTATACTGTCTGTAAAACCAATAACCCATTGTTGCCCATCAGCACCTAATGTTCAATAACCTCAGGAGCACAGAAAATACTATTTGTGCCCCTTATGAAATCATTAAGCATTACATTGTGACATCATCGGCTGAGACCTTGTAGTCATTATGACACCTTAAATGAGAGTAATGATTATTATATGTTCAGCCTCAAGTGATTATTAATCAAAGAGGAGTCACCGATGTCCTGCCCTTCCTACTTAAACGCTGGCCGTTCCATTAAAACCCCATTAACGGATCAGACCCGCAGATCAGTGGCGCGTGCATCACGTAAAGAGCGATGGCTGCTTACAGTTTTTGCCTATTGCTTACACACTTTTTGCAAAATTTGGCTCATTATGTCAAAATTCTACACACAAGCCACACAGACATAGCACTTGGAGATTAACAACTCACATCCATGCCAAAATGAAACACTGCAATCAAAACTTAGCACTCCTTTCTAAAAATGAAATTCTTGTAACAAAACCATACACACAAGCACCATTTGAATTACTCTTTCATATCACCAGCAACACACTAATCCGCTTTATATATAACACTGCAGTCTTTGTGGTTTTATTTTTATCGTAATTTTCTTAGACTCAGTCTTTAGTAAAACTCAAAAGTAGATTTATTTAAAGATATATTTATTTGTTTAAATTTATTCAGTAATCAAACAAGAGTTTTTACCCACAAAAAAACATTCTTAAAGGAATAAAGAAAAATAGAACCACAAGTCATCACATTTAGCCACAAAACAAAAATAAAAAACAAAACAAATACTGGATAAACTGCTATTGTGGGGAAAAACACACTTGTTTTGTGTTTGTGTGCGCATGTATGTGTGTGGTGGGGGCCTGGGGGGTCTTATGGATCCCTCCCTCTGTTCGTATCTGGGCACAAGACCTCGTCGACATCACAGGATATGTCCTCGCAGGCTAGGCATCGGGGAAAATATCGTCTTGTGTGCCTAATCCACCCTTGGATGGATCCCACCTCATTGTAACATTACAATGATACTCCTTTACATTCATTTTTGAATAGTACTGTACAGTAATACTGTAATATGATACAGAATCATGTGACACATACAGTAGGTACAGGAGTAGAAACTTGAAGATATACCTGTTCTCCAGTCGGAATGTTCTTAGTATTGACGCTACTGTGTAGCGACTGAGGTTAGGGTGGACTCTTTGCCCAGCCTCCCTCATAGATAGGCCATGATGTCATCCGATACACGTCTCCGCACTGGTCCTCGTCTTTGTCCTCTTCCATGTTCACATCCACGTCCAACTCCTCTCTCTCTTTGTCCTCCTCTTACTCTTACTCGCATTGCCTCCATGCTTGCAAAGTTCTCAGAATGTCTTACCTGAGGCCTATTTGTAGTGCTAAGACTCAGACCGATTGGTGTTCTGTTTTCTGTACAAGTGTATTCAGGTGTGTATGTAAGTGCCTATAATTGCCAGATGACTTTTGGATTTTGAACAGAGTGTTTTTCCAATGATAATAGGTGATTTCGTTTTTGGAAAATGTGTCTAATGTAAGAAAACGTGTGTAGTGTTTCGCAATAAGTGTGCTACAGAATTGCAAACAAAGTGCAAAGTTGACAATGTGTTTAAGCTATGGTTACACTGTGTTTAAGCATATGCTACAAGAAGTTTAGGTATTGAGGCTTTGGTCTAAGCATTCGGATTTAGTGTGTAAGCAATAGGCAAAAACTGTAATACACGTTGTGGGTACGGGAGGACTTGCGCAGGTCAAGCGCTATAAATCCAGCTTTCATAGTCTCAATGTGTCTTCCTTTAAGGCCTTGTCTCAATCTTAAGAATATTCCTACAACCCTTCGCCCATCATGACATACTGCCCTGACTTTGACAAATATCACATCTGCTCTCAGACAGGAAAGACACAGTCTAGACAAGCAGATCCATATACATGCTGACTCTGTCACACCTCTCTCTCTTTCTCACCCTGCCTCCTTTCACGTCCATTACAGAACGGTTGTGTTCATTTGTAATCTTGACATCACTGATGCGGCTTCAAGGCTAAAGTCTTTATGAATATAAAGTTGTTTACAAACCAACGCTGCGAGGATAGAGGGGACTCTCATTTACAAAGCCTAGCAAGAGAGTCTGTGTGTGTGTGTGTGTGTGTGTGTGTGTGTGTGTGTGTGTGTGTGTGTGTGTGTGTGTGTACGCGAGTGCCCTGAAGGAGATGCGTGATGGGTGTATTTGAATGATTTGTATCTTGGCATGGTTAGGTCTAGGATGTGTATGTGTGTGTGATGGCACAGCCCATGCATCTGGGCCGAGGAAGTATAGCCTGTCTACACTAAATCAGTTTTGTCACTTGAGTTATGGACTGGGAGCAAAAACTGACACCTTAACAGAAATAAAGAGAGGACTCGTGTCCCTACCGAGCAATGCACGTACTTGTGTTGTTTTGAATGGGTCCTTGTCGCTCATATGCTCAAACACTCCACTAACAATGCCAAGGTTACGAAACACAGTAACTAATAAAATGTGCTGTACTTTAAGTACACCGTAAGTCACTTCAGATAAAAGCCTCTGCCAAATGAATAAATGTAAATGTGATGCGTTACCGCAGTAATGTTTCTCATCCCAAGGTCTCTCCCTCACATTGTATGCTATCATAGTCACACTTCACACTGCTGTCGACTTGGCACACGAACACACACACACACACAAACATTGTTCAAATGTGCCCTTCACAACAAAACCCCTCACAGCTTCAAAATCACTGAAACGAGGAGCATTGTGGGTACCTCTGGACTGCCGTTCTGTATGCTACACATTACATGCGAGTATGAATGACATCTCTATAGCATCTTCTATTTAAAAGATAAGCGAAGAGCAGCACGCGTGCACAGCTTGTACATAAACGCGGGGAGAGAGGGAGGTAATTTGTTACAGGCAGAATGGAGCTGTACACGGCTCGCTGTGAATATTTCAGGCCTGCTTGCTGCTTTGCTGCCTTTGAAATGCAAACTGCTTCACTTCAGCCCACGAAATCAAAACGAATGCATAGACCTTGAAGACAACGGTTGTATTTTCTTTTTTTGTGTGTGTGTAAAATCAGTGCATTGCAGCAGGCTTTGACTCGCTCCTGCAATTTTCTGTGATTGTCTCCAACACTTTAAACCAGCAAATACAATACGACCTGGGTAGAAAATAGTCAGGGTGTTATTATGCACTGGCCATGAAAAATAATTAAAAATGTTGAACATTGTTGCATGTATTTGAAGATGGCATAAACACAGCTTTCAAGATAACACTTTAGTTGCGGCTGGTGACTTCTCTCCCGAGGGGTGCGAATTCAAAATATGCTTCATGTGAACCATGTGCATCATGTGTCTTGTCAAAATATGTGCCTGCTGCACATGTGTCGAAAGGGTATATGATAAAAGAGACGCCAAATACATGTTGTGATGAACTTCGCATCGTGCCCCCTCGAAAAAGAAGTCACCGGCTGGCACTGTAACCATTTATTCATTTATGCCAAGCATTTATCTACATAAGTTGATCTACATATGCTAAATTGTCCATTCCCAATTTGTGTCTTTAATTCACCTATCCTGCATGTCTTTGGACTGTGTGAGGAATCCGGGGTATGCTAAAGATTTAAAGAAGGTTATGCTTCATAAATATAGATGTGGTGGCTTAAATGAAGGCTGAATGCATTTGGACACTTTTTGGAGCATGTTCATAGATAATGTGATAAACAACACCTGTTGCTACTTTGCTAGGACACCTGTGTGACCTTGATGGAACAGACTGCATTCAACCACTAAAGATAACCTTGAAACTGGTTAAAATTCATTTGAAAAGTTAGTTCTACCAGAAAAAATTTCCCATCACCCAAATGTATCGAAAGCATTTTAGGCATTTGGTGGATGGTTTTATGCAAAGCAACTTTTCACACAGGACGCGGTGTGCGCTATGAAACCCAATCTTTTTTATTGCTTGCGCCCCACGAGGATGGTTTGTTGTTGCGTCGACCAAAGCACGAGCGCAGCGGTCAAAGTTCAAAATAGTTTAACTTTGTAATGATTACCCAGACGGCCAATAGAAACAGGCCATTCAAACGAGCCCAATAAGCAAAATGGATGAAAGCTTGTAACTTACTGTGTGTTTCGGAATTCTCAGAGTTGTATAAGTTTACGCTCCTAAAGAGACGTCGGAAGAAAAGCTGTGTCATGAAAACGCATATCAATTTAAGTTGGCAAATATCGTGTGTTTAAGTAAGGTAGCTTATTGTAGGTAGGCAGCTTAAAGAAACACTCCACTTTTTTAGAAAATAGGCTTCTTTTAAAGCTTCCCTAGAGTTAAACATTTGATTTTTACCGTTTTGGAATCCATTCAGACGATCTTCGTGTCTGGCACTACCACTTTTAGCATAGCTTAGCATAAACTGTTGAATTTGATTAGACCATTAGCATTGCGCTCAAAAATGACCAAAGAGTTTCGATATTTTTCCTACGCAGTGATATTACACAGTGCCCGAAAATAGTCCCGTGCTGAAAGTTATGAAAGGGACTATTTTTGGACGCTGCGTAATATCATTGTGCCTGCTGCAGCCATGTTACGGCAGCAAAGTCCTTTTTTATTCATTATTATTTATTTATTATTATTATATGATTATTACGCCGGAATGAGAGTATAGTTCCTAGCCATATCAGCCTAGAAAACTTTTAATTTTCCGTCAGTCTTAGTACACAATGTAACTACAGAAGTGTCAAGTTTTAAATAGGAAAAATATCGAAACTCTTTGGTCATTTTGACCACGATGCTAATGGTCTAATCAGATTCAATGGATTATGCTAAGCTATGCTAAAAGTCGTACTGCCAGACCCAGAGATTGGCTGAATGGATTCCAAAATGATAAAAATGTTGATTTAACAGTATGTGTGTTACCTGGGATCAAACCCATGACCTTTGCAAGACACACAGCATGCTCTACCAGTTGAGCCATAGGAACACAAGAAATAGTAACTGCATTAACAAAAGACCAGATTTTGGGATGCTCATGGAGGATATTATCTTCTTATTTTGATTTCAGACCAGTTTGTCTATTCTAAAATCACCCTCTCCACTGCCAAGACAAACAAAATACGATCTCTAAACAATAGCTGGAAGATGCTGCATTATTGGTTAGCTCAGACTGCAGCAGAACATTATAGGGATTTAGTCTCAGCAAAAGTGCACTAAAGAGCGGGGAACAATCGTGAGACGAGGGTCATCAGGAGGCTGAGCACACATTGCATCATGTAGCCCTAGTCACAGCGCCCCATCATTTTCTGCTTGGTTTAGTTCTTGCTCCCATAAAGAGTGCCGATTTTGCAGCCAGCACGCATGCCTTCAGGACAAACGCTCAAGGGCCATGGCCATAGAAGCACTAACCTGCCGCAGTGCCACTGACTCCAAGACAGAAAGAGAGAGGGAGTAGCAGAGTAAAGCCACGGGAGATTGAGAACGTTCCCCATTCCGACAAAATAAGCTTCTCAGCAGTGTTACACGTCCAAACCCCAGAAGTCAATCTGATGCTGTGTGTATCTGAGCCTGCAGAAGTTTCCCAGCCTTAGGGGAGGTTTAAATCACTGCCCTGTGGCCCAGGGCATCTACTGCAAATAATTGTCCAACGAGATGAAGATTGAATCAGAACACTTGGAACGTTCGTCTAACTCCATCCACAGAGACAATGTGCAATTGCTGAGTAAGTGTTTACTAGCCAGAAGCTTGGTGTTTGTTTTGATAAAGGTAAAATTGTGTGGCTGTATGCCTTGGCTGGCAGGAACTCTACTGTATGGTTGCTGATAGATAATAGAAAAAGCTGGTCAAAATGAAATATAAATGTACCAGCATTAGAAAATGTCAACCTTTGCTGATGCAGGGACCGGTAATTTATTGCTAACGCTGTATAATGTAACAATACCATTAACAAACATTATTGTATTATGCTGACCTTTTTTTAGTTAACTCCTCTACATCCTTTGCCATGTCTTGCATTATCAGTGCCATTCACTCTTAAATGTAAAGGTGGTATAAAGGATCTTCACAGCAATGATATAGAAAAAACATTTTGGTTCCTCAAAGGAACCAAAGGGAACCTTAAAGGCTCTCCAAGCGAATCTGCGAGACGTTAGTTATTGTTGACGTTTGAAACTGTTTTCAAACAGACGGAGCGTAGCTAACTCCTCCCCCTCCCCCTCCCTTCCGTGCTTTCATGAACGCGCCCAACCCCCACCCCCAAATCCTTCTTGTCGTTTATTGGCTGGAATACTTTGTTTTGTTTTGTGCTGCTAGGTTTGGCCACTTGTTGATTTTGCTGTTTGTGAAGCCTGGGCTGTCTACAGAGATCGCGTTTTTTTACAGTTTGATCAGCGGACAGACAGCAAGCAGATAGTGAGGAGATGTTTCCGGTATGTAACAAAAAATGTTTTATGGTCTAAAACGCTTCAATTCGCTTAGAGCGCCTTTAAGGTTTTTTATGGAACCATAGAGCCCATCTTTTAAGAGTGTAGATAATCTGGAAGATACCTAAATCTAAATGTATTTAATGATTTCTTTGTATGCATTAGACAACAAATAAGTTCCTGCTGCTTTTAACCACAAAAGTCACAGATTGGCTGCATTAAAATACTTTTTTGAAAGAATATATTGTTAAAAATTATTTGTTTTCCATGGACCAACTGGAAATAAGGCTACAGAAAGCAGTTTTGAAGGGGCCTTGGCATGAAAATCTGACTTTTTCCATGTTTAAGTGCTATGATTGGGCCCCCAGCGCTTCTATCAACCTAGAAAATGTGAAAAAGATCAACCCAATAACTTAGTTTTGGTAAACGATTCTCTACAAGCACATGAAAAAATAGGTTTTTGAAATTTGGCTCTCCTTATGATGTCATAAGGAGCTCTTATTATAATAATACCACCCCTTAATCTGCACTGTCCAATCACAGCACTGCCATTTAGTGCAGAGAAAAAAGGAGAGAAAATAATTCACAGCACTATTGAGTTTCAATTGCAACAAACCACCATCATTGTGATCAGTGTTTGCATTTCATCAGCTCATTTGCATTTTAAAGGACACACCCAAAATGGCAAATTTTTGCTCACACCTACAAAGTGGAAATTTTAACATGCTATAATAAATTATTTATAATATATATTTATGCATGACTCGTACTCGCTCCTCCCGTGTTATAACTCCTCCTTCTTCATTTTTTCGTACGTTATCGGAAAGATTCGGTAAAGCTAATCTTTCTTTTATAAATCTGATTAAACTAAAGACTCTTCAGAGATATAAAGGATGTCATACTACTCCATAGGTACTCCAGATTAATATCAGAAATGCAGAAACAGCGTGTGTTACGTGAGCTTTAAACATATTTGCAGAATTCCACAGTACCTATTAAGGATTGTAATGATGTACCCCCCACACATACATAAAAAAAATAGTCTATAAGGCTCATATGTGTTTATGGGTGGGCAATACAGTATGTATGTTGGGGTGCCAGGTGGATTGGGAGGTGTGCGAGTATTAAAATATGGCAAAAATAAGTCAAGCTGGGTTTAGACAATGTTGGATTCGTCTGCTTTATCTCTTTCTAGTATTGTCTCTTTCTCCCTTCTATAAGGTCATTCTGATTGATATAATGATCCCCAGCATGCAGCATAAAAGAAGTTGGAGAGATAAGAGTGAGCTAAGAGTCTGGATAAAGTAGGCATGTGAAGAGCCGTGGATTTAATTTCACTTCTTTCATAGGACAAAGTCTGACCTACTCAGATTTTACTAAAAAATATGTGGCATTACCCTTGGACTAGCCTCACTCAAAAATTATGGACTAAAAAAGCTTTTTAAATGAATACTTCACTCAAAAATGAAAACCTGCACCAAAGACATCATATTTGATTAGAGTGCCATTCTTGATAGGCAGCAGAGGGGAACATATTAATGATTTAAGACTTAAATTTTAATTATACATGTCAGTTTCTTACATAAATCTATTGTAGGACTTTCTATACAAAAAGATTGCAATTAAATAAAGTCACGTGCCTCTTTTGTGATCAATCTCTGTATGAACCTGTATAGAGGGTCATAAAATGAAAATCTGACTATTTCCATGTTTAAGTGCTATAATTGGGTCCCCAGTGCTTCTATCAACCTAGAAAACGTGAAAAAGATCAACCAAGTAATTTTGTTTGGGTAAGCCATTTTCTGCATGCATGTGAAAAATCAGGTAGTTCAGATTTTGCCTGTTTTGTGAGGTAGGTAGTAAGGCCAATTACAATAATACTGCCCCTTAATCTGCACTATCCAACCACAGCACTGCCATTTAGTGCAGAGAGAAAGAGAGAGAGAGAAAATAATTGAAAACACAATTAAGTTTTAATTGCATCAAACCGCCATTATGTGATCAGTGTTTGCATTTCATCCACTTATTTGCATTTTAAATGACACACCCCAAAACGGCACATTTTTGCTAAGGCCTACAAAGTGGCAATTTTAGCATGTTATAATAAACTATCTGTGGAGTATTTTGAGATAAAACGTCACATACACACTCAGGGGACACCAAAGATTTATTTTACATCTTTAAAAAAATCTCATAATATGACCCCTTTAAAGTCGCAATAAAATTGAAATGAAAAACTGTAATTTGTTTTGAAATATTATTGTATTTTTTTTAAATGACTTATCTGCAAGTTTAATTCTTTTAAATTTTTTTATAAAAAATGCAAATCTTCTGCCCTGGTATGGCAAATGGGTGGGGTCCAGATATATCCCAGCGATTAGCAAACAGCAACATGACCCAACTTCAAATGATCCAATTAGTTCTCAATAGACTCAAAGTCCAGCCCTACCTTTTCCCTTTCAGAAGTCGTTTCATTCGAATATATGTCACCACGGGAAAAATAAGACAATCGCCCCTCCCGTTCATGGCAACTTTAATAATTCTCCTTTTGTGTTCTATGGATTATAGGACTTTTCATGTTTTCAATTTTGGGTGAAGTATCCCTTTAAATCTGCATTAATCACACTGTGATGCATGCGGTGTTAATCCCAAACATAATTTACATAAAATCGTTATCAATTCATTACCAAAACCCATGAAATGTCAGTGTAAAAACAGCAACAGCCCTTTAATATAGAGCTATTCGCCAACTTTTCCTCAGGAGATGTCATTGATCTGCAAGTAATTTCTCCTTTAATATCTAGTAGGGGTTCTGCGCCAGTGTTGTTGTTATTCTGCGGCTGAATTTAATTTTTGGGTGGTCTGACTGAAGCAGTGATCTCCCTCAGAGAGCCGAATCTCATTTAGCATTTCTGTTCACAGATAAAAGACCTGGCCGCGAAGAAATTAATTAATTTGTGTTTAGTGTTAACCGCTTTCGCTAAGCGTTTGGAGTTTTTTCGAGAAAATTAATGTTAAATGTTTTTCACAGCATTCCCAAAATATACTCAGAAAGCAGGCTTAGATGTTGAATCTTTTTTCTTTTTCGTTCCCTTGCCTCCCAAGTGACGTCTCCTCGAAAAAGAGAGAAAATGAGACAGAAAGCGAAGAGAGATGGCAGGTCTGACAAAGTTCAGATGCGGTTTACTAATAAAGTCCCACGGAGCACTGTGACCTTTTCAATATTCCTCCTCAGATTAGTTGAGAGGAGAGAGAGAGGTACGCTCAGATTGGTTTCAGATGTCAGAGCGAGTGACAAGACAACTTCAACTTTAATTCAGAGATGAGTTCTGTGAGAAAGCTGCAAAACAACGAGCCTAGCAACTTTTTTATAATTTATCTCGCTGAACTCAACTGTTAAAATCAGAGTTCTGCATTATCAAAGAGTTTTTACAGATAAGGGTGTAAGGGAGTATAAAACACCATCATTGCAATTAAAAGTAATAATTTTAGCCATGACAGCATATTAATAGTCACAACATGCTATGAATTTGGGTTCGGCAGAATTGGATCTGCTTATGCTGCTGTTGCAGAGGACTTGCTACTGATGATAGAAATACAAACATGCAAGTAATGCTTCTGCAATTTTATGCAGAATCCAGAACTATACTCACCATTAGTGCTAAATAGTACTGAAAGCTCGTTATCATAGGGGAACCATTTTTAGCACTGCAGAGCACCAATATAGCACCTCTGTAGATCTAAAAGTGGTGCTAAAGCATGGTTCAACATAGCACAATATGGTTCTACACAGGTTCTATATCGGTGATGTTTAGCACTAAAAATCTAATTAGATTTTCCAAATGTAAGAGACCACAAACATGACGATGATTTAATAGTTTTGTTCCTTTAATGTGTGGAGTGACGCTATGTGGTCATGAAAGCACACCACACACAATTAGATTTCATTCACAGACAACAAAAGTTTCCACTGAGAACACAAGAAGGCTTGCAAAAATCGTTCAACTTCCGAGTAAACAATCATGACGACGGACATAAAGAAATGGCATTAATACTGTGGACTGCTTTTTACTGTACATATCTCATGTCCATCTCACTTTGGACTGTGCCTGCTCCGCCATGACTGCAGTTGTTATGGTTTCGTCTTTCATTCGCTCACTTTTTGATTGGGTTATGTTTCAAGTGACAATTTACAGCGTGCATGCATGTTTGTCCTACTGGTTCCCCCCACACAACAGGATTTCTGATGTTCCGTAAATATTCAACCTGTGTCAGCTATTACGTGCTTTTGAGCAGATTCAATTACTCTTAACACACCACGCACTACAGGAAAATGATCTGATAAGATGATCTGTTCAACCACAAAGATGACCGGGACTTACCTAGGATTGTAGTAAGAGGGGAAAACCGGCAAAAATTCAGCCTGATTATCTTTATGCATGTGCTGGCACTTTACAGAATGCTGAGACTATTTAAAGAGCACCTATTGTCTGATTCACGTTTTTAAATTTCCTTTGTTCTATAAGTGTGTATTAGTACATGTTAACAATATGCAAAAGGTACATACCCAAAAGTAAATCCAATGTAAATCACTTTTCTTGGACTACAACAAACACACGGATTGTAGGCAACAGTTTAATTCCTGGGATTGCTGATGTAGACAACAATCCCATGTAGGTGGGGTGGTGACGGTAGCCTGGCTCCGCCCTCCTAAGTGCTTCCGCTTAATTTTCATTTCGCTTCAGTACAACATATGGGACTGCTGTGTAGAGTTTCGTTTTCTTCGGCAAAAATATGCAGGTCCAATCAGCGAACAGAGGGGGGTGGCTAGGAAAGATAACGTTGAGGTCGTTCGCCAGACACGTTATGGACCTCCTCCCCACGAGGTTCGGGAAAAGTTTGACTCGTTAGCGATTGGTTATGGCAGATTCAGAGTGACTCTGGGCAGATCCAATAGTTTTAAACTTCAACAGAGGACCCGTCTTAACGGAAGTAACGCTTTGCAATGGAGCGTGGCCAGACTCTCTGTACAAATGAAATGAATGTACGAGAGTCTGGTTGGACCAGGCTATGGTGATGGGGCAGTGGATAAGACACACGCCTTTGGTGTTAGAGACCCGTGTTCGAATCCACTGTGACACACCATTGTGTCCCTGAGCAAGACACTTAACCACTAGTTGCTCCAGAGGCGTGCGACCTCTGACATATATAGCAATTGTAAGTCGCTTTGGATAAAAGCGTCAGCTGAATGAATAAGTAACCCCCCATTCAGACAGCCAGCGACCAGCAGTAGGAGAGTGACGCGATCTCATTCATTTCAATGGAAACCAGGCCACTTCCGGAGGCACGAGCGAAAGTGACTGTTGGTGTCCAGCGACGCAAGAAAGTTAAGAAAAGTTTAACTTTATGCAAATGTTGAGCGAATTTTGGGAGCGACTACCAACGAAGCAGTAGAGTTCACGTCTTCTCTCGTCAGTTACTGGCGTGGATGGTACTCATTTGTTTATGACAAGCAGATTTAGAAACGCCTCACTGAAAGAGACGGGCGACACACAGCGATAACATCGCTGGCTGTCTGAATGCAGCGTAAGTAAGACAAGACCAACATTATCATAATTCCTCCCGCTTCGGACTCACAGCCTGTAAGTTAACTCCTGTTAGCAACCAAATCTCTCAAACATTGTAAGGAGTGTCACATTTCCGGCTGACATCAGAGGTATACAGGCCAATCACAACGTACAGATTAGCTGGCCAATCAGGAACACAAAGCTTTTCAAATCCATACGTTTCAGGAAGAGAGTGAAATCTGGAGCTACAAAAATGTACTGTATGTGGAAAATAATAAGTTTTTTAACCATAAACCACGCGTTTTTAGCAATGAAATATGTGCTCTTTAAATGGTAAAAGTAGAAGCAAACATTGTCATGTTGATGTGCAAAATGACTGAACTACGTAATTTATGTGGAGTTTATATAATCCCAACAGTCACACTCTTAAAGAATCCATTTATTTAATTTCTAAATTAAATGAAGTTGTCGCATTTCAAATAACCAATAGCCTTTTGTTTACATCACAGCCTTGGACAATCATTTGATCTGCTACTTTCTACTGCTAGTTGGTAAGGGATAATATTGAGATAATCACACAGAATGTTCATGAAATATTTTTTTCCTCAAAACATTTGATCAGTTTTACAGGAAAAGAAAGTCTAAATGATATATTAATAAATGCATACATTAAGATCTTAAATTTTAGGTCTATTGCTCATTCTATGCTTTTGCCCTTGTTTTCAGCCGTCCTTTACGGTCTCAGCTTTTCCAAGAACCCACAAACTTAGAAAATTGAGGAACAGCAAGCTGTGTTAGCTCTCTGCTCTGAAACCTCTGGGAGATTAATGTAGCACCTGAGAAGAGCCGTGATCAGAGACTCGTACAAGCCCACAGAATTTCACACAAGGCAATTAAGTGAGAAAAATTGGACACATTTAGAGAGACTCACACACAAACACCAGACAGGTCCCTAATGGGGCTCTTACTGTAGAAAACTAGCTGGGGTATTTGTGATGACAGCACTGCTCTATGGACCTACCTTAATTACCGATCTGCATGGAACATCTGTGTATTTGTTTGGATGTGTTTGGATGTCGCTCAGTGAAGCCTCAACTGCAACAGATGTGACTTTTCTGCAAAAAAGAACATGGTACTTATCATGGGAAGAGTCAGCTATAATTATAGACAATAAAACTAAACAACTGTAAAACTACATTTGGATTTATTTGGTTAAAACTCTTTTTAAAAGCATTGACAGTATAAAACAATTTCGTCACAGGGGTAGATGTTAGTGATGCGCGGTAAATACATTTTCCTGCGCAATGTTGCGTGCAATGCGCTATAGCTTTGGAATATATATTTTTTGTATTTTATAAGGTTCTTTGATAAGATTACAATATATAACGTAACTTGCGTGATGTCCTTAAACCTTTGACCTCATGTCACGAAAGCTCTAAGCAGCTACCGCCGCCAGCCATAACAACAAAACAAATGGAGAAATTAAAGTGAAGATTGAAGACGAGGTGCAGGGAAATTAAGATCGGGAGTTTACATAATTAAAAAGAAAAAGAAGGTCAAGCCGCTAAATCTAATGTAGAGCTACTTATCCTCCTCAGACCTCGATGTCTACATACATGGACATCACATTTTTTTGTTGTTTTGCACCATAATACTTAATTCTGTATAACTGGAACCTGTTGTACACAAACATGGACAAATACACTGCTTCATGTTCTAAGAAAAATATTTGGTTATTATATTTATTGGTTCTTCCTAACCCCAAAATAGCTGGTAGAAATCTAAAAAAAGGACAAACCAAATCTCGACTCTTAGGAGGTTAAAGTTCTTCTATACAGATGAATACAAACTTTTGTATGTAAATGTTGAAAATGTGTATCATTATCCTATCTTGTTATTAATATAACCATGCTGGGTTTTATGGTTCATACACATATGCTGTTGCCAGTTTACGTGGCAATGTAATCTAATGGCTGTTTCGAAGCACTTTAATAAAGCGTGCATTCACTTACAGTACACCGCAACTAAAAAAATCAAAAGAAACCGTCACAGAAATTCTATTGGTTTTAATGGGAATTTTATTGGTTGTAATGGAAACTACAGTGGTCTCTGTGTGTCTCTACTGGTATGTGTCGGGTTCTTTTGGTGGGGGCATTAAATCCTACTGGAATATGTCCAAAAACAAATTTTCTAGTGGTTTCAATGGGGAAAGCTAATGGTTCCTGGTGGTATTTTAATGGAAACCTTTAGAATTTCTGATGGTTTCTATTGTTTTTTCATCAGGGATTACAATGTCTAGTATGTCTATTTAACAATCACAGGTGCAGGCTGGTTGTAATGGATATAGGAGTGCTGGGCAGGCTGGGGCGGGCCAAATAATTTCAGTGGGACCCGCAGGTTGGAAAAAACCCGACCCGTGCATCATTAGTAGACGTAATACAGTCCACAAGAATATGTTTATGGATAGTGGATGGTATATCCCACAATGCATTGTGCTCAACTTGACTTTCCATATTGCAGGGTTACAGTAAAACACAAAATAACTTTATAATGAGACATAACCCTGCCTGTGAAAACCCATCTTATGTATTTTTTGTGATTTACTGTTTTCTACATAAAATCATCTTTTATAATGTAAAGAACATTCTGTGAAAATGCAACCTTGATATCTTTAATATTGAGTGAGTAAGGCCGTGTCAAATCAATATGAAATCGTTCTTTGACGCTCCCAATCTCAGTTAGATTCTAGGACTTTTTTGGATTTTACAGACAGGTTCAAATATGATAGCCCTTGCTTTAATAAGGAACTGAATTGAGAATGCCTTTTAATTTACACTACATTTTAACTGAGTTAAGACACAGGAAGCATATTTGGAACTATAATAAATATTTTAAGAAATCCATGATGCACTTTCAATGTAAATAAACACAGGTTGTTTATCTACAGTATGACAGATAGATCTGTTTAAAATAGAAACCTATAGAAATGTGTATTTAATTTTGTGGAACTTGTTCCAAAATCCCCTTTACCTGCAAAGTTTCCTCTGGAAGGTGTTTTTCATGAACTGATTCCACGTGTGAACCAACAGTCCTGTCTCTGTTTTGTGTCTGACACCTCACTGCCTGTTAAGTGTTGTGGAGCTGTCCATGGTACTGCACTGGGAACAGAACTGACAGATGCAATGTTTCTCCTTATCACCATGCACAAACATATGCATGAACAAACAAACAAACAACATGTGCAGAGACACCTTCCCTACACCTCACAGCTGTCCACTATTCTAATCCTCATGACTGGAATACGCTTTTTGAGATTTTGCATTTTTTGATAAAGAATAACATAAAAATAATTAAACTAATGGTACTGTTGGCAGTAATTTAATGAACTGATGTACATTTAAAATATAAACAACTTTTTTCAATAGTTTTATAACAATTTCTATGTGGCTATGTATGTGCAATTGAACAGTAGTACAGGGTTGAAGGGAAAGCTAATGCATGGATTTAAATAGGGCTGGGTATCGATTCAGATGTTCCAGATCTATTCAATATCGATTCTCGATTCAATTTTCGATTCCTGTTCTCAGGTACGTTTTTTTTTTCTCGATTCAACTCAATGAATATAGATTTAATAATATATTAATAGAAAAGAACTAGGGATGCACCAATACCACTTTTTTGGAATACGAGTACGAGTACTTGCATTTCAGTACTTGCCGATACCGATACCGAGTACTTAATAAAAAAACATGATTTAAATTTACAGGTAACAGCTTTAGTCATATAATTTAACAAAAAAACAAAGGACTAGTTTTCCAGTTTGTTGTAACACGCTGCTCAAACATAGACATTTCTCAGACCGTGGTATCGATTCAAGGTATCGGGGGACATTTAACGAGTACGAGTACTTTAGAAAATGTGGTATCGAGGCCGATACCCGATACCAGTATCGGTATCGGTGCATCCCTAAAAAGAACAGTGAACAGCAGTTTACAAGTGGGTAATTAATAAAAAGAAATTAAAAGCCACAACACTATCGTCGTCGTCTTTGCGAAATCTAAAATGCTTTCATACCTCTGACTTGATGGTGACATCTAGTGTAAGAGACCAGTAATTAGATTAACGTTAATCTTACGTTCAATGTTTGCGGAAATAAATCTGAAAGAAAAAAAACCCGATTCTGCTCTTTTAGAATCGATTTTGAATCGACCACGTTAAAAAAAAAGATTAATCGAAAAATTGCCCAGCCCTAGATTTAAAGTTCCCAGCTGAAAGGAGAGTATTGACAGCATTGCTACAGTACAGCACAAAACCTATTGTCACAGACCCCATATAAGCAAACACACCAATCTCTCAGTTTCTATAGTTACAGGTTAAACCTGCCCTGCTGACCAGTTTATTGTACAACACAATACATCCACGAATAAAACAGCTCAGCGTAAACATGTCATGACTCTGCAGATTTGAAATAACACCCTGTCAATGCGGTTTCCATATAATATTGCAGCCAAAATATATCACAGATCACTGCGTTTTGAAATCATGTGGCTCTTCTGCTGCGTAAAAGGTCAAGATGAAACGCCAGAAAACTAAGTGAAGTCAAACCTCATCTTTGATTCTTTCTGCTGCTCATCAGTATCTTCTCAAACTAAATGAATTCAGAGAGGAGGATGAAAGAGAACCTTCATCAGCAACACGATCTGTAAAAATGAAAGATTAAAGAGAGAGTGAGAGGTGAAGAGATGAGAGAGAGAGACGTATGCCGAGTTACATGGGGATATAGTTGATCTATAGCAGTTTAATGAAGTTTGACCGGCAGATTATTAAGAAGACGATACAATTGCTGTGAGTAACTTAGGAAATAACTCATTAGTACTCAAGCTGTCGAGTACGCATCAGTCTTAGAGGTGTTGCAGTGAAGCCCCATTCAGTTTATTTATTATGATTTGTTTATTCATCAAATAAATAATGAAATAAATAAATAAAAAAGCTGAATCAGTTGACTAGCATGGAAATTCTGTCTACTTTGCAATAGATAGAGAATGCTGAATAACTATTTCTGGCTTCACCTGAAAAAGCATTTTATCACAATGATTTCAGTTGCTGCTGTATATTTGCAGCCATTATCTAAATAATCTTGCATTAACATATATGTCTTTTATAACAAACAATGTCTTCTGGTTTAGGTTGGTTGTCAACAAAACAATTAATCTTAATTCTCAGTGGCAATGCAAAGCTGCTGTAATGCTGAGCCACTGTTTCTGCCTTTCTATTTCCTGCTGTGAGGACATGCGGTGCTGGACTACAGATCGCTGATGCCTGAATTGGCCTTCAGTGTCTCTGTAATTGGAAAGAGATAGGCTAACTTGGTAGTCGGCAGTCTGTCTAAATACACATGGCAAGGGCTCTGCGTAAACTAATGACTCTCTATAGAGAGGAAGGAAGAAGGAAACACCTCTATTATGAGGAACTAACTCGCTGTTAAAGTATGTTATAAAATGTGAGAGAATGTGGAGACACACACATAATATAAGTTCTGTGTAGTTTTAGTAGTAATGTTAGCCATACAGTACAATCTGTACTTTCAAGTGTGTGTAATATTAGTAGATATACAATCCGTTGGGGACAATGCAGCACATCCTAACACATATTGTTTTTGGCTTAATTACTCTAAATTACAAAAAAATTACAATATATATTTGTGCATCTACCAATAAAAGATAAATATCCACACATCTATTTGTCCATCCAACACTCATCTGATTATCAAAATATATAGGGCCACATAATTAAGACAAAAAATTATAATTATTAGGGATTCGACGGTAAATGCCGATATACACTAATAATACCTGGGCGATTCTGAGTCACACAGCTGATATTATGCACAGCTTTTTCATGTCATATGGCTTTTGATCATTAAGTCCTTATCGATCTATAATCTTTAGTTTACTCTAAAAATGACTGGGTTATTGTTATGCAACCATGGTGTATAATAACCCAGCATTGGGTCAATTGTTAACCCAGCGGTGTGTTCTGTCCAATATTTACCCAACATGCATAAAAAATAACCTAGCCATTTGAGTCGTTTATAACATGCATTTTAAAAAGCAACACTCGCCAAACAATCATTTTACATATTCTTTATGATCATGAAAATACCTGAAAAGGTTTATAGAACAGCAGTATAAAAGCCATTTTCTGGAGTTGCGTGTGTAATGGCTAATCTTCTGCGGCCCATATTGAGTTTCTGCACGAGAGCGTCCCCTTGCTTTTGTATGTAACAGCATTTCACTGTAATTCACTAAGAAGCATAGCAAGCATTATCGGCCGATATCTGCACCCCTAATAATTATCAAATATTTTTTCTAAAGCTGCATGCACAGCATCAGCGACTAGCAACTCATTCATTTCAACGGAAGCTTGGCAATTTCCGGTGACAGCGACCGTTGGCCGCAGGAAGTAGGCATGACCAGCTACGCGACAGAACAGTTCAACTTTATGCAAATGACGAGAGACTTTCTTTGCGACCATTGGCCACAGGAAGTAGGCATGACCAGCTACGCGACAGAACAGTTCAACTTTATGCACATGACGAGTGACTTTCGGGAGCGACAACCAATGAGAGTAAAGCAGTGGAGTTCAAACCATCCGTGTTTTATCATTTTACTGAGAGGACGGTTACTCATTTGTTTATAGTTGTTACTATTACTAGAATTAGGAACGCCTCCTTACAACCCCACTAAAAGAGACTAGGGACACACAGCGACAAAGTCACTGGTGATGTGCACGCACAGTAATATTGTAATTACAGTTATGGCTAACCGATTAATAGATTTACATCATTTTCCTTTCATTACTATTGAATGCGTTTTTTTTGTTACACTGTGTTACTAACCCTGCTGTATAAAAATGTTTTCAAGCTTAGCTAACAATTGCTAGCAGTTGCTGTTTCAAAATGGTGTTTTGTTTTAGGCAACAAGACGGATCTGGTGACTTACACATCCAACTCAGAAATCAAATGAAAAAAAAATTACTTTCATAACTCTTTGCCCAGTATCTTAATGAAACGCATCAAAAATTTCACAAATTTGCAGGAGATCTGCTTCTGAGAGTGGGAAAAAATGCAAAGAATGCTCTGCTCTGTGTAACTATGTAAAAGATTCATGTAACAAATAACCTCGCATAAGGTTGTGTCGCACACACAGTACAGAGTTGCTAATCAGTACTGATAATGATATTAAACCCATGATTTGCTCACCCCCAAGCTGTCCGAGGTGCATATGTCCATCATTTATAGACATACACATTTTCAGCTATTTTAGATCTTTCAGTTGTTAAAATGTAAAGTTACGGGGTGCACTTCCTTCAAGTCCAAAAAATATGCATCCATCCTTCAGAAAAGTATTCCAAACAGCTGCAGGATAATAAACAAAGGCCTTCTGAGGGTAATCTGTGTCAGAGAAATCCATATTTAAAACTTTTATAAACGAAAATATCTAGCGTCCAGTAACAAATGCCTTTGTTTATCTCCCTGGAGCCGTTTGGAATACTTTTCTGAAGGATGGATGCACATTTTTTTGTACTTGGAAGAGGAGGACCCCATAACTTTACATTTTAAAAACTGAAAGATCTAAAATAGCTACAGTAAAAATGTGTTTGTCTAATAATGATGGTCATGTGCATCTCGGACGGCTTGGGGGCGAGTAAATCATGGGTTTAATATAATTTGTGGTTGAACTATCCCTTTAACTACTCGTAATGTTAACAATACAGAATATTCAATACGGTAAGCCATGTATATTATTACTAGTAATGTCTGCAGATTCTATCCAGGCCTGGTAATATACAATGCATTAGCAGAAGCATTAGTGACACACAGTGTGCTTTTTTTAACGGTACCAGACTTTTCTGTTAGAGCCGAGGGAGTAAAATCCCCAGGGTGGTTCTGGATTGCTCCCAGTAACTGCTATGTTTGACCCACTTCACAAAGCCTGAGACTCCAGAGACCCACAAATGCTCAGCAGAGTGTGCCCCCACGTCTGCGATTTTACAACAACACCAGAACCCCAATACATCAGCGTAAAGCAGGTGACTGGGAGAGAGTAAGAAAGTGAAATGCCCTGCTCGCTTTTTTTCTCAGAGCTGTAGATCAGAGCTGTACTGTAGATTGCAGCGGAGGAAAGCATGCCATGCTCTGCCACATTTAAACTGATTAGAAAGCACAATCTTCAGAAGGCTGGCTCAGCAAAGATTTTCACAGAAGAAAAGGGGAATGAGGCCATCCTCTCTTTCCGAACTACATCTTAGCACTCCCGCTGTAAACAGGAAGTGCAAGAATAAAGCACTGTGGTGTAATCTATCAGATGGCTCTACCACATGGCAATAAGCTGAAATTCATGCCAAAAATACCATGGTGGGACTTTATTATGACACATAGATCTATGTGATTAGATATGAAGTTGTATTGTGGTTTGTGTAATCTGCTGTGTCAAGCTTTATCTTCAGACAGAGCACATATCTCAAAGTACAACACACATACACACGCACCCTTTGAAGTCTAGTGCTTTTAGAGCGCTGTAAATGTATTTCCCACTCTGCATTAAAACATTGGAGAAGAATCAATTTTTCAGCAGTGATAAAGTGCTTCAGACACATTTATAGGTGTGGATGTCTGACAGTGAGTAATGCTGTGGAAGTTTAATGACCTTTGACAGCATTCGTTGTCTTCTAAAGTTTGAAACTCTGGTTTGAACTCTTTCCAGACAACAACGATAATGAAGTTATTTATGTCTGAAATCAAACCCTACTGGTACACAATGGTTGTTTATTAGTTGATTGAGGGTTTGTTGTGGTCCAGGTATCATATTATTTTGATGAACCCCTGTTGATGACTGTTGCAGCTACAGGTACATACAGGTATGTAACTCTCATTAGAGCATGGGTCACCAAACTAAGGCCCGCGGGCCGAATCAGCCCCCCCCCCCCTTTGACTGGCCCCCCAGCCCCTCTGCTCCCCACTACTTGAATTGGCCCTATGAGGCAATTTTATTTTTGTAATTGTTTTTTGGAAAGTGTTCATGTTCGCATCTGGTATTTTGTTGATTTTCTTTATGTTGAAAAATGATATTTAGTTATAAAATTAACTATATGCTCGTGATCAAGCAGTGACAGACAACGCACGTGCAGATAACAGTCACAGAACTGGAAGTGTTCAGGACGGCAAAATAGCTAGCGTTAAACGAAAAGTTAATAAGAGAGTTTTCAAAGAACAGCTGACCAACGATTATTTTTTTGTTCAGTGTAAGGACCGTGCAGTTTGTATTATATGTAAAGAAAGTGTGGCAGTTTTCAAAGAATATTATCTGTGTCGTCATCATGAAACCCGCCACAAAGAGTATGCTAGCGGGGGTAAGCAAGAGAAGAAAGGATTCGGAGGATGAAAGGCGTACTGGCCGCACAAAAGAATGTATTCCTTCACCAAACTCGGGTAAACCAGGCTGCTGTCCGAACTAGCTATAAGGTAGCTCACCTACTAGCTACCCATGGAAAGCCATTTACTGATGGGGACTTTGGCTGTGCCAGGCCAGTAATCTCTATTTAGGGTGGCCATTCGTGCCAGTTCTGCCGGACACGTCCCGAACATGTTTTCGGGTTCGTTCTCCGGAAGTCGCGCTGGTCGACCGCATACATCATCAAGGTTTAATATTTCGGGTTTCATTTCAGAAAAGCAACCATTACATTTCAAGGTACGAATGAAACTACAATGATTGTATGTCTTAAAAGAAATAAATCTTAATTTTCTAATGTATTTTAAAGGGGCAATAAGTAGGATTTTAAGTGTTTTGATTTTGATAAATAATGTCTTTATTCATAAATATGTCCTCGTTGGTGTCAAATGACCTCTGCCAGTGATCTGACTTTCCTTTGTAAGCTTAGAAATTCTTCTCTTTACTTACATTGAACGGGTAAGTCCAAGGAGGCATCCATATCGTTCCGCCGTATTGATAAACTATAATAACAGAGAGGGACAAAAAGCACTTGCCTACCAACGCGTTTCCACAACGCGTTTTCATTCAGAACACGTGAACCAGCTGCAATGGACAAGGAGATCAGCGATTACATAAAGGCTACCGTAGTTGCAACATGCATTTGGAAAGGGGAGGAGCTAGTAAGCACTGTTCGTTTGAATGCAAAATACAATTCCAGCACTAGATGGGGGTAGATCCTACTGATTGCCCCTTTAACTGAAATGTGAGAACCTCGATGACGTATGGGGTCGAGCAACGTGATTTCCGGAGAATGAACCCGAAAACATGTTCGGGACGTGTCTGGCGGAACTGGCACGAATGGCCACCCTATCTCTACTGCTGGTGGTGATACAATTAGTCTGGGTCATTAAATTCTATATAGCTGACCCGGCCCCCATCACAGTCAGGAACGATAATGTGGCCCCCAGAGAAAAACAGTTTGGTGACCCCTGCATTAGAGTATTAGTAGACTGTCTGTTTAACATCTTTTTTTATTTATAATGGTCTCCTTTATTTATACTGACTTTAAGTAACTTTACAAGTACATGTTAAAGGAAAACACCACCGTTTTTCAATATTTTACTATGTTCTTACCTCAACTTAGACAAATTAATCCATATCATATCTTTTTTCAATGCATGTCCTTTATTTTTGTACAGCGCATCGTGAATGTGTTAGCATTTAGCTTAGCACCATTCATTCCTTAGGATCCAAACAGGCATGAATTTAAAAGCAACCAAACAAGTCCATGTTTTCCATGCTTTCTTTTTAAAGACTGTTACATGAGTATACGAGTAAGTATGGTGGCACAAAATAAAACGTGGTGATTTTTAAGCAGATAAAAAATGAGAACTATATTGCATGGGGGAAAAAGAGCACTTACAGTAGTTTGCAGCACTTCGACCTCTGGCGAAGTGACATCATCACTCGTGTGAACTCCACTCTCTTTCTCAAACTTCCGTCAATATTACCTCTTAAAAAAAAATGCCACGGTTTATTTTGTGCCACTATATTTACTCATGTAACTACTCATGTAACAGCCTTTAAATAGGGGCAACATGGAAGTGTTTGGTGGCTTCTAAATTCATCCCTGTTTGGATCCTAAGGAATTAATGGGGCTAGGCTAAATGCTAACACATTCACGACACGCTGTGCAAAGAAGTGCACGCATTGATAAAGATAGGTCTAGTACAGCCACCTCACACTGTAAAGAAATTGCTTTGCAGCTGTTTGCCAGTAACTTACTGTAGATTTAATTTTATGTTATTTATTTACTGGCAATAATACTGTAATTTCAACATACATTTTTAACAGTGCATGACATTTATTTTCTAACGTTACAGCCATATATTAAGTGCTGTTTGCCTCATTAAGAAACTATGTCTCATCTTAGTGAACTGAATGGTTTGTTACTTCAGCTTTTCTAATTACTTTTGACATTAATATGCACGTATTTAGATGTAGCAATATGATGAGGTGATTTGAGCATGTGAGAATGTTTTGCACCTCACAAGGTAAAATGTGAAATAAACAGAACGTCGCCATCTGTGCCTCAAGACAATAAATCTATTTAAAACTCACACGCCACCACTGAAACATCATTACACTAATACACTCAAACATCACCTCAGATCATCAAGACTTTTGGTTAGGCATTTGAAGGCAGATGCTGTAATAAATTTTGAGTGAGGAGACTGGGTGTATTAGGTGCATTCAGAAAAATCTTTCTCGTATAGCTTCAGTTGAATCCTCTGCTCATTTACACCTCTGTTGCTGCTCTCTGCTCTTCTTACTTAGAAGTGTGTAAGCAATGCTAAGGTCATGGGTTCGAGTTTTAAGAAAACACATGGTGATCAAAATACATAGCGTCAATGCACTGCAAGTTACTTTTGAATGAAAATGTCTGGCACATGCACAAATGTATATAAAGTCTTCTTTTACAGGCTGCTGCCCTTTGATTGGTCTCTTCCCTCTTCCAGTTCTTGGCTCCATGATGGGCAGATGATGTGATATTCTGTAACCCCACACTCCCCTTAAGTTTTGAGGCTTTGATGGCTTTGCTTCTTTCATGCCTTGTACTTTTTTCAGTTCAGTAACACCGTAAAGGGCTAAGACCTTTCAAAACTTAGTAAAACACTCCCTTAAAGCTGAATGTGTCATTTTTTACTAAATAGCACTTTATTCTTTTCTAGCTGCAATAAAGAGAAGACATTTGTCCTTGCACCTGCACCTTTCTTACTTATTTACTTATTTTAAAAATCTCTAAAAAGTTTTAAAGTTGCAATGTGGTACTTTTAGAAGGATATCTTGACAGAAATGCAATACACTAAAAACAAATGGTATACTTGAATTAAATACTTAATAAAGAGGTAAAATGTAAGATTTCAAGTTTATTTTTCTTACCCCATTGGCGAGTATGTTTCTTGTTTTAAGTAACTCGCTTAATTTTTTATACTTTTGTCCAGAAAACACAACTTGATATCTTACAGTAGAATAACATCTTCCTTATCAAATAAATGTGACCTCATCAGTAAAAAATCCAGCTAAAGTAATTTTTTGTCATTTACTACATAAAACCATTCTCTGTAACATAAAGGAAATTCTGTGAAAATATAACCTTGATATATTTAATATTGACTGAGTAAGTCCATGTCAAAATCAATGAGTGAAATCAAATTTTGATGCTCTAATCTCATAAAAAAAACGTTAGTCTGGAATTTACAGACCGTCACAAATGTATCTCGTTTTTAGAAATCTGTACTGAAAAACAAGACCAAAAAAAATATATTTTTAGCGTGTCAAAGCTACAGTATGCTAGTCTAACCAATTATTTCTGAAATTCTAGTTATGCCAGTGATACATAAATGAAACACTACTGTACAGACACAGTATGCTGAAAAATATACCAAAGGCTACAATCATATATCAATGTAGCAAAGATGATACAGTTTTTTAAATCTTTCACCTCTGACCTTAGGGTCCAGACAGTATAGAGTTAAAACAACAAAATCAAATCCAAGCATTAGAAAGACGACCAACAAACAAAACCTACCAAGACACACTATAAATAGTTTATGAAGTAGCTAACCCCCAATGTATGTGTGCGAGTTAAGGGTCTAGGACTGTATGATGTTTATCGATTGGTTATCGAAATAATGTGTTTAAAAGAGAGGTCAAACTCAGCTGCTGGAAATTTTGTTACACACAGCCCCAGTCAAATAATGCTGATATTGATTTGCTCATGTGCACACAAACGCACAAACAAACCAAAACCCATGCACAGCCCCAAAGCAAGATGTTGGTTAATATTTGTTTACTGTTTGGTCATCTCCCTAACACAAATTATACTATGAACATAAAGTTACACTACAGTGAATGCCGCTGCAGACAACACAAACACACTTACTTATTTATTTGAACATAAAATCAACACAAAATTACACAATGTGTAAAAAAATAACACATAAAGTGTTAAAAATTAACACTTTTTTTCTTATGTGGCATTTACACCAGAGGCGGAAGAGGCAGCAAAAACGTGCTATTCACGCGAAGTTGGATGCTTGAACATTTGAGTTTAATCGCTTCATTCACGTGTGAAATTCTAGTCATTCAAGACATACATGCTACTAAAGACCTCGTCATAGTTGTGCGTAGGTTCTACAGCATATCCGCGACGGCGTAGGTTCCGCGACAGTTTTAATTTATACATTTGCGTCGTCATTAGCGTTGACGTGCAAACACACATGCTGACTGCTGGTAGGCAGCATCCACGTGTGTAACCACAGTAGCAGCGCGACCGTCAAAGAAGAAGAAGCTTGGCAAGTTAACCCACAAACGAAGAAGAAACAGCAACTTGTTGTGTATGATTTAAGAAGACCAGCAATGATGGAAGTAAATAAACAGCGACTTTTGTTGCAGTTTGAGTTAAATCACTCCTCAACTTTGGCCATCTTTGTTTCACCGTCGCAAACGGAAATACCTATGACACGTAGGTTTTTTACCTGAAGGGAGGGGTTGTGGTGGACCAATCACAGCGCTTGTGGTCAGCATAGAACTGATGCGCTGTAAAAAATTTTGCGAGGTGCACGTCAGGCTACGCAGAGCTACGCACAGGCTACGGATAACCTACGGCGTAGAGCTTATGCACGACTATAAATCTGGATTTACACACTAAACACGTAACATCACGTTGCTCTCTCTAGATTATTTGCAGGATTTTACTTTGTGTCAAATATTAAATATTTAAGTGAAATATTTTCAACTTGCGCGAAGGCGCGTCTGAGGCGAATAGCGCATGTTTTTGCGGCAATCGCACCGCCCAAATCGCGTCATTCACATCGGCCCACGCAAGAACACGTCTAACCGTGTCTTTGCATTGACTTTGTATGTAATCTACTCGCGCAAATCATCACGCATCTGGTGTGAACCCACAGTTACACGGAAATTCGCATCATGGGAGTGGCTTCTGCGACTCCGCTCGCTCCGTGTAATCACGTCACTACTAGAGCAAGCTCCTAATTGGTAAACATGGCGCAAAAGTTCCGATTTTTCAACTTGTGCGTTTCACGCGGCAACACTCAATTCCGCGCATACTGCGTCATTCACGCGTACACATTAGAGTGTAGTGACACAGTACTCAGAATAGTTGGGTGCAACGGTCATAGCTGTGTTTTATCATAAATAAGACACAGCTACTGACCAATCTGGTTCAATGAGCAGTTTTATACGGTAAGTTTAATAGAAAGCCTTTATGTACTTTCAGAATTTTGCCCAAACCTACTGTTAACAAACAAAGACAAAATGTTTGTTAGGACGGCGGTGTGGTTACATGTTAAAGTAAACACCACTACTGCATCAAAAACATCTGAGCAAGAGTAAATGAACTGTAAGATCTTTACAGAGGCCTGTTTGAGCAGTTACGCAACAAACCATGCTGGGGTAAATTAGGCATAGATTGATACACACGTGTGCTTCTTTTCTCATCCCACAGGTAAGTAATACAGAGAAACATTGTTTCGCACGGCTCTGCTAATTAATGATGAATGAACCATTGCACCACGTACAAATGATGTCTGATCTCTGAGGAGAGAGCCTGTACTGACTAACAAACACTCCATTCACATTCCCTCTCTCGCTCCCTTCCTCTCTCTATACACCCCCTTCCCCACCCCGCCTAGGGTCTGCATTTGACTCTGAACACTTCACAAACACAATTTAACAGACAAGGCAAAACATCATAAAATAAACACAGTGCTGTACCCTATGCTCATCTACATATAAAGATACTTTTCCTCATAAACATAATTTTTCTAGTACAACAACATTCAGTACTGGGTTCTTCACTTTCTCTACAGTGTTACTTTAAACACTTATTTGTGTTTCATGTCATTTACTGAAAGACTGTGGCTGGATTTGGAGAATATATTAGAAGAACATTAGTCAAAGATCTGTTGCACAGCTTATCAATAGATCTTAAGTGCTTATCAGGCATCGTGCACTGTGCCCAATGTAACATTATCTGAATTTCTGATGAACATCTGACAGCACAGCCTGCCAAGAAACATTAATCATAAGAGGAAAATGTGTAAAGCTATACACCTCTAACTGCTATATACCTGCCAAAAATCTTAAAGAGAGACAAGAGACAGAGAGGAAAATCTGCTTGGGTAAATATGCAATGTTATTTAAACAGTTTCAAATTCTGAAAATGTTGAATACAAAAAAGTCAAACAGAGATATAATTTGAAGTCAATTTTGTGATTTTTCTACAGTTTCCACTAAAGCACACAGGGCAATCTTTGGATTTTCACTTTATGCAGAAATCACATAGATCATCTATTAATACAAACATGTAAAACAAGAAATAAAAACCTGAATTCGTAATAACCTAACTGAATTTTTATGCTGAGAATTTGAAAAACTACAAAAATGAGAAACAGATTTCTACCTACAGGTTTGAAAAGTTTGTGTGCGTACCTCCGAAGCATGCGCCCAGCAAGGTGCAGCCCAAGGTTTCAGACAGCGTGTAAATACTTGGTAGATGTTTCCTTGAGCTTGAACAGACATATTTACACAAAATTATTTTTAAATACTATGATTATCCTCATAAACAGTCTGTTGAGTAATTGTGAATAATTCAGAGTGTAAACGCAACAGTAAAGTATTTGAGATCTGTGCATTACACATAGGTCTTAAAGTGACGGCACACCAAATAAATTCCCTGTCTGCAAAATAAAAATTTTTAAAATGGTAACTAATCAATATTGGACTGAATTGAAGAGAATGTGTCGCAAATACCCAGCCTTATTTACTTTATTATTTCTTAAAGCTCCCATAACACAAGCTGTTTCTGCATTTCTGATGTTAATCTGGAGTATAGAGTAGTATTACATCCTTTATAT
Organism: Paramisgurnus dabryanus; assembly: GCF_030506205.2. Taxonomy (NCBI): domain Eukaryota; kingdom Metazoa; phylum Chordata; class Actinopteri; order Cypriniformes; family Cobitidae; genus Paramisgurnus; species Paramisgurnus dabryanus. The sequence goes on from NC_133347.1 coordinate 16,269,265, forward strand.
CCAGGCCCTGATTAACACAGTGAAGTGCCCCAGGCTGACCAAATTTCAAGTGCCCCCCTCCCCCCAAAAATATACATTATATATACATTATATTATATTGAACTCTAGTCATTCAGGGCTCCAGATAGTGCTGCACAATTAATCGCATCGCAATCGCGATGTCAGCCTGTGCGATTATATGACAGCAAAATGTTGCAATTATATTAAATAAATAAATGTGTGGACTTGTTAACACAAACTTTCTGATAACAGTTTGATGATTTTTCTTGCTGTTTAAAAAAAGAAAAAAAAATGAACAAAAAAGGCAGTGCACGTGTGGCATGCACGTGTGTTGCGTGCGTTGTTACTTGTGTGTGCGCAGCACGGAAATAACAGAGCGCAGATGGATGCAGAGGAGACTGACAGTGATCTGGTAGCTGAAAAAAAAAACTCATCTGTTGTATGGCGGTATTTTGGATTTAGGATTACTGACACTGAGCAGTTACTACATCACGTGGCAATACCAAAACATTTCTAGTTTTACAAATACACATTTTAGCATTATCCCTAAACTGTGTGTGGATTTTCCTTAAAACCCATCAAGTTGACTCATGATACCATTTATTATAATCGCAATCGCACATCGCAATATTAGCATCAATAACCGCAATGGGAAAAAATTCCCAAATCGTGCAGCCCTAGCTCCAGACTAACTTTTTTTATTAAAACTGTACTGAGCACTGTAGTCCCTGACTGAAAATTTTAGGAGTGCCAGCAGAAAATTTAGGGCACACCTTAAATCAGCCTGCAATGCAATTATTCACATTTTTCCAAAATAACTGTATTACTGAAAAATACTAAATAGACTTAACTCTATGCTGTTGCTGCACATGTCATTATGCACAATTGATGAAACTTTTAGAATAGGAAGTTATGAACCAAAGAATCATACAACCCCCTTCACTAATTTTAGGCATAAGATACATACATAAGTTATATCCAGATAGCATGCTGTATTGAGGTAGGTGGCAGGGCAATCTACATACTTGTATCCTTTACATATTCTTTCTATCTTTTATCCGGTTTTCCCTAACTGGGCACTGATGTCTGAAACCTTTATTCTCATCTATAATGTTGTTGGTGTTAATGTAAGCTAAAAGTTCTCCCGCTCTGTTTGTCTCTCATCTCTGCAATGTTTAGTTTTAAATCCGCGCCAACGCGTCTCCTCGCGGTTCTGAGTGAGATGTGTTGACTTTACCTGGGCTGCGTAGACCCATAGGTACAATCAATTGAGCGCATGGTAACATAATACGATATACGCGTCATGCAAATAAGCGTTTAAAACCCGATCTCGCATTCCGTAGTTTTGTCACGGGTGCCGCACATGCGCGAGTACTTGTAAAAAAAAAAAAAAAATTTGGCCACGGTCTGGAGCCCTTGGTTCCCCCCATTGCCTGGTGCCCCAGGGCACTCGCCCAATCCCGTCTATGGATAATCCGGCTCTGTTTATATCTCCGAATAGTCTTTAGTTTAATCAGATTTATAAAAGAAAGATTAGCTTTACCGATTATTTCCGATAACGTACGAAAAAATGAAGAAGGAGTTACTATCGCGGGAGGAGCAAGTACTAGTCATGCAACACTACACTATACAACACTGTTTAACTTATGATGCACGCGCCTATTTCCAATATAAGACAGAAGTCTTTACTTACCGCATGCAACTCATGGCCCAGTTGAGACTTTTCAATGAAATCCAGCGCATCAAACACACACACAAAACTCCGCTGCTACACCGGATAATAAACTATATCCATTGATTCCATAAGGCTGGCTTTCTTCTCCTTACATCCAAAAACACACCACTTCTTTCGTGCCATTGTTGAGTTTTGAAATTGAACAAAGCTGTTGCGTGATCTGATTTTTGTAAGTTCTAGCGTCTCCCGCTGAATGACGGGTGGGCGGGTTTTCCGGGGGAAGTGCCCATAAAAAGAAATGATACATATAGAAACCCCTGAAACGTCAGCTGGACCTGTAATCAAAAAAAACTTTCCGAAACTTGTACGAACCTGGGGAAGTGCATTCGGCACAGAAATACTCTGTAACATGCCCAACTGATTTTTTTGACACTTTGCCTACGTTTAGCATGAGAAAACAACTCTGTAACTGTGTTAATAAGTCAGAATGCATGAAATACCATTCAACCACCCCTTTAACACCATTCCACCACTATGGCTATGTTCATGTCAAGAACCTACACACAAGTTAATCCATACAAGTTGCTCTACAGTATACACAAATTGGGGAAAGGGCAATTTGGCATCTCCAGTTGACCTAACCTCACCAGGATGTCTTCGGACTTTAAAAGGAAACTAGTGTACACAGACACAATGCCATAAAACATTGTTTTGATATAAAGTCAAATATCTTCAATGACAGAAACATGCAGAATGGGAAAAAGATCATATACTATTTTTATGGCAACACTAACAACACACCGCAGGGATAAAGAAACACGGCAAAAAAAGTAAAAGCAAGCTTGTGATGTACATCCCTATTGACCAACAACAACAAGCTGTCAGTTGCGGCTTTTGAACCTGATCAGACAGAATTATGCTTCCTGTCTGTATATCAGCCAGGCCGAGGGCCTCTGTGCTCCCACTGTAAATTATCAGATGGCGGGAAATTATTGGAGCACAGCGGAAAATCAGAGTTGGTCTGCTGTCGATGTGTTAACCCTCCAGTAACATTCAGCTTTTACCCATTTCCTTGGTTCTTTATTTTTATGTAGCAGCGTTTGTGATTCGCCTGGCCTTTGCCCAAGATTCTCCGCCCTTGAAGAGCGAGCACGTCTGCCCGAGACCCTAATGACAAAACTCACATTATGTATTACATGCACCATAGCAACACGAAACTCGCCTTTCATGGCTCAACTTAACCAGACTGCTAATTAGCAGGTACACTAACCTAGCTGTCTAAAATGTCAAAGGAAACTTTTTAGAGTTTTTTTACAAAATATACAGTACAGTCAAATTAAGTCAAATGGCAAGAGCTGCCCTATTAATCCCTGTAGCCCATAAAAACAGGTGTTTTTGTGCCCTGAACGAACACAGCCTGTCTGGGTCTGACTTTCCCACAATACACGCTGTCCTGTGCATGTATTTGATATGTTTAAATTTAATCTTCCCAGATGAAGCGGGCGCATAATGAATGTTAACCTATTTTATAGTTCTGTCGTCATTGAATAATTGATGTTACACAGGCTCGCTGAGAAAGAAATAATATGTAGACATATTAAAATAACTTTCCCCAGATAAAATAAAATTGATTAAAAAAAGGATGAGTGGAATTAAAGAGCAAGTGGGGGAGAAAGGCCCTTAGGGTTTAGTTTGATATTTAAATGAGGAAATAAAGGAGAATGCTGTGAAGTTGGGCGACCATTTATTTAATACTGAGGTCTACACTCCTCCTGTAGTATTTATGAAGGCTGTTAAACATTCAAACGTTTTCTCTTTTATTTTATTAAAACCTGAGAATTTCTGACCCTCCAGTTAAACAAGAACAAGATTAATACTCTCAGATTTAATCATAATTCGCCTAATAATATAATGGTTATGGTTATTATAGTCATCCAGGGTGTCCCTGATAGTAAAGATAGATATTATATATTTCTCCATTATGGATTTTTAAACTATAAAGGTTTATAATATAGTGCATCAACTGTGTCCCAGGGACAATGGCCCCTAACTCCCCCCCTCAAAATTTTTTTTAATGGTTTTATATAATATTTTTAATTGAGATTCTCTAGTTTTCTTTGAAACAACATTAGAAGTTCAATGGCCATTTTGGTCTGACCTCGCAAAAACACAGATTTTTTGTGAATTACTATTTTCTACATCAATTCACCCTTCATAATGTAAAGCACATGTGTCTGTGTAAATATAACATTGATATATTCAATATTAGTAGTTTGGTACGCAGGAGGAAAGTGGTGACCACAGATGACTCTATAACACAGGATGGGGCATGCATTGCAATGGTTAGCCAGCCTTCGTGTGTGGAATGCTCATCTGTCTCAGCTACATATCAACCACCTGGAGATGACGGCGGTGATGCTGGTACTTCAGTATTTCCAGCCGAAAATCCAGCATGTCCGGGCGGACAACTTGACAATGGTTTCATTAATAAATCACCAAGGAGAACTGAGATCTCGACTCCTTTACAGACTGTCGAAACACCTCCTTTTATAGGCTCAACGAAACTTATACTCTTTCACAAAAAAGCACGTTCCTGGCAAAGCCAACACGGCCGCGGACATGCTCTCTTGCAACGGCCCGCAGCCGGGAGAGCAGAGACTATGTCCCTAAAGTCTTATCGACACCTTTCAGAGTTCAAGTGGTTTCCCTGCTTGCTCTCCCCCTGGCAGACAGCAAAACAACCACCTAACCCGCTCTGCCCCGTTAGAGCTCTTTGAATTTACACGAACCGCTCAGCCTCCTTTAGGAGGTCAGAACAGCTGTTTGTGAGCTTCGCAGGACAGTCATTGATCCAAATTTTCCGAAAGGATTGTCGAAGCCATTGCATTGGCATACACCTCCCTGAATGAACGGTGCCCTCTGGGTGTTAGAGCCTACTCTACACAAGGTATTGTTTCGACATGGGCATGGTCTACAGGGATTTCTATCTCAGATATTTGTGAATCAGCCGGCTGGTCATCGCCATCCACATTTGTTAGATTTTACAGCCTGTTTAAATGGTGCCCCATTCAGCGCCTACTCTCCAGGAAAGGCACTTACAGTCCGTTATAAGCATGGCGTGATGGAATATGTTTCCCATAGCATCAGCTAATGACACAATCCAAAGTGAACCGTATTGAAACGAAACGATAAGGTTACTCACGTAACTCTGGATCGCTGAAATAATGGGAATAATAACGGGAAATAAATTGCGTATCTGGCCGTGCTTAAACGCCACACAGTGAGTGTTTTTTGACTGCCTGCTTCAGTCAAAAAAGGTACTTTCTGGCGTTTGACTCTCACTTATATAGGGCGTTATCCCTGCCCCTTTTGACAGGCTCAAAAGCCATTTGTCTCCCAATCCGATGTTAACCAATAGGCTTTAATCGCGGAGTAAACAGGAGTTTCCCCAAAGGGTCAGCTACTGACGCAATGCTCATTCCCGTTATTTCAGGCAACCAGGGTTTTGTGAGCAACCTTATAATTTCCTCACCTGCAGAGAGCCTGACCTGACCTAAATCTCTAGTTCTAGTTAATGCCATTAACTGAATTATATATCTGCCTCAATTCAGAAGCAACTATAAAATTACCTGAGCGTTGGATGCTCAAAGCAGGCACGAGGGGGTGGCGGCTTTAATTCAGAAAAGCTCTGAATTCAGCACTGTTATCCTAGATGAATCTCTGCACAGTTCAACAGCTTCAACCACAATCATCAGCAGAACCGTGTGTGTGTGTGTGTGTGTGTGTGTGTGTGTGTGTGTGTGTGTGTGTGTGTGTGTGTGTGTGTGTGTGCCTGCGTACTTAAGTGAGATGGATGGCTTCAACCCTGAAAGAGGACACCAGCCCTGCTTGCAAAACTCATGACAAGTTACAGCATCCTGAACAGGTTTTGTTGCCTTCAGGACACATAGAGGACAGCCATCAGAAACTTATGCCAACATGTCTGCCAGCTTAACCCTGACACCCAACACACATTCACTACCATCCAGAGAGAGGGTGAGAGCATGAAAGCGCCTGAGAAAGAAAGACAGTGAAGGAGAGAATAAGTACCTTTTATTCTGTTTTTATGGGGGTCAAAAACCTGCACAGTTATCCCCAGAGGAGCACAGAGCCAAAGAATGAAGGGAAGAAGGGATGAAAAGAAAGAAAAAAAACAGGGTGGAGTTGATGAATAAGCCTTACTGTGGCTGCGCGATCGAAGTGATTGATCGGGACGGTCACTGACTGATAGTTTCACCTTCCGTCAAACACACAAGGAGCAGGAGGAGAGTCTGATAGAAAGGTGGATTAATGCTGGGCAAGGGGAGGGGGGGTATGGGGGTATTGAGGCACATATAAATTAATCTAATCTTTCAAAAACGTCAAATGAAACTCAGCATTTGAGTTATTTTTCATAGCTGTCACGGATGATTTAAGCCTTTTAATGAACTGAACAACATCTGATAAGCATGTTTCTTTGATCCCTATACTGCCAATAAAAATGGTCCTATACTGTCAGTGGGGAAGTAGCATTTAAATGGGTCCTTATATGTACCATTTAGATACAGAGATGTATGCATTTATCACTAGCAGTGTTGGAGGTAACGCATTACAAGTAACGTGCATTACGTAATAATATTACTTTTCTGAAGTAACAAGTAAAGTAACACATTACTTTTTAAATGTACACATAAATATTTATGTGCAAGTTACTTTTTTAGTTTAATTTATTTGGTAAAAAAAATACTAAATTAAACTGAACAAAGTCCCATTATGCACTCTATGCGTACACGCCTGTGTGGGAACAGAGTCAGAAACTGAGATGGCAGGGCTCAACATTTTTGTGTTGAAATATGCACTTTCTGAATGCAGAACTTTTCAGTCATAAAAAACACCTGCAAGGCCTGAAAGAGATCAAGCCTCACCAAAGAAAAAGTAACGCAAAAGTAACTAAAAATTAACGTAAGCATTATTTTCCATGACAAGTAACTAATTGCGTTACTTAGTATTAGTAATATAACTTAATATTGTAATGCATTACTTAGTGATGCACCGATGTATCGGCCGCCGATATTTATCGGCCGATTTTTGATGAATTTGAAACCATCGGCATATCGGCAATAGCACGAGAAAGGCCGATACCGATTGTTTATTAATTAACTGCATAAAGAAATCCATTATATGTAAAAAATGAGTTAATGTTGTTAATAAAAGAAATGCTGAATAGCAAAAACCACCTTTGAAGGTTGTCATGTTGTCTTATTATATTTGTTTTAGCTTAATTTGTGCATCTCTTATTATGTTAGTCAGTTGAATATTAATTAGATCCAATCCATGTTCAGTAAAAATAATTTGATGTAGAAATAAACTAGCTAATAAACCAACTGTATAGTATTGTACACAAGTGTTTAATATCGGTATCGGCATCGGCCAGAAGTTGTATGTTTAAATCGGTATCGGCCCCAAAAAAATCCTATCGGTGCATCCCTAGCATTACTTTTAAAAGTAGTGACAGCTTTAGACCATTTTTTCTGACAATGTAGGGCAATGGTTCTCAAATTAGAGCGGGCCCCCCTTTGGGGGTGTTATGGTGCCAGGAGAGGCCCCATACATTAAAATACATTAATTTATCATAAATTATGTGAAATTAAACCTCAGAAAAATAAGGCTACTAACCAATAGCACTACATTGTATCATTAAATATGTTTTGTTTAATTCAAATTTGACACTGTTTTGTGTCATGAATTTTCTTCATGCTAGTTGCACGAATCTGTGTGCAGATTTTACAGAAAGCTGCGTATATGAAGTGCAAACTTTTTGTGAGGGAAATAAATTTTGTTTAACATTGTTATGAATTCATTTATTCATTTATTTTTTATATTCCCCATATAAAATAAATGAATAAATAATGTAATCCATGATTTGTGCCCATGCAGTATAGGACAGGCTGTCGACTGTATCAATTGCGCCAACATTCTAATGGCGCCATTTAAAATCTTGTCTATAAAAATAGAACAAGCATATTTTTATGCATTTGCCAAAGTAAATTATTGTACATCTAATTCTCCATGCCAGTTTCTATTCATTAAGTCATGTTCAGATCGATGTTTCAAAAATTAGCAATTTTTGGTTTTATTAAGGAGAGTGAAGGGCAATGTTCATAGCTTACGGCACAATTACTGCAGCTGTTAGCGGCAGTGTTGCCCTAAATCTTTCAGTGAATGCAGTTTTATGACAGGCATTAATTTGATAGGCCATAAGCCATTAGAGCCGGCATCATTTCATACTGCTGATAAAATAGAAACGGAATTACTGTGCTGCAGTTTTCTCTTTAAACTGGAGTGTATCTGGCTGCTCTGTGGGACGTTACAGTTGAATGCAGAAGCGAGACGTTTACCTACAGGCACTTGAACTGCTCCGCATCATTTACCTCACAGTGGGTTACCTTAATAAAATATTCTTAATATACATTTACACCAAAATTGAGTTTATACAAAACTCTTATCTCTCATCCTTCAATAGCCAGAATATACTGTATGCGGTTACTGTCAGACCCACGGAAAAGCCCCTGTAACCTGTTTTCGATGTGCATTGATGACAAAAATGCAGAATTGAGGTGTAAACGTGTTTAGAGAATCCCGTATAGCCTGTGAATAATGTATAATTGCTGCCGTTTTATCATCCTGTTCTTTAGCCATTTGTCTTTGCCGTCTCCATCCTCTGTTCTCCTGTTTCTGTGTGCAGGCTTACTAATTAAGCACCGGCACCATGGGACTCACTTTTCTCCTTCTCTTCCAAATACAGGTCACAAGCTCGGAGAACAACAGGAAATATCCTGGCACATACAGGGCACTGAAAATAATATTTTTGACAGTAAACTAAATAAGGTAATTTCTATGACGCATCTAAATGGCTGGGTTTTTGTTCTTGCCTATAAACAACTCTTAAGGCTCACATGGGCCACATTGGAGCTAAGGGAGAACAAGTTTTATCACAGGACTCAGGGGACAGAAGGGGGACAATGAGACACATAAGATTCTGACACTCCCATGTTGTTAGGGTAAACGCTCGATAAACACAAGATCAGTTGCTCAGTCAGCCATGAGGTTTTATTACTGTGTTTGCATTGTGTTTTTACCCTTTCTGCCTGTTACTACGCTTTATCCCAGACAGTCAGCGAACAACACATGAGGTCACACCCAAGTTTATACTTTTATGCTTAAAAGTCAAAGTAGCTAGCTAAAAACATTATTTAACCGAACTATTTAAACATTCCACATAAGGTGTTACAAGAAGAGGTGATGAGAGGTATATCTCCATTAACATATTGATTTACCACGTGTACTCAAGGTAACCCTAAAGGTCCAGGCACAGCACAACACAGCCAGACTGCAATAGAGACATGACTCCTGGCACTGCACCCATAGATATGTATATAAAGGCTAGATGGCTCAAGGCGGAGTCAGCTGTGTCGTCACTTGGCGGCCATCTTAGGTCAGTGCTGCCATAGTGCTGCTCCCTGCTGCTGTGGACGGAAGGTGAGTGACATACGCAAACTAAAATGCTCGTAACTTGCTGAATTCTTGACGGATTTACAAACGGTTTGGTTTTTTACAAACATTATTAACGTGGCTATAATTCTGGATGCTTTAACATGTTTCATGAATTTTTTATTTATTTTTAGTATACGTATTCAGTGTCATAGGTACAACTTTGACGTTTATAACAAACCAATCCGTTTGAAAATCGGTAAAAAATTAAGCAAGTTATGGTCATTTAAAAGTACCTGCATCATTAAAACTCAATGCTACGAGTGAGCGAGCGCCCTGTCGTAAGATGGCCGCCAAAATGCGGACGTTCCACTCAATTGGCCATCAGCGCGGACGAGCCATCTAGCCTTTATATACATATCTATGACTGCACCTCCCTCCCTCTGCACAGCCTCACCTTGCCTTTGCAATGCACACTAAACCTTTGACATTCAGATGTTCAGTAAAAGCACAGATTGATTCAGTGCGTTCATTGACATTTTGTGAAGGATTTGTACGCCAGACTACCTGTAAATCGGGTACTCCTCATTATAAGTACGTGACTATCTCCGCCGTCGCGGCTGTCAGTTTGGTTCACCTCGACGCAAATTCGGATTTCCTCAGGCGACGTGCGAAGTAAAAACATTCTTGAAATTGTAATATATATTTAGTTTAATTTCAATTAATTTGAACGACGGGCACGGGAGTTTTACCACCCGCAAAATGAAAAACATAATGGGACAATTAAAGTGATGACTTTCGAGTTTCAAATGACCAGTATTTTGTTATTATTGAACCCATAGACCATGCATGGTCTTGGGGTCATTTTAAAATATTTATCAAGCTCTTTCTATTTGAACAACTAATTTTAGAATTTCCATGTTGAAAAATTTACTCACATTCCTACTCATTAGTTTGTAAGTCTTTTTAAAATATCAATTTTAAATAGAACGGTTCACAACAGCCCTTTGTTGGTGAATAAAAACGAGACGCTTCATAAGAGTCAGTTCGTAACTACTGGTCGCTCGTTTTTTAATCCGCCTGCGTGAGGATGGATAAATCAATTGGTTGGCCTTACAAAATTTTTAAACTTACACCTCCGGGATAAAAAACAATGTATAACCTGCAAATCGACCAAGTGTCAAAGCAATATCTTACCTTCTTTCAAGGAAGTCAAATGAGATGGTCGATTGGCCATCGTGCGATTGGATGACTCCACGCTCTTTGAAATATTCAAATCTGACTGAACTGAACATTCGTACTTTTTTATATGTAGAAAATTAAAGACAATTTAATTGATTAGCAGAAATTCACGAATTGACTGATCTAAAGGGTTATGGAGGTTTTTTTGTAGTTTCTTCTACCATACGTAAACGCAGCGCCATCGTACGTCGACCCACGCGCCATGTTACGGAGGTCAACCCCGCCTGATTAAAAAGTTAACTTTGAGCTGCGTGTTTTTTTTTTTTTTATAAAAGCATATAACGTTAGACTTTCACCACTATTCTGACTAGTCACTATTGCATTGTTCTGAGTAGTTTTAAGATATTGGTTTTAAAGGTTTTGTTCGACTTTGTACTATATAGAATCTCGTTTGAGTAAGTCCCAAAATGTCCACTACTTAGTTGTCAAAGAATGAGAATATGCAAATTAAAATTTTGACAATAATGTAAAATAGAATAATTTCAAGATGATGATTTCTCAACCAATTTCAATGGTTTACGATCTACATGAGGTACTAAAACATCTTGGCACCAGTTACAATATCTGGATGTTTTTCAAACCTTTTTTAAAAATATTTTGAGAGGACATGTTGGTCAAGCAGTGATTTGAGGTTACTTTATGAATCTGGACATTATAGAGAGTTTTTAAAATAAGTGTCATTCAGAGAAATTGTGCCCAAAGTTTAATGATATTCGTTTCCTGTCTTTCAGTAACTTTCTTTCTCTTTTTCACTGATTTTTTTATCTGCTTTGTGCTTGTCTTCCTTAGTGCTAATGGCTTTGTGACAGGGCCATCTGTTTAGACACACACATTCGCACACACACTGGACTATGCGATGCTAATATGGCATTCATGTTCTGGTATCTGATAAACACAACTAATTCAAATTAGGTGTGTAAATGTGTTAGTGTGGGGCAAATGCGATTATTCTATAACATTACACTGTGTGATTAAACTGGAGCAGTAAGAACTAGAACACAAAACCATAGCTCTACACTATCAGACCAAGATGCAACACTGGACTACATTAACTGCATCATAAAACTCAAATTGTAACCAAACACCACAGTACTAAACTCTGGCATAAAAACACAGCATTAATTAAGCAAATAGACCACAGAATGAATCTCCAGCTTTGAAGATCACTGAATCAGAGCGGTGGAGATTGTTTAGCAATGTGACCAATAAAGTTAGATGTATCAAAACATCTGAATTTTCCACACACTGCCTTTTAAACCTTCACACTGAAGTACTTTCTGCAAGCCAGTGGCACATTCTCAAGAAACTTCAAGAAATCTTGGGTAGATTCAGGTCCTTAAATATGAGTGAAGGGAAACTTCATCTGTGCCAACAGCAGTTTGGCCTATAAACTCGTAGATATGACTCAGATAGAGCCTGTTTATTTTCAGCCTTCCATTTTAGGTTTCACATGCTATTAATATTTTATGTCTGTCACAAAATAAACAATGTAAACATAGACTTTTCTCACAAAAAATATAGTCCATTTAATTTAACTGAACATATGACAGGCCCAGAATTTAAAACCGAATGTGACTTTTAAGGGGTAAGGCTTTTTCGCTGAATGTTTTGCAGAAAATTTTAAATTGCTCCTGGAGCATAGCCAAAATTAGAAATCAGCTATGAATAATGACTTAGGTAAGTGAATAAATTAAATGACGAACATGGGGAAATAGTCCAGGAAATGCACAGTAAAATAGCAGTTAAAGCTTCAGCTATGGACCCGATTTAAAAGCATTTGTTTACTATCAGGGTGGAGATTAATTCCATAGACTTAATTATTTTCACACTGAGCTGATGATATTTATATCTCCTGAACATAAACTATTAACATTTTCATTAAGATTTTATTAGGTTTATTAAGCTGCTGGTCCCAACACACGCACGCACGCACGCACGCACGCACACACGCGCGCACACACACACACACACACATTCTGGTTTCCATGTTTTGTGGGGACATTCCATAGACGTAATGCATTTTATACCATACAAACTGTATATTCTATTCCCCTTACCTGCCCCATTCCCTAACCCCAACCATCACAAAAACCTTTCTTGTACCTTAGATTTTCAATAAACATCATCTTGTTTTATTTATAAGCTTGTTTCCTCATGGGGACATCAAAATGTCCCCACAAGGTCACAAAAACACTGGTATTCCTATCTTTATGGGGACAATTGGTCCCCACAACGTGATAATTACCAGGTACACACACACACACACACACACACACACACACACACACACACACACACACACACACACACACACACACACACACACGCGCACACACACACACACACACAAACTACTGTTTATTGTTTACACCAGAATTTGACCCCAAAGCAAAAAATACATTTTCGTAGTCCATAGCCAGTACAAGATTTAGTACTACTATTATTCCATTATTAATGGCAACAAGCATGGTATTTTGATGGAGGACATGTCTTCTGGATCTAGAAGCAGCAGAATGGCAAAGGGGTCAGATAAATGTTACCATGGTGTCATCTGAATTATTAAGTTCTGCTGGATTTATCTGTGCCATGTTTTCCTCCTCTCGTTGTCGTCTCGCATTATCATGCTACATGGACTTCACCCATGAGCAGACACAAAAATGTCTCAAAATTACTTGCAGGTTTTTTATCTTCATTGTCAGTGGCATACATCCAGTTTACCTATCAGTTCGTCTCTGTTCTGAACGCCACAGCCCTCTCGGGTCTCTTGAGGGAACATTTCTTCTGTGAACATGTCAAGAGACAACTGCAGGTCACAAACATTTATCGTCACTTTGCAATTTGGGGCTAAACCTTCTATTTCTGTTAGACTTAAAAAAAAAATGTTCTGCTGACAAACACATACATATCTGATATTGGTAAGGACCTTTCAAGGGCACAATCATTTTATACTGAGATAATAATGTTTACAGCACTTTTCCCTTAAAGGGGACATTTCAGGAGACTTTATTTAGATGTCAAAAAATTCTTTGGTGTCCCCAGAGTACATATGTGATGTTTTAGCTCAAAATACCCCAGAGATAATTTATTACAGCATGTTAAAATTGCCACTTTGTAGTTGTAGTAGCAATAATGTGCCGTTTGTGGGCGTGTCCTTAAAAATGCAAATGAGCTGATCTCTGCCCTAAATGGGAGTGCCGTGGTTGGATAGTGCAGATTAAGAGGCGGAATTATCCCCTTCTGACATCACAAGGGGAGCCAAATGTAATGACCTATTTTTCACATGCATGCAGAGGGCAAAGGCTGTGGGTTTGATTCTTAGGGCCGATTCACACCGGCTGCGTGGCGTGTCTGTTGCGTGTCTGTCGCATGGTTTTTAAGAGATTCTCTCTCTATTGAAGTAAACTACCGTTTTTTTATATTGGTACTGTATAGCGTATTCGATTTTATTTATTTTATTTTAATGTCTTATTTATTTATTTTTAAATCATTTATGGGCTATTTTTATTTCTTTTATTTTGTCCTTTCTGTTAATTATTTTCTGTAATTGTAACACGAAAGCAATTTACTTTGAATTGAGTTAAAAAACTGTCACTGGTACCCTTTTAAAGGGGCCATGTCACAAGACTTTTTTAAGACGTAAAATAAATCGTTGGTGTCTCCAAAGTACACATGAAGTTTTAGCTCAAAATACCATATAGATAATTTATTATAGCATGTTAAAATTGATACTTCGTATGTGTGCAAAAATGTGCCGTTTTGGGTGTGTTCTTTAAAATGCAAATGAGCTGATGAAGTGCAAACACTGATCGCAATGATGGTGGTTTGTTGAAATTGAAACTTAATTGTGCTGTCAATTATTTTCTCTCTCTCTCTCTCTTTCTCTCTGCACTAAATGGCCGTGCCGTGATTGGATAGTGCAGCTTAAGGGGCGGTATTATTATAATAAGATCTCCTTATCATGTCCTTATATAATAAGACATCATATGGAGAGCAAATTTCAATGACCTAATTTTTCACATGCTTGCAGAGGATGGTTTACCAAAACAAACCCAATTATAGCACATAAACATGGAAAAAGTCAGATTTAATGCCGTGGCCCCTTTAAAAAGTACAACTTTGTACCTAAAGAATTCATATTAGTACATCAAAGGTACATATTTGTACCAAAAGTATGCATATAAGTACCTAAATGGTACATATAAGTACCTTTTTAAAGGGTACTGCCGCAGTGACAGCTTTTGTACCAATTTTTTTTTTTTTTTTTTTTTTAAATGTATACTGTAAGAAAACCTGTATGCATATTGTTTTTCTATAAGCAAATTATATTTTCTATCTTTTAACTCCACACCACCCCTAAACCCAATACTAACGAAAACATTTCAGCATTTTCATATTTTCTTCGAGGCAAAATTTGCTATGTTTATTAAGTCATTTTCCACAATGTAGTTGATTTCCGGTTTCACTATCATTGACCCACACACACACTGAGTTTGCGTCTGTGTGTAAAGAATGCCATTAATGCATCATAATTTATCTCAACCGCATGAAACCTCCAACCAGTGTTTTGACACAAATTTCCATTTGAAAAACTATGAAGACAACATTTCCAATCTCTATCCAATTTTTCCTCCCCTTTACTGTTCATCTGCCGGCTGATGTGAAAATAATGAGGAATGATGTGTTTTTATCAGCGAGCAGTTATGTAGGTCACCAATGTTAAATTTCAGAATACTCAGAGACACAGTTACACAATACAGCGAGATAAAGTATGATTAATATGCATTCATCTGCCTCGGTTATGAATCTGTTTTCTTACCCTGGTGTGTGCGCCGTTGATAATGCTAATTTATAATCGACAGATGTTTTTGATAAAACCGCCATTCTTTGCTTGTTTGTAATTATACGCTTATTTATTTCATAACATTGAATTTTAACAGTGAAATGTTTATAATAAATAAAGGTAATAATATCTTGCGTGAACAACAAGCGTTGATTATTTTATGTTGTCGGATCACATCAACTGCCCAAATGAATCCACTGCACGGTACCTCACATGACATCCTAACATGGCACTAAATGGCAGTGCCGTGGTTGGAAAATGCAGATTAAGGGATGATATTATCCCCTTCTGACATCACAAAGGGACCTAAATCTCAGTGACCTATTTTTTTACATGCTTGCAGAGAATGGTTTACCAAAACTAAGTTACTGAGTTGATCTTTTTCACATTTTCTAAGTTGATAGAAGCACTGAAGACCCAATTATAGCACTTAAACAAGGAAAAGTCAGATTTTCATGATATGACCCCTTTGAGTTGTGTTTATTATAAAACTCTAAAAGTAAACTGATAAGCTGTCTTATTAATTCCCCTATATTTTTCGTGTGCCTGTGCTGTCGGTGTATGTGTGGTATCTTCACCATAACACTCAGCAAGTTGTATTTGCATAAGCCTATAACGCTATCACAGGATGATGTGCCATTACCTGCTGTGTGTGAGACGCAGAAAGACAGTGGCAGGACTTGACAGCGTACGTGTGTACCTTTGTTCACCTGTTTGTATTTTGCTACATTTCCACTGATTCAAGATAGCCCAACAATCCAGACACTTCAGAAGTGTTGTGCATCTATTATTATTCCAGAACCTTACATGGAATTTAAAGCAAAGTCTCAGCTCTCTGGAAAACCTGCATAACCCAGAGCTGTCGTGCAGTGGGAAATTTTTGCTGCGGTGAGCTTCAGTATGCGTATGCGTGCCTGTGGATGCGTGTGTGCTCATGATATCATGTACTACCGTATCAGCATGCATCTCCATGCACGAGCTTTGCATCATTTCACTTTCAAATATCTCTCTTCGTGCCTTTCTCTGAGCTCACTCTCTCAGAGTCTCTGTTGTTGAGGTTAACACTCATGAATTTTATTTTGGGCTAATTTCTGTAATCACTTAATAACATGCACAACCGTTTTCAGGATTTCCTCACAGCTAATGCATGTGCATTGAACAGATTTGATCCTTCGATTAGACAAATACGAAAGCATTTTAGAGAGAGAAAGAGAGATAGGGAGAGAGCTGTATGCATAATGTTTACACAGCAAAGACTTTTCTTATTTTAGCACCTTTTGAAAGATGAGGGCATTCATCTTCACTGACTGGTTTTGTCTGAAGGCAAAAAGGTCAGAAAACATAAGACAAATATATAATGCTGATTATGTTATTTTTCCATCTATCAGTATCGGCGAATGAAAAAAAATGAATAATGTTACTGGAGTCACAAAAAGCTGTGAGGTTGCAGCCTATGAAATTAAAGTACAAAAAACAGGCCTTTTTGACATCTTTAATAAATGAATATAATACTGACACATGTACTCAATAGCAGTTACCAGGCTGGATAAAAACACTGATAATAAAAGTGATAACCTTTCATTTTATTCTGCTTGTTTTGAGAATAAGATTTTTGGATGTTTTACACTTTTACATTTTCTATAATATACTGGTACATCTATTCTCCCATATTTCAGACTGTGGGGCTGAAAAGCTTTAGTTTAGAAACAAACAATATACAGTAGATGAGTTCTGGATTGATTTTTACATGTTTAAATGCCATTTAAAGGATAAAGGTTCCACAAGAGCGAAGCAATTATCGGACCTTTTCATCAGGTAGTGCTAGAATGATGAGGAAGTTTTGGAAAGAACTTAATGATGAAGATGAAATCAGAATTGAAGCTTTGATGTTGCCGAAGAGATGTTTGCTCTGCTTAAACTCCATTTTGGGATGCACAGGTGTATATGATCCAGATATCTTCATTAAAAAACAACTCAGAGTGAACCCTCCCGGCCCAATCCACTCCTTTGTCTATAAATCCAGTTTTGATAGAGAAGAATGAGTGTCCAGACGGCCAGAGGGTCCACTGAGAAGGACACATGAGCTTTAGGATGGTCCTAATGTTGATGGTAGATGCAGGTCTGGAGACATCAGTCTGGTCCTCAGTTTCTTTTTGTTACTGTGAATAATCTCAGTATGAGTGATACTAAACAATCCCGTCTATTGGATCACAGGTAGTCCAATTTTCTTCTGTTGTATTTTTTTTTCTTCCAAAGAGCTTAGGTCGCAGATCAGAGCACAGAACTATCGTGTAACCTGAAATAGAGAAAGAGAATGAGTTTAGATTCAATATTATCCCATTTGAATCACCTGTGGCATAAATAACCCCATAACATCAATTATTATACATAGCACACAGCCCTGGTAAAAAGAAGTTGATGCCTGGTTCTCCTGGTATCTCCATTAGTAAATCTTTCATTAATGGCTTACATTTATTTGTTCCCACTTGTTGTGGGCATGCTCCCCTGTAGCTCTGGGTGAAGAAGTTGGCACCCGAGCAAACTCATTCATTTAGAGCCTGCCTTCCAAGCTGGCACAGAGGGACACCTGAGGAAAGCAGCGTGGCACGATGCCCGAAACTCGATCCACCCTTTTGCTTCTTGTCTTTCTTTCTTCTTCTTTTATAGCTCTTTCGGGTTTTGGCGAGTTTTAACACATACTGTGAAGATTAGTCAATTTAAAGATCAATAACTGATCAAAGCCGCTCTGCTTCTCTCCTCTGCATTTTGTGACTAAGCTCCACTGAAAGGTCATGGAAAACAGTGGGATGTAGCGGACATCTGAAAAGAGGCATAAAACATGCCTGTCTCCGTTTGCTTTATCTAAAGCGACTTACAGTGCATTAAAGCTACAGTATACATTTTATTATCTGAGAATCAAACTCTATGCTCTAATCAATGCTGTACCAATTGAGCTATGTTACCCTGAGGGAACCTTAATGTTACCCTGCTAAGGTTTCTACAGTAATGTATGGCAAAACATGCCTCTTGTCCCCCCTTCAATGCTACTGTATGGGATTTTTTGCTAATACACACTATTAACATCTTCAGAAGTAAACATGTAGTAGTATGTGTGTGTAATTAGACAGACCAAAGAAATACAAGATCTGATAACACACACACATGGGCACACACTTATGTTACTTTTAGGCAGCTTTTTTATTCATAAAGCACCAAGGTTTTGCTTCATCTAAAGAAACATCACACACTTTCAAACACCCTGCATAACACATGCAGGCTCCCATCAATTCACTGTGATTAAAAATGGATCTGTGTTACGTGCGTGTTTAATGTTAAGAGGTGTGCAGGCAGAGTAGAGAAGTCAGATCATCATCATTATCACCATCATTCAATGATCAGACCACATCCTCTCCTTTCATTTCTTGTATTTCATGAAACCCCTCTGGAAGGGTGGGGTTAATTTTAGTTTGGGTACCCAATTTTAGTTTGGGTATGACTTTTTGGGGGGTTTTCAAAAAAGGGGGTTGTCGTTCTCCTTATATAATATGATACTTTTTCAGAAACGCCCCATGCATTGCTTTATTACAATTAAGAATATTCTGGACTACTGTACATCTATTGTTAGCCTGGGTGCCAGCCGATCTTAGCCCCGCCCACAACATTTTGAGGACGGGAACATCGGTCTGGGGTTTCTCCGTTGAGGAGCTACTATGCGAGACCCAAAGCTGGTCGACCAATCAAATTGTCAGGGCGGGCTTTACACGATGATGGACAGATGATCAACAGTAACGTAATCAACCACGTCACCAAAGAGCGCGTGTGTTGAATCTATTTACAACGAAATGGCTGCCGCTGCAGAATTCAGATGTGTGGATTCTGACATTGAGTCTGTTTTTTGATCAGGCATTTGTTAATCAGAAAGATGTTTTGCCGTTATTCCTACGGGATTCGGTAAAGTTGGTCGCACTTATGGAGGACCAAGTTAAAGAAGCAACTGAAATGGGTGTAATGGCGATGCAACTCGGTGTGCACGATGAGATGGATATAATTAGTGGTCGTTGCCAGCTTCTTTTCGGAAGCCCGGAATCGTGGCTGCTGAATAAGTGGAGGGACATGCTAGGCTCCGATATTTTTCAAGCAAACGTAATGGCTATCGTCGTGGATGAAGTTCAACTAATGTACAAATGGTAAGAGATAGTTAATACTTAATGTTGTGATATAAATGAAATGTTGTAAACATAGTAGGTGTTGATAGGGCTGGGCGATATGGACCGATATCTCTATATATTTTGCTGTATATCTCGGTGGACGATATATATCTCTATGGCTTTGCGTAAAAAAAAAACCCTCCCCAAAAAACTACTGCAAAACAAATAGGTCTTTTTTATTGAAGTGCAAAGAGGTACTTCACGTAGGAACAAAGTGCTTCTGCAACATAAAATATATATATATATATATATATATATATATATATATATATATATATATATATATATATATACAAAAATTATACTTTAAATATAAAATAAGAAAATACATATTATACATAATGCTAGTGTCATTGTAGCGAAATAACTAGCAGTTCGGTCAGGCTGCAAAAGACGTCATTTCAACATACATCACATGCTCTGTTGCTCTGATTGGTCATAGGTCTATCCAATTGAGTGCAGAGGCATTTTTCGGTTGAGACACGCCTCATAATCATAGCCCAATGGAGCGGTATCAGACTCAAATTTTGACTAGAATTGAGTATGACAACGTCAGGCTAATCTATTGTGGTTTTTTATTGGGAAATGCGTTCAATATAGACCCCTTCAAGGTTTGTAAACATTGAATGATTATCGGGTGTGCACGCAGCATGGGGTCAAGCTGTTATACTATCCTGGCTTTATAATTTAACCTAACAGGGCTGAAAAATGATGACTTACCTCAAATAAAGTGAGCACTACAAACACAAGCCTCTTTGATATTTGCATTGTCCCAGTCTGCACGTTAATTGCTTGCAGCCGCAGATGTTTTTTTGTTTTTGAGATTCTGCATGAATCGCGAAAACGTAACGGAAGACCTGATGCGATTTTCAAAGCCCACGATGCAAGTAAGCATTTTTGACAATACCGAATAATACGCAACTCAATCACCTGTAATGACTTTTCTGACCCCGACATGCGCAGTGGGAACTGCCTGTGACGTGAACCGTGATGTGGTCTATTTAATAATAACAAAATAAGTGTATACAAGACATTGATGGCACAGTCCACAATAAAGGTTGACAATAAAGTCTTTTGGTCAGTTTACTTTACCACTACTTTGTTCGCCTTTAACTTTGTGTCAGCTCGGTTCACATATATAGGCTACTCTTGAAAATCATATAAAGGTCCTAAATGGGTTTGTCCCACAGTGATGCCAGTAGTCTGTCAAACCATTTCCTCTACAAAGAACCTTATAGACGGTTTCAGCAGTAACAACATAAATAAGTGGCTGGCGCGGTCCGCACGTAACTTCCGGTAAACGCCGCTAAGAATAAATAACAACAAAGTACTTTAAACGTAGTTTATTTATATAACAAGCAAAAAAACAACACATAGATTTCCTAGGAAACCAAAACATAGTTATTTTCGATGAGGCATTTGTTCAAGAGATCAGTTTAGCAACTAGTCAGACCATTAAAAAAACGAAACCGGAGGTAAAGTTCGGATCCAGACGTTTATCACTTGGGTCCGATGAAACCGTCTATATGCATCAGAATGGTTCGGTGGATGATACTTTATGAAACCATACATCCCAACATAGACTGTTATAGGAAGTGTATGTCACCCAAAACAGAAGTGTTTGTTGCTTTACTTGTGTTACTTTGTCTCTTTCTCTCTTTTTCTCTGTCAAAATTCAAGAAGCGTCATTGGCATGATAAAAAGGCATCGTCTCATTCTTCTGTTTTTAAATCAGGCTGTATTGTTTTGATGTCACTTCCAACAAACTTCAGACTCTGTTTACATAAACTCGTAAGGTGCGGTTCAGGGTGATTTCACAACAATATGAATTAGGTCACAGAGCAAGAGTAAAAAATTCATCTAAATATGTATGCGCTCCGGATGCACAGTATTCAAAATTTAGTGTTTTCAGGATGTCTGGAAACTTTATATTCACAATACAACGTGCAAACAATACAGTACCAAGATTCTGAAATGCGCAACCAGTAAACACTTTGCTATCCTGTTAAAGAGGTCATGACAGATGAAATTTTGGATTTTAAAATAAAGAAATTAGCTTATTCACCTTCTTCCGACAAATTTAAAAAGACAGAATTACATGTATCCTTTACAGACAAGACAATCATTGAACAAAAAGCTTAACAAAATTTGTAACTCATAGTTCCTTAAACAAACAAACAAACAAACAAAAAAGTATTTTTCAAAAAAGTTTTTTTCATTGTTATTAAACTTGCCTATTTTACTCAATATCCATGTGTTATGTAGATACAGTATAAGGTATTTTGTTATGTAACTGTATATTATACATCACACTTGTATGCTATTTGTGACCAGAAATATTTTTATAACACAAAGTAAATGGGCCCTACTGTATCATACACCTGGCACAATACAGCACTTAGCACGATGCAAGTTTCAGAGCGGTGCAGTTATTATTTTCACATTCAGCGTCATGTTGTTTAAATAGCAAATGCATTTGCGCCCATTTGTGCGCCCATGGCCGTTCTGGTCTGAAAACGAGGTGTGTTCAGGCGCATTGATGGCTCGTTGCTATTTTGAGGCAACTAAAATACTATTGCCCAACTAAAACGTCTAAAGTCAATGGCGCAATATTGTTTTTGTTATTTAAAGAGCGCATTAGTAATATATTATGGGATGACGACGCATGTTTGCTTTTTATACGCATGGATGCAGCACAAAAACTTTTATTAATATGAAAAATTAATGTATTAAAATGTAAAAGATTATTATCGAGTCTCTTGTACATAAATTAAGTCTCTTGTACATAAATGAGGACAGTTTACAGGACTTTAGAAGGCTAAGATTGCATTTATTTAAAATTTTTAAAATGCTTCCCCACGGATTTATTGTATATGATGTTTTTGTACCTTTGGATATGGTGAGATGAGAACCAATTTTAAGTAATGCTTTTCAAAACACTCAGGGCGCTGTCGGAGTACTGAAATGCCCCTCTAAACATTGTAAAATCTTTATCTCCTACCATGCTTGTCTGCTGTGTAAAAATTATATGTTGTGTACCAGGCCTTTTATGGTTGTCAAGCTGACTTTGTTAAATATAGTTTGGAAAAGAAGAAAAAAAATCTTTATAGCCGTTTCTCAAAACCAAGTATGCCGAACTCGGACTTGTGTCCTTCGTAGTTCGAATTTGCAAGTTCAGACTTGGAAGAACGAACTCCTGACGCGAAATGCATTCTGGGAAACTTCGTTGTCATAAGTCCTCTGATGCATCCTCGATAAAATGGGCGGATCAAGAACACATCCGGGGATTTTATGTGAACTTGGGCTTGATGTGAACTTTGAATTGAAACAGTACTTGGGCCGCGACTGATGACGTTTCACAAGTCCACAAGAACACAAGTACAGACAAGAACGCATATTGAGAAACGGCTTATCTCCTGTTTGTTGTTTTTCTTATGCATACCTTTTTTTTGCATATTTGTTAATTATTCTTATAAAAACCTTTTGAGATTACAGGATCATGCACCATACTTTACCAGCAATTAAAACACTGCTTATTTTACTTATTACTACATGACTTAAATAATAACGTTTATAGAGAACCAAAGGTTTAATTATAAAAATAACCATTTCAATAAATAAAACACAATGCAATTCATTCTTAAACTGGTGGTCTTCTTCCTCTGCTTACAGTTCTTCTGCTTACAATCTCTACAATGTAAATAGGCAATCCACGCAACTGGCTTTTAAAGAGAGTGACAGATGAGACTCTTTGGTTTATTGAACGTTACACCCAGAACACACCCATTACGAGAATAGGAAACAACCATTTTTCCTGTTGTTAAACTAGCAAATGTGGATTCGGACACGCTCTTTTAGACCGTTAAAATAGGGCCCATTGTCTGTCTACGAGTTCCATTTCAGTCAAAATTATGCGATATAAGGCGGATTCCTATATCACAAGTATAGACAAGGCAACAAGATGGCTCACTAAGATTTGGAACCAAAGGCAAAGTGAGAGATGGGGGAAGAGAAGCACTTGTGTGCTTTCAGCAGAGGAAGTTAAACATTTCCCAGCTGTAACAAGTAAACAGCAGAGCTACAATTGTGATAATTGGGAAAGCAAATCCCAAAAACAATCTACGCTGATTTTACACCATAGTGATACATCATGATTAGGATGTTTCAACAGGAGGTGTTACTGCCTGTTTTACAATCATTTAGAAATAGAAGTTTGAACGCCCCTGAAAGTTTTCAAAGTCAGGGCATCAGAGGACAGTGCACTTGTTTTGAAGTGTGTGTGCATGTATATGTATGTAATGTGTGTACTGTATACTACTAACCTTAGTGGTCTTCACTTTGTTGCCTGTGCTGCAGCTCCAGCCTGTGAGGTCGGGCAGGACTTTACACTCCTCACTGTCCAAGCACGGCTGCATCTGACACCACCACTTCTGAGCGACTATAGATGCTACATCACAGGGAACATTGACAAGAGCAAGGGGGTTAGTAAACACATACTCCTAAACTGAAGACAGCTGTGCCACTTTTTCACACAGTGTACCTTGGCTTTAAAACGTGCTGAAATATCTTTGCACTGTGGTTATTTAAAATACGTCATTGTTTATTCAGTGCCAACAAGCTTCTACACACTCTTAGAAAAGAGGTGTCAAGCTGTCACTAGGGTGGTGTCTTTCAAAAAGTACACCTTTGCACCTAATACATGCATGTTAGGACCTCAGAGGTTTAGGTGCAGATATGCAAACTTATGTAATATCTGAGGTAGTATACGGCAAAAGTATATTTCCCAGACAAATTATGTGAAGGCTTTGTTAAAGAAATATGTCTTTAGTTTAGACATAAAGTTATCGACTGTTGCTTATTCTCGAACATTGTTTGGTAAATCATTTCAGAGCTTAGGGGCTAAGTAGGAAAATAATCTACCACCTACAAAATCTCGTTCATAATCGTGGACAAATCGCCTCTGATAACGTATGCGATTTTGCAGAGTTTCTCGGTGAAATACGGCTCTGTGTAGTAAATGCCGCTCAATCCGAAAGCAGGTGGCGATTAACTTCTAATCACAAAACCGGCTTTACTGATGAGATACACATGAGAATCGCAGGCGATTCATCGCCCAACCCTAATATTTCCCCTTTAAAAAGGTCCTACAACATACCATTTAAGTTCAGATATGTATACATTATTACCTTTGTAGTACGAATATGCACTTTTTAGGTGCAAAAGTATCCTCTTTGAAAGGTTACTGCCAGAGTGAGGGACTGACAGATATGGGACAATTTTTGGATAATTGTTTCTGACAATGTACCTCTAGCACATTTACTAACAACAGCACAGATGGAACGCAAAGCCTACTGTATATGTGTACATTGGACAGATTGACACACTCAGTTGCAAATGGATTACTGTGAACTGTAAGCCAATGATAATCTTGTATTTAATTAAATTGACATAAAATCTACTGACATCTAAAGCTGCATTTTGCCTATTCAATTATTACTCATCTGCTACAATAATGTCATGTTTTTACTAAATCTCATTTGGGAATTTTCTTAACAAATATTGATATTGATTCCTAAATTTGTTCAGCATATGACACAAATCAATTTTAAAAACAACTCACAACCTACAAGTTCTGACTTGGTGGTGCAAAAAAACCTTGACTAATGTTAAAAGTTGACACATGTAGTGTATGAAAAATACATACACTACATGTCATAAACAACAGATGAGTAGAGATTTGATATGGACGTAGCAAAAAATGGTCTGAAACACAGCTTATTTGACATTTCCTCTCCCGCAGAGTGCTGCGTGTGGAGACACTTGAGCTATTTTTCCCTGAGCTTACAGTCAGGCAAAATAAGATAACGATTGATTTCTCTGTCAAGTGGACAGTGTTGACACAATATTAAATGAAACAGCCAGACAGTCGAGAGAGAAAAAGAAAAAGATGCAGGACACAGTTTCTGTAGTTTTAGTTTATGTGAACACATAATGCTTACAGCAATCCCATAAAGCAGTGCAATGACCTCAGTAAGAGAATCAATGGCGGACGGTGTGAGATTATAAACGTAAATACAATTCATTCCATATTGAAAAGTAGCAATAAGACAATTCAATAAAATTTTAATTAAATTGTATCCAATATTTATGTGTTCAAGTGTGGTATATGCATATATACTCACCTAAAGGATTATTAGGAACACCATACTAATACTGTGTTTGACCCCCTTTCGCCTTCAGAACTGCCTTAATTCTAAGTGGCATTGATTCAACAAGTTGCTGAAAGCATTCTTTAGAAATGTTGGCCTATATTGATAGGATAGCATCTTGCAGTTGATGGAGATTTGTGGGATGCACATCCAGGGCACGAAGCTCCCGTTCCACCACATCCCAAAGATGCATTATTTTTTTGAGATCTGGTGGCTGTGGGGGCCATTTTAGTACAGTGAACTCATTGTCATGTTCAAGAAACCAATTTGAAATGATTCAAGCTTTTTGACATGGTGCATTATCCTGCTGGAAGTAGCCATCAGGTGGGTACAATGTGGTCATAAAGGGATGGAAATGGTCAGAAACAATGCTCAGGTAGGCCGTGGCATTTAAACGATGCCCAATTGGCACTAAGGGGCCTAAAGTGTGCCAAGAAAACATCCCCCACCCCATTACACCACCAGCCTGCACAGTGGTAACAAGGCATAATGGATCCATGTTCTCATTCTGTTTATGCCAAATTCTGACTCTACCATCTGACTATCTGAACAGAAATCGAGACTCATCAGACTGGGCAACATTTTTCCAGTCTTCAACTGTCAATTTTGGTGAGCTTGTGCAAATTGTAGCCTCTATTTCCTATTTGTATTGGAGATAAGTAGTACCCGGTGGGGTCTTCTGCTGTTGTAGCCCATCCGGCTCAAGGTTGTGTGTGTTGTGGCTTCACAAATGCTTTGCTGCATACCTCAATTGTAACGAGTGATTATTTCAGTCAAAGTTGCTCTTCTATCAGCTTGAATCAGTCAGCCCATTCTCCTCTGACCTCTAGCATCAACAAGGCATTGGACTGCCGCATACTGGATGTTTTTCCCTTTTCACACCATTCTTTGTCAACCCTAGAAATGGTTGTGCATGAAAATCGCAGTAACTGAGCAGATTGTGAAATACTCCAACCGGCCTGTCTAGCAGCAACAACCATGCCACGCTCAAAGTTGCTTAAATCACCTTTCTTTCCCATTCTGACATTCAGTTTGGAGTTCAGGAGTTGTCTTGTCCAGGACCACACCCCTAAATGCAATGAAGCAACTGCCATGTGATTGGTTGATTAGATAATTGCATTAATGAGAAAGTGAACAGGTGTTCCTAATATTCCTTTAGGTAAGTGTATAATATGTATATGCATATCCTGCTCCTATATTGGATTGTTTATGTTTAATGTATTGTGATTTAAAACTGTTACATTGCGATCATCTACACCCATAGTAGTGTATTCCACATAGAAAACAAGCTGAAATTTTAGAGAAAAATTTGCAGAATTGAAATGAAGTAAAGGTTTTACCATCAACACAGGAGGGTGCAGCTCTCGTTGTTCCTGCAACCTGTCCCGGAAAGCAGGAACACTTGACTGTCTGTGATCGCTCCTCAATCTTATTTCTGTTACAGCAGCGATGAGCTGCGATCACCTCACATGTGCCAGCCTTCACATGCACTGCAAAAACACACAGAAGCAGACATATTTCATCAGAACATCTCTCTGCGACACTGGAGTCAGCGGGTAATTTACACATGCACACCTGCAGTCTGTCATTTCACCACAAACTGTCACCACTTGCATATATTGCCCTATATATAGTATGAACAGCTATGTTTGATGTGGCATAAATGTGTCATATTTATGGAAATGGTTCTACAGCAGTACTCTGTCTGCCCCCCCCCAAAAAAAATCAATTTACAGTTTTTCTAATGGAGGAAACGTAAGAGCATTGTGTATGATTCTTTTTGAAATGAAAACTTTAATTAAAACCACGAGGGTCACAAAAAACAGAAAATTAATAACACAACTGCTCGGGGGCCCAAAGGCTACTTGCTTTGAGTTGTCAAAATGATTGAAATTCAAAAGAAGATTTACAACCTCTCACTATCTCAATATTACATCAATGAAGAGTGTCATTTTTTGAAGGTTTTAAATTTTAGACATGTTTTTGAAAAAGCAAGACAGATGAAGAGCAAAATCTATTACAGCAGAGAGAGAGAGAGAGAGAGAGAGAGAGAGAGAGAGAGAGAGAGAGAGAGAGAGAGAGAGAGAGAGAGAGAGAGAGAGAGAGAGAGAATGTAAGCTGCAATAATGAGTAAAATAAAATACAAACATCAGAATTTATTCTGCCTGTCTTGTCTGAAGCATTCAAAACATTTTATTTTGAATCACTACAGCTCAGAGGGTTTCACCTTACAGGGATGCAAAGACTTCGGCTGAAATTTCGTCTGAGCTGCTAAACAAGCCCTTTAATGCTTGGAACGGTTCCTAGAATCAGCTTTTGTATTATAATTTCTAACTGTGGTGCAGTGTAAAGTTTCTGATCTCTGCTTGTGGAAGGGGTTTTTGTACAGGACCGCTATGTGGACTTCGAATGTGAACACACAGATCAATACTTCAGCTTTGGGGCCGCTATCATATTGCCCGAAATGCAACCTCTAAATCTGTGCAGGGACCTTTATTTTAATCTTGCTTGCTTGTTTCAGATTTATTGGTCATGAGTGCTAGCTCTGCCTTAGATTTGACTTCAGTTAAAGGGACAGTTCACCCAAAAATGAAAATTCTGTTATAGGGCTGGTCAATAAAAGATATTGTCATTTTGTACATGGGTAACAATATATGCGACCCTGGTTGTGAAAACCAAGAAAGTCATTTTTTTTGTTGTGATTTACATTATTCTATATAAAAACAGTTAAAATTATATAAAATCATTATACATAATGTAAAGAACATTCTGTGTAAATATTACTTTGATATATTAATATTGACTAACACCGTGCCAAAGACTGAAATCAATGTTAAATCAATAATTAAATAAATCATAATTCAATTAAGACTTTATCCTGGATTTCATAGACAGGCTCACACATAAGTCTTATTAGGCAGTAATTGAGGAATAGCATAGCATAGCTTGCCCACCAACACAAACATCCCAAAATACAGTGGATCTCAATCTTTATGACTTCAAGGTGTCTATAACAATATTTGAAGAGCCCCACTCACATCTGTAACCCACACTGTTAAAAAATGTCTATAGATATGGCTGTTTGCCAGTAACTAGATTTAAATTGATGTTATTTACTGGCAACAGTTTGTTCAAAGTTAAATGAACATTAAACATTAACAAGTCTTTATCTTTACATAATAAATCTAAAATAACAGCTTCATGCAAAGCATTCTGGAAACAGAAAAAAACTGAAAAATGTTGATGAGGATTTCTGGTTCCCAGAATGCTATGCATGAGGCTGATATTTTACAGTTTTATTCTGTTAAGACAAAGATGTGTCAATGTTTAATGTCTATTTAACTTTGAACAAACTGTTGCCAGTAAATAACATACATTTAAATATACAGTTACTGGCAAACAGCTGCATAACTACAGCTAATTTCTTACAGTAAAATATCCTAGAGCTTGGCATAACTAGAAATATACATTATTTTTGTTATAAAAATAACCATTTTGGTTTTTAGTGTTTTTTATGCATATCTTATTTTAAATAATCATCTCCAGTCTCCCTTGGAGGTTTGCTGAGGTTGAGAAAAACTGCAATAGACTGTTAGATTGGCACAACATTTAGCAAGCTGGAACAGGACAATCTGTGGAATGGTGCAAAAGGAACATCCTTCACAACAGAACGCTCTTTATGCGACTCTAAGGAATGGATCTGTCCTTCGGCGGCTGGGCAGCACACAGCACAACAGCCAATCAATTCATTTCTGCACACATTACCTCACATCAAATTAATCCATCCTGACTGGGTCAAAATGGTGGCTGACACGGCTGGTCAACAGCCTACGGTGTGCGTGTGTGCGTGTAAAACGTGAAAATGTCAACCGTCCCGAGAGATGGACTCCTCAAGTGAGAAACGATTCTTTCCATCACATTCTTTCTCATCATGCATCTCACTAACCGCAGTGACAGGGCATTTCATTTCTATGTTCCCAACATGATGGGATTCCACAATTTGGCCTCTGTAGAATTCAATGGGGACACACGGTGAAGTAGTTTTCACACACACATACAATGCCTGGGAGGAGTTTGAGTGGATGGAAGTTCAGATGTGTGAATTATGACGTGTACGTGTGCGGGTGTTTGTATGAGTGCTTGTCCCGGAGGAGTTATATTTCTTATTTCTCTCGATTTCTCACTTTCTTTCCACCCACCATCTACTTCCTTTTCTCTCTCGGGTCTCTTGCGTCTACACCTAATTGGGAACAATATCTTTAACAATAACCTGAGGCGGTTCTAGTATTTCAGTCTTAGGTGGGCTCAAATCCCTATCTTTATGTACACTGAGACGTGGCTTGGAGGGAAATATCTTGCCTTGAGTGCAATAGGTTGCAAGTTTGAATCCCACCTGACTAACATTTTAAACTTAACAAATTGTACTGTTTGTTGGTTGATGTATATCAGTAATGGTGAACAACTGCAACACCCTTAAATATTAGGAGGAACAATAACCATTTTTCCTCATTTTTGTTCTGTATTTTAATAAGATAAAACTGAGATTTTCCTTTGAGGTCTTCCCGCCTGGTTTTAATTCATGTTTATCAAACTCTGAAATGTCAAGATGTAAATATTGTAAGGGTTGGATCCTCTCAGTTGGGTGAATTATATTACTCACTCGTTTCAGACAGGAAAACCTGCAAATTGGGATGGAAACATTGTGTAGCTCAGTGGGAGAGGCACCCAAATCAGCCTCAAATGTCAAATGCAAATATGCAATTGGAATGAGAGGTCGATGTCTCTACTGTATTATAGAGAGAAACGGGTTTGTTTCATCAGAAATCATCAAGATAAAAGAAAAATCTACACCTTACCAGTCACAAGAGAGGCTGTTAATTGCTCAGTATGTAAATGATCTGTTTACTGTGTTCACCTGCTTTACCACGACAGCTCACTTAGTCTCCAAGAGCTTAGTCTGCCTGCTGAAATGGCTCCATGTTCAAATACTAAACAGGTCAAATA
Organism: Paramisgurnus dabryanus; assembly: GCF_030506205.2. NCBI lineage: Eukaryota > Metazoa > Chordata > Actinopteri > Cypriniformes > Cobitidae > Paramisgurnus > Paramisgurnus dabryanus. The sequence continues at coordinate 16,299,952 of NC_133347.1, forward strand.
AATAATAGTGTCATACTGGACCTCCTAATTTTACTTTGGTAAATAGAATTTCATTAAAAATTAAAAAAGTTTTTTCCGAACCAGGCAGATTAGAAGAAATGTTATACTTTTTTACAATGTATGTAATAGTGGTGTCCTATAGACCCTTTTACTGTTTGTACACAATGATGACGTGGCAGCGTATGCGCGCGCATTTAGGCAACGGAAGTATCGTAAGAATCAACAGTGAAGCAACACAAACAGTAAGTTATTTTAAAAAAATTGACTTTATCAACATTTTCACCACACCTACCAGATCCGTGTACTACAGTGGAGTGGATAAAAGACGTTAGCAGATGGCCAAAAATAAAGTTGCCAGATACATATATACGTATATTAGTATATTATATTAGTGCAACCAAACGCAACAACTGGACATTTTGATGTTGAGAAACCGTTTTAATAAACTTTCTGAGTTGCTACCACGTTAGAACCAATGGGGAATAACACCACTTCTGTTGCCCAAATGCGCGCGCAGGCTATTTGATCACGTGAGCTGTAAAAGGGTCTATATGGACACTATGAATCGTTGTGGAATAACTAAAGCAGCACTGAAGATTTTTAAGACTATGAAAAAAATTGACAGTCATTTCTCTCAAGGCACATCCCTGTGGTGTGTTTATTATCAAATCAGATCTCTAGGAAATTTGCCCTCCAATGTACTGTATCTGTTGAACCATCTTCAAATACATTATTTTACCCACGTTCACAGAGATGCTTCTAGCAGGCTCACGTAAAACCCACAGAGGCAGAGTAAAACATGCACCGGTAATCATAAAAGACTAAAAATGAACTCCTAGGGTGAAGTTACAGTAATAAACAGCTGTGCAATTGTTTTAGTGCAAACACTGCTTTATAGTTAGCATCGCAAAGCTCACTGGTTTGATCCCAGGGCAGCAAACATACCAATTATTCTAAGTTGCTTTGGATAAAAGCATCTGCCAAATTCATAAATGTAAATGTAAGGCAAATATTATAGTTATCATCATAGCTTTAGCCAAAACCTTTGGTGCATTTCTTATAGGCTTAATGCATTTATCTGATTTAATACTTAACCTCAAGACCCAAGCTTTGGTTTGTCTTTTTTGTCAGATTTTTTCCAGCTATTTGGGGTGAGGAAGAACCAATAAATATAATAACTAAATATTTTTCTTTGAACATGAAGCAATGTAAAGGGGGTCAAAGAGCGCCATGCTAAAAGCATTGTTTTAGGGGTATACGCACACCGGCGCCAACAGGTGGCTACGACTCAGGAAGTTGCTCAAATCCCTGTCGCGCCACAGAGTGCACCTCACATAGTTTAACATTAAATAAAATCATATGTGTCCCAAATCATTTACGATTAACATAGGCTGTTAACGTTTATTTAGCATTTTGAAGTAGACGCAATCTGACTAAGCTCGCGCTATTTAATGTGCACTTCCGGTGTACGATACCTCCGAGTTGTCCTAGACGCAACTCTGCGCTGCACGACACTGAGCTGAGCTGCATGTCCGGTGAGCGACCCCCTTAGTCCACGTTTGCGTACAACAGGTTCCAGTTACACAAAATGAAGTATTATGGTGTAAACTACAAAAAATGCGATGTCCACATATGTGGACATCCACGTATTAAGGTACATTTACATTATAAGTGACTTTGTTGCTGTGTGTCGCTTGTCTCTTTCAAAAAAGGCGTTTCTATATATGTTTTTCATAAACAAATGAGTAACATCCACTCTATTAACTGCTGACATGAACTCCACTTCTTTGTTCTTATTGGCAGTCGCTCATAATTTGCATAAAGTTAAACATTTCTCAACTTTGACGCATGACTGGACACGCCCATCCAGCCGCCAATGGTCACTGTCGCTTGTGTCGCCAGATGCCGCCAAGCTTCCACTGAAATCAATGAGATTGCGTTGCTCTGCTACTGCTAGTGGCTTATAATGTGAATGTACCAAGCGTGCCGCACAAGCCCTGAAACGTGAAGCCAAAACGTCTCGATCGCCCCCCAGTGACTGGTCCCAGTATAGGTCATAAACCCCGCCTCCCCATGTTATTCAATGGGACTTGAGACCAACTAAAAAATTGAATTACACTTCAATTATCTTTTTCCGAAGCCGGTTTCTGTCATTTACTGTAGTTTTTATCATGCTGGTGTAAATTCAAATGTTGTTTTTAAAATAAGTTTGTGTTTAGTTATTTAATGATATAAAAACGGTGGTGTCACGTCATCATTGACAGCTGTGATATCGTGTGATATGCGCATTCTGCGAGAGCGAGGGCGGGGTCTTGATTTCGCGGCTTTACTTCCTGCTCACTACTGCGCATGACTGGTCCCGAAATCGCTACTACGCAGACTCAAGACCCACGATGTCTGCACCGTATCGGGACACTGGAAGCTTCACAACAGGCGTCGTCCATCTTTTTTTACAGTCTATGGAATGTACCTTTAGGAGGTTAAGGCAAAATTACATTTCATTGTTTGAATACATAATCAGAACTGGGTATATTTTCAGATGAATATGCACATGCAGACTTTCTGACCACACCACCCCCCTTAGTTTTTTGCAAATGTCAACTTTTCAAATTCATTATAGTCTTTTGGTGCCGTAGTAGTTGTCCATTACTGATGCTATTGTAAATACTCATTTGTTTGCCACTGCAAACAAATTAGTAAGAGGCGTACAAGGTGAACTCAGCATTAGAGGAAGAAACATCAGCAAGAAATCCAGACACACTGAGCCACTCTCTCACTCCAGGGCTCAACCAATTGAGTGAAAAGTGAAAGCCCTTCAATAACCGAGAGTGCTCTGTCCATTTCCCTCTCAATGTCTATTTCCTCATTGCAGTCATGTAAGCCTTTGAGAACACATGCTGTTAATGCTTCAATCAGACCAATGATTCTTCGCATTTATCTGCTGGCTGCTCACTTTGGAGGAAGTTCACCGTTACAGAAGATGTAAGTGAGACCGTCTGCACAGCAGGTGGCTGTAAGCTCTTTTGAAATTTAAAACTAAGAAACTATCTTTCTCCCTCTTTCATTCACGCACACACATGCATTCACACACATGCACGCATGCACGCACACTCGCACGCACACACACACACACACACACATAAATAAATGCATTATAAAATATATTCAAAAATCTGTATCGGGTCAACATTTTAAAGTTAGGCTTTGTTCGGACAGGTTTGCTATCTGGACCCAAATGTTTTTGAACCATGTGATAAAACAGTTTTTTTCCATCTCTTTCTGAATGATCAAATCAGATTTTATGTTGTTTTCATTTTGTTATTTTGCACACAATGCCTAATAAAAAGTTCATGATATTGTCCAAATACTCCATGTCTGCTCACCCTTTTGCTATTCAGAGAACTACAGTATGATATATTTATTATGTATTACATTGCCTTTATTAATTGAGTTCAAGATGAGATTACATCACAATAGATATAAGGAAAGTCTAAATTTCCATTTCTTCCATTCTCTTATCCCACACTAACATCTATTTTAAGTTTTTCTATGATAAGTGTTCTTGCATCATGCTGACGCTTACATCATTACCACAGCAACCGACTGTCTGAACAAACAGATCAGATTTCCTCACTTGCCAAATGACAGTCAGACCTAAAGACAAACCACTGGATTACATACGGTATAGTGCTGATATCTGACTGTCTCTCAAAACATTTAAGAGCCTTTAGAAACTTCTGTGCTTGAGATCATTTATCCTGATGCAGAGTACAGACTGATGTGTTTAATTTGAGATCAAACTAAAGTCTGGAGATCGATCCTAAAGAGCAAATTTGAGCCCCTTTATGAACCACTAAAAGTAGTTAACAGACTAAGGGGAAGTTTTCTGGACAGGGTTTTGATTAATCCAGGTCTAGGCCTTAGTTATATTAGGATATTTAAAGGAACAGTATGTAAGAAATTTATATCAATTAATCATAAAATGGCCCTGATATGTCACTAGACATTAAGAAATCATTTTCATTTCAAATACTTGTAATATCACTGACAACAGTGGTCCCGCCAGGATATTGTCATTTAAAAAGTGGAGTTGCAGCCCTCAACTGATGTTTATGTTGTCATTTTGTGTATTGGCCACCAGTTGTGAGATTGCAGTACCAGTTTTAGCCACAAGTTTTGTGATTGCAGTACCAGTTTTGACCACAATCCTACATACTGTTCCTTTAAGTAGTGTTTACAAACATAACAAAAAAAAACACAATACTGGTGTTCATCTTGAGACAAAACATTGACACTGATATATGTTAACAAATGTCAGTACAAGATGTTTTTAAACAGGCAGCTCAAACAAGCCTTTTTGTCTCGGACTAGGATAAACCCTGTCCTGGAAACCGCCCCAATTGTTTATAGCTTAACTGCACTGGAGTTTACTTATATTTTCAAAAGTGACAACCTATTAAGAAAAATGTGGGGACTTCGAAATTGCTGAGGGGAGGGGGGAGGTGGAATGAGATATCCTACCTATAAAGAGATGTAGGAAAAATCCACAAAGCCATTGTTGAAGATACAGTGTTATACTACCAGGTCCTAAGCTTTCATTTTGCTATTGATCTTCTGGGCGGGTTTAATATATCACAGAGTTCTCCAATTTTGTGTGTAGTAGTTAAACTCAACTCTCTGTGCACAGCAGAACACTGTAAGGAGAAGGATGGCAGATTTTATTAGACAAAGCCGTAAACCGACAAATGGTCTTATTTACTTATTACTTACATTTAACTGGCTTTTCATAAGGTCAGATGCACAAATACTATTGTTGTAATGAATGATTCTGTGTAATGAATATTTATAGGAGTGTTTCTAATTACAAAACTATAACAATGACAGACTGAAAAAGCTGTTAACAAGTGCTCAAAATATACATGTTACCTATAAAAAACTCAGCGTTGGGTCAAAAATGGATAAACCCTTTTGTTGGGTTAAATTAAGCCAGAAAATGTGTATTTTTGACCCAACACTGGGTTGAAAATAACCAAAAAAAAAAATGTTTAGAGTGTTGCTTAAAGGGACATTTCACTTTTTTTGAAAATATGATCATTTTCCAGCTCCCCTAGAGTTAAACATTTGATTCTTCTTACCATTTCTGATCTCCGGGTCTGGTGCTAGCACTTTTAGCATAGCTTAGCACATCCAGGCGTAGTGATATTACGCACTGCGCGAAAATAGTCCCCTGCTATTGAAAGTAACCAAGGGGACTGTGTAATATCACTACGCCTGCTGCAGCCATGTTACAGCAGCAAAGTCCTTGATAATTACGCCAGAATGAGAGTATAGTTCCTAGCCATATCTGCCTAGAAAATCACACTTTTTAATCTTCCGTCGGTCTTAGTACACGATGTAACTACAGAAGAGTAAAGTTTTAAATAGGAAAAATATTGAAACTCTTTTTTTTTTTGCGCAATGCTAATGGTCTAATCAGATTCAATAGATTGTGCTAAGCTATGCTAAAAATGCTAGCGCTAGACCTGGAGATCAGCTGAATGGATTTCAAAATGGTAAGAATCAAATGTTTAACTCTAGGGGAGCTGGAAAATGAGCATATTTAAACAAAATGGAATGTCCTTTTAACATTTTTGTCCAAGTACAATATGCTGGTGGATCACCAATTTTGGTCCTGGAACAACATTCATCTTAACCAATCAGATGTTATGCAAGGGTTAGGGTTATGTTTAAACAACAGTCTTATTGCTTACTTAATTCCTTTCTGATGGGGAGATTTAGAAATTGTTTAGATGTCAGGTTTGGTCTGTAACTGTTTGATAGGGATGTTGCATCGTCAACATGTCCTACTCCGCTAAATCACACTGAGCTGCCTGCACCTGCGGACAAATGCATTGCGCTGCACGTTGAAACATTTCAAAGCTGTACCCGCCGGCCATAAACCTCATTTAAGAAGTTCACGTGGCCCAGGGATGTGGAAAAGTGCAGACAGGTGGGCTGTGCTGTGTGTAATGAAGGAGTTCAGGCCTGAAAACTCACACTCAAAGTTCTCCCACTGGACATAACTATAGAGTAAAAAGAGCGAGGTTGGGGCGGAAGATGGATTTTGGAGTTGTCAGAAATAGTGAGGGAAATGGTTGCCCATGTTTTTTTTTTGTGTGAACTGCGATTGGCAGCATTTATTTTCGTGCTCCTCCAGCACATTCTCTTAAGAAACTGTTACCTGTGCCCCACAAAACAAATTCCTAGGGGCATTTCAACCTTATATAGCCTTTTTTTTAATCTTTTTAATATTTTTGGTGTTTTTAAAAACATTAGCCTTCATTCATTTGGCGGACACTTTTATCCAAAGCAACTTATAGTACACATATTTATCAGTATGTTTTACTTTTGCGCACTACAGTAACTCAGTGCTCTACCAACTTAGCTACAGGAAGTCAATTAAACTTGTGTTTTTGCAAAAGCATCTGTTCCTGTAAATGTATACTGTGTGTTCAACCGAAGATCACATGGGCTTAAAGCAACACTATGTAGTTTCCATGTAAAAATGACTTACAGCTCCCCCATGTGGTTGAAAAGCGCAACAGTGCCTGGTATCAGACACTCTTCTGCAGGCAGGGGGAGAGGTGGGGCTGTGTTTCCTACCCTCCACCACCACTTTCAGAGAGCTAGGAGGCTGCTCAGGTTGCAGCAACAGTACAATTTGTCCAGTTAAAAGTTGTTCTATCACTGTAATAATTTTAGAGAAATTATTTAAAGGTAAAAAAAGCTACATAGTGTTGCTTTAACAATTGGATGTTTGGTATGCGGTATTGTAAGTATTGCGCATCACTGTCTAATATCTGTTTTGATTGGTTGAGTCTTGAGTGGGACCAAAAGGGCAATCTGATGACATCTGATCTCCTCTGGTGATCCAGCCATATAAACGTCCTCAGAGATATATTTCACTTTTACACGCGGATGTGTCCGGGGAGGAGTTTGACGACATGGCTATGAAATTTTATGGGCTCTTCAATCCGGATCTATATTGAGGACACATTTAGCTCCGCCCAATGGATTATCCCACAGCATGACACATACGGACCATTTACCATTACACATACAGTATATAAGCAAGGGTTAACTAAAGTAGAGCAAAGGGCCACATTGCTACACAAAACTGTGCAAAAAATTTAACAGACGACAAATGACTACAATCATCATTTAGATGTGCACACAGTAATGTTTTCCTCATTAAAAAATGTTTGAGCTTGAAATGAATGGTGTGGGGGATGTTTTTACACCATTGTTTGAAAATTATCATTATTTTTGTGAAACTGTTTGGTCCCACTAGTGATGCACAAATGATCCATTTCACCTTTAATTCGCATACCGAATTTATGCAAATTGATCATTTTTATCATTATTTTAGGAGCAGTTATGCGTGTGTGCTACCGCAAGCTATCTGCCCGGGCCAGTGAGTGCCATTTAAAACAGAAGCTAGATGGGTTGGGAATACTGGTGTCCCATTAAAACCCTTTTAACCTGCTGTCTACTGTTGTCCACATATAAAATAGCCTGCCCCAAAGCAGCCAGCTCTCTACACAAGAATATTTTTTGTAACTGTGACAGAGAGAAAGTAAGTGTGTGTGTATACAAGCTTTACCTTACAAACAGTGGCAGCTGGTGCCTTCTCTTCCGAGGGGCGCAAATTCAATATGCGTTTGGAGTGTCATGTGTGGCTCATCATTTCAAAATATGTGTTTGTTGCATCATGTGAACCATGTGCATCATGTGTCTTGTCAAAATACGTGCCTGCTGCACACGCGTTAAAACCATTTAGGCTATATTAAAAAAAAAACTCACAAAATACTTGCAAAACACAACTGTAACTTAAAGGAAAACACCATGTTTTTCAATATTTTACTATGTTCTTACCTCATCTTAGATTAATTAATACATACATATCTTTTTTCAATGCATGCACTTCATCTTTGCATGGCACGTTGTGAATGTGTTAGCATTTAGCCTAGCCACATTCATTCCTTAGGATCCAAACGTGGATGAATTTAGAAGCCACCAAACACTAGGGCTGTGTATCGCCAACAATTCCCCGAAACGTATCCCGATACAAGGGTCCCGATATGATGCGCATCACGATACAAGACTATTTTGAATTACATTTTTGTTCAGAATTTAGTAACATTATTATTATAATTTTTATTATTATTTGTTTTATTGAACATTGCATAAGCAGTGTTTTAACAGTTGTGTTTTTGCCATTCATTTATTAGCTATTAGACATATTTAAAATCCCAGAGTTAGTACTTATGTTTTTTTTAAAAGCAGTTTTACAAAGATGGTGCCTTACTCTTGTCTCTCATTATTCTACATCTAGAATATATCTATAAACATGCAGTCAGACTTAATACTATTTAATAGAAATCAGATTATTAATGTGACAGTTATAGTTTGAAGTAGCTCTGTATCTCTTCTCTAGACATACACTTTTCACATGCAAATCTTTGTCGTCTTTCTTTTCAAATGCGTTAGTAGGCCTACTGTTTTTAAAGAGCATGGCTAATAAAGCCCTTTGCAGTAGTATAGGCTAAGATATCTGCGCTTTCATACTGAACTCATTAACTTTTAGCTTAGAAATCTAGACGCACCCTAGCGGCCGCAAAATATATTTGCTGCCAGGGTTTAGTCTAGGCACTCACAATACACTTAACAGCTCCAAAAACCAAAATTTGGTCAGGCCAATCACATCGTGTGTAGCGCCTGTGGGGCGGGCTTAACATGATGACGACAGAGCTGCAACGGTTCCTACTTGAAAACAAAGAATGGCTGCTGCTGCTGGCGAACAGCTTTCTTTTGAAGCGGCTTTGGCCGCGACTCTGGAGGACTTAGACTTATGTTTTTCTTTGAGAGAAGAGCAAATAACCCTACTGAAGTCCTTTTTAAGCAAGAAAGATGTGTTGGGAGTTTTGCCGACTGGTTACGGTAACTACGTCACCTTCTTCGTTGCTCTGATTGGTCATAGCGCTATCCTATTGCGTGCAGAGGCATTTTGAGGGACAACCTTATATCCCGCCCCTTGCATTGAGCCGTTTGTGTGAAGAGTTGCCAGACCTTACATCTTGATGTAGGTCTGGCTAACCAGGCTAATTAACTTTAATGTGCGCGAGAGAGAGCGCGCGAGTATGCGGCTCACTGTGCAGACACGTGCGCCAGCGAGACAGACACGCAAAGTGAAAGTATACCCCGCCACCTTTAACTCTACGTACTCCGCGGGACACATGCGTCCTTTCCATATGGATCACGGATAAACAGCAATTCGTCACGTTACTTTCAAAAGTACATCCGAATCGATATGGAAGGTGCTGTATCCACGCCCGCCGACAGGGGGGGACAAACGGGTCTGTTGTCCCGGGCCCAGGGTGGGGAGGGGCCCAGAGGGGGGCCCAGAACTGGAACCTATGGAATAATTGATAAAAAATAAAGAAAATATTTGATTCATTTGATTTGAGGTTCAGTACGCTCAAAATGTCCGGTCAGACTCAGCACAAGTCCGGTGCTCAGAAAAGAAAAGAAAAGAAGAAAATATAGGCCTTATAGAGGAAAATAGAATTCCTAATTATCCCCGTTAGGAATCTGTGACCGCAGATATAGTCACTGCATCGCGTGTGTTTAGAAGTCTGTGCTGTTTGCTATGAGGTTTTTATGAGAGAAAGCACAAACTATTTAATATTTAATATGTAAAACTTGAATTTGAAATAAAACTTACCGCGGAGAAGATAATGAATTCGCTATCTTCTCTATTGCTAAGTGATGCGAAAATTATTTATTATTTCAAATTTCGTTTACAAGATAAATATACATTGTGTTGTTAAACAGATGAAATTATCTTGATATAGGCTACATTCATTATGAGAAGCCTTTTCTTTTTAATGTTACACTGTAGACAGTAATATATGTAATTTATTTAAAACTCTATGGTCGTGACAGCACATTGTCCATTATCTGTTGGTTCATGTGGGTCCAGTTTAATTCAGGGTAATCCTTTAATAAAATGTAATTATAAAATATTTTATTGTTTTGTAATATTCACAGCGCACATTCTCTCAGATCGTTTTAAAACATTTTTAATTATTCTGCAAAATTCCGCATAGATTTTGCAAAAGAAATCCGCAGAAATAGAAAAAATAACTCCTTACACAGATTCCTTACACAGCTGTACTACTCTTGCAGCAATTAAAGCAGTTCAGATTTGTTTTAAATGGCAAAATAGTTATATTTCTTTTTTTATTTACATTTTAGAGTATTTTTGTTTGTTCCAACAAGCGGTTCGCAGCCGACAGCAAGTTGACGACATGTTTGATGAATTGAACTCTCAAATCAACACTTCACTTGCCAATAATAACAACTATATAAAATATATATTTTCAGCATATCACAGTGTTAGTTTAAACGTTTATTATCAACACACACTATTTTTAAAAAGCGGAGGCAGGTTGCTCTGCTGCTCGCAGCTGCAACGGGTGCAGAAATAAAAAAATGAAAAGGGCTATAGCTACAAAACGAAACGAAATAAACATGAAACGAATAAACATGCAACCTGCCTTATCTTACAACTTCGCTATGCATATATATATGTATTATAGATTATGTCTTGGATGCTGTTTGCATAGATTATGCGCAGTATCCAAGGTTTTAATCTAGACCTCCATTAATATTTTTTCCCGGTGAGCTGAAGGTCCTGCTGTTAAATAAGCAACAGCTGCATTGTAAATGTGTGGCTGGCTGTGCTTATAGCGGACTCGTGCTATAGTTAAAAGTCTTACTACGTTTGTTTTGCAATCATCGTCTGTCAAAATGTTATTTTAATTAAATTGAAAAATATAAAAAGATGGAGAAGCCTAAATAAGCCCGAGGTCCGCCCGCGTATCAGCTGTGCCGTTAAAATTGGCCGAAACCCGACCTGAGGGGTGTAAAAAGGTCGGGTCGGGCTTGGGCTGAAATGCAGGGCTCTACCCTCAGTCGCATTCATTGAGAAAAATCTAATGCATGCTCATCATGAAAGCTCTTTACAAAATAATACCCCTCTGGGCTTTTGGTTCAAAGGCGTGCATGTTTGGAGAAATATTGATTGATTTTATATGTTTACTTCAAATTTCTAAAGAGAGGAGTAATATTTATTCAATTTTTAGTCCAAACACAGCATAATATTAGCTGAAGTTGTTTTACTGATATTTCCAATAGTCTGTTCATAATTCATACGTGATTATGATATTTTGTTTCAGTATACAGCGTCAGTACACTGAAAAAAATGATTCATTGAATTTAATCCGTTTTTTTTAAGGTAAGTGGTTGCAATCAATTTATTTAAGCTACATTTAAACAAAAGTTTTATATTTTATTTTACTTTACTAATCTTTTTGTTTAAATGTAGCTTAAATAAATTGATTGCAACCACTTACCTTAAAAAATGTATTAAATTCAATGAATATTTTTTTTCAGTGTACTACATTTAAAGGTGCAGTGTGTAAATTTTAGAAGCATCTAGTGGTGAGGTTGCAAATTGCAACCAACGGCTCAATCCACTGCTCACCCCTCGCTTTTGAAACGCATAGATAAGCTACAGTAAAAAATGTCATCGTCAGAGACAACTTAGTAAAAAAAGTTTGTCCGTTAAACGTTTCTGTAGAAACATGGCAGCACAAAATGGCGACCTCCACGCAAGGGGACCCTCTGTGTATGTAGATAAAAACGTCTCATTCTAATGTAATAAAAACATAACGGTTCATTATAAAAAGGTCTTTATACACCCCTGATAATATAGTTTAGTATATTATTTTGCATTTCTGTCAAGAGATCCTTCTAAAAATTACGAAAAGCACCTTTAACTAAATGTTTTATATAATGTAAAATATGCAATATTCGTGGGTCCTGAATCTGATAATGCCAAATGTCTTGTTACCAGTAAAAAGTAAGGGGTGGGGGGCCCTCTAAGATTATCTTGTCCCGGGCCCAGGCAAGACTGTCAGCTGGCCTGGCTGTATCGATGTGCGCATCGTCAGGCGCCCATGACGATGTATCGTCGTATCGATATTTTGAACACAGCACTACCAAACACTTCCATGTTTTACCTATTTAAAGACTGCTACATAAGTAGATACACTGTTTAGATCCTAAGGAATGAATGGGGCTAGGCTAAATGCTAACACATTCACGACGCGCCGTGCAAAGATGAAGTAGACGCATTGAAAAAAGATAGGTATGTATTAATTCGGTATGTAATACCTCAGTAAGTCGAAATAAGAACATAGTAAAATATTGAAAAACGGTGGTGTTTCCATTAACGCGAGCGTCTCTTTTATCATAAACCCCTTGCGTCTGTAGCAGGCTCGTATTTTGACATCACGCTTAATGCACATAAGGTTACATGAACACATATTTTGACATGACGAGCCAGCCTACATGACAGGCAACATACATGTTGTGACATGCTTCACATTGTGCGCCCTAAAAAAAAAAGGCACTGGGGAAAAAGTCTCAAAAAATGAAATGTCAGGATGTTTAAAGTGGACCTGATTCTTTGAAAGACTCAGAAATCAGTTTCAAAGCCACCGTCAGGTAAAACCCCATTATCCAAGTATTGAAACCACTCCACCTATAAGATTCTCACACACAGTCTTTAAATGCTATAAGTAATCATAAAAAGCCAGGGATATACTGTGGAAAAACGTGTACCTGTATGTGTCTCTGTGTGTATAATGCACGATAAGCACTTATCCTGGCTGTCACGACGCTCACTTCTGGATGGCCCATTAACCAAGAACGGATGAGTCACTTTAAAAGCCTTTTAATTGATGGGAGGGGCTGATCTACGGTTATGGTCCATTCACAGTCAGCACTTGTGCAGTTATTATATTCATTAGCGCAGATGATTATGAAGTCTTGATGAAAGGAAACGCCCTGCTGCTCTCAACACTGCAGACACCTGGAGCTGTTACATTACAATACAGACCCAATAATGAAATTATACCCACAACTCTCTCTCTCTCTCTCTCTCTCTCTCTCTCTCTCTCTCGTTCTCTCTCTCAACCCTGTATAGACCCTGTAGAAGTATAAACCCTGATTACAGCTGAGTGAGTCCTAATGTCTGTTAAGAGTTCCAGAGAGATATTAGCCGCCTACCTAGGCAGTATTTTAAGACATCATAGACATGCTTCTAATGCACTGGCTGTTCAAAACGAAAGGCAGCAACATTGTGCTGCATTGTAATTTTAAGGTAACATTACATTGTGCCCATGTGTCTAATATATTTAAGCTTGTATCTATGCAGAACTGTTTGAATCAGTCCCTTATAAGTCTACATTGCAGTTAGCATGTGGGTGATTCACGCAAAATTAGCCTTATGAGGTGTCATGAAACATTTTGATAAAAAAAGTAAATGCTATCAAAATAAGAAGCATACAGTTACAAACATCTCTTCTTGTACTATTTTGCACATGATTTCAAATGGCATCATAAAAACAAAATTTGTTGTTTTTTCCACATTTAAGGGGAAGATTTTCATTACCGCAATGTGTCCATGACTGGATTTGGGTTCTTTGACATGGAAATATTTATAATTAAAAAATCTAAAAAATAAAAAGCTTCAGTGCATGTTATACTACAAACATTTACAAGAAACATGTATTTGGTGATCATTGGTAAATGTAGAGACAATAATAAGGAATGTAAATGTGTCCAAGACCAATTTTCTCGTCCTCCACAACAATTTTCAATCATTGTTTAAGCCATCAAGGAACTAACATTTTCAAAAAAAATAAAAAATTCTTGTCGGAAGGGACATAATTGACTGTAACACTCAAGATGGCTACCAGGTAAGCAGTTCTTATTTTTTCTCTCCAGATAAAAGTTGAAATTTTGTTTGTCATAGTACCTAGACAACTTTGTAGTTCTCATTACCGAAACATGCGTTTGTAAATGCATATATTTAATGTAATATCATGTTGCGGTAATGATAATTTTTGATAATGATAATAAAAAAAATTTAAATAAATCTATAGGAAATATTTTTTAAATCCTCTAAAAATAATGTAAGTAATAGAGCTCACTAAGTCCGGAAACTAATACAGCTGAATGTGTTGAACAATTTCAAAACACTGCAGTGACAAACCGCGATAAAACCACTCTAAACAGTTGTTGTTTGTCAGAAGAATAATTGCTCTCAACAATACAGATATTACAAACTGACGCATAATGACCTTTCTTTTCAAAAAGTGAGTGTTTAGACATCCTGTTCCCAGAATGTTTCATACAGGTAAATATAACCCAGATGGCAAGAATGTGCTTTTGATGACATCATTTCCTGTGCAGATGTATCTAAGCAACATATCAAACTAATGCAAAGAAGATTCTGCATCTCTATTTAGTGCTCTCTCTCTCTCTCTCTCTCTCTCTCTCTCTCTCTCTCTCTCGCTCGCTCTCTGCCCAGTAAGGGTATGTAATATTAAAGTCGGATTAGGCCAAAAAGCCGATTACTATTTTAGTAGCATTTGTGTTTTATTTAAAGTTCTAATATTAAAGGACTAGCAAAAATAAACCCGTCTTAAGCATATTTCTCTTACACGTTCCAGATCACTGCCGTGTTTCAGGATATTTATTCTTACTTCTCATCTGGTCTATATTTCAATTCTTTCCTGTAGGGAGAGGCACTGAGAGTTTTGCGTGAGGCAGAGGTTTGCTTGCCATGCTGAAGGTGCAGAGCGGTCTGCTCTGCCACCCCCTAATCTGCTAATCTGTTAAAATGTGCTGTCCTCCAGCATATGCTCTCTTTGGGAGAGTGTGGTGTTAGATTATTTAAGCCTGTAGCGGGAGACAGGAGATCATCCCTCCCTGATAACTGTGAAATGGAGAGGTTCGTGTAAAATAACAGCTGAGCAGAAAATCTGCCTAGCAAGCACTTTACACTAAGTCCTTTTGCTTCTATGATTATTATTCTCTCTGCGTCTCTCCATCTCTCACATTCACGTCATTGCCAGAATTGAAATTAATTACAGCCCAATATGAAAAAGCTTTATCTATTAATGCAGACACATTAGAATGTGAGACGCATATTTAAAATGTGAGATGCGAAATATATACACATTTCATATCTTCAATCCCAAACTGAAAAACACAGAAGACAGAGTTCAAAGAGCTAGCGTTGGGTGGATACCAGAATTTTAGATTTGGTACGATACATGCCTCTGACAGATAAACCAAACACCCTAAGGCAACTGATGAAAGGAAACGAGAGCTATCAATTAATTTTTTATTATAATTTTACTTTTTTTGTAGTTAACACATTTAGGGCCCTATTTTAACGATCTAAGCGCATTGTCTAAAGCGCACGGCGCACAATCTAAACGGGCGTGTCTGAACCCACTAATTTAGTTTATGCGCCAAGGGCACGGCCTAAAAGAGTTGTTCCTATTTTCGTGATGAGTAATTGGTATGTTTTGGGAGTAATGTGCAATAAACCAATGAGAGTCTCAGCTCTCATCTCCTTTAAAAGCAAGCTGCGCCTGGCGCCATGCCTAATCCATATTTATAAAGCAGAATTTGTAAAGTAAAAAATTAAGCAGTTTAAGATTAATGTTAAAAAATTCTGTTGCTTTTATTTGTATTGCATTTTTTTTTTTAAACCTGTAAAAGCCGTTTTCTTTCAGTCATGGAAGTAAAAATAGCAGGCTTTTAATTGCTGTAAATGTATTGATATCCTACATAACCATTGTAATCTCATAAAATAACAAGAGATAAAGAATTTCAAACGTGCGGAGAGCTGTTTCAGCGCTCGAAAAGCGCCATGGATTTTTAAAAAAAGCATTACTTAAAAAAGGTTCTCATCTCACCATATCCACATGTACAAAGTTATCATTTACAATAAATCCGTAGGGTAGCATTTAAAAAACATTTGAAAACAGATGCATTTGTTTAAAGCAAAGCATTTATTTACTTACCAGGCTACAGCTGAAGCAGCTCTTTACGCCTTCTAAAGTCTCATAATCGGTCCTCATTTATGTCCAAGAGACTTAATAATCTTTTACATTTAAATGCTTTAATTTTTCATATTTAAAAGCTTTTTTGTGCTGCTGCGCATCCATGTGTGTGATAAGCAAACCCGCGTTGTCGTCCCGTTTATAGGCGCATATATTTCTAAAGCGCTCATTAAATAACAAAAACATTATTGCGACATTAACTTTAGACTTTAGACCAGGTTTTTGTTGGTCAATGGCGTAGTCTATTTTAGTTGCCTCAAAATAGCAAAGCACCAACAATGCGCTTGACCAAAACTCGTTTTCAGACCAGAATGCCCATGGATGCAAAATTGGGTGCAAATGCACTTGCTGTTTAAACAAGGTGGCGCTAAGGGTGAAAATGATCATTGCTAAGGGTGAAAATGATCATTGCGTTGGGTTGAAACTAGCAAAAGACACTTGCGTCATGCATTGTGCTGCATTGCGCCAGGTGAATTAATTCCTTATTGATGATTGAAACAAAGTAATGTTTGGCAATTTTTTTTTAAATGACACATTGATATATGCACATAAATTCTATATGTATCAGTCCAATGAAAACCAGACAGCAAACAGGAAGTGTAAACACTGAACTCAATGTAAATATACCTTAATGAATATATCTTTCATACAGTATTTCCTACTTCCATTCCATCTGAATTTGATTCACAGGTAATAACCAAGCGGCAACCTTACAATCTCTATTATGAGTCCAACACGGAAATGACTTAATCATCTTGCCGCTAGAAAGGGAGTCAACTCCCATAGACCCCCATGTTAAAATGCCCAACTTTACAGTGTTTACAGCCTGGTATTGTACAGTGGTTTTGTTCCATATAGCAAATTTTGACAATGGTGAGAGAAGTGATTTTTTTTATAACTCATCTATTTAAATTATATTAAGCCTTAAAGTTCTGCATAATTGCGGGTGTGGCCACTTGAGTGACAGGTGAACAGCCATTGCTATAACTACCATCGAGCTAGGTGGGTGTGTTTTCGGCCACCAGCCACCTCAGTTTCACCCACGTCCTGCCTCTTTACCCATTTTCAGTTATATACGAGTAATGTGTGGTGACCTGATGCCAAGATGGCGACGGCAAGCCCTGCCAACTATTATCTTCAAAAAAGCTCTTCACAAACCTATGGCTGATGTCAGGGACACTACATACACATTTTTACAGTCTATGGTAATAACTGAATTAAACTAATGTCAATTATGGTAAACACGTTACAAATGAAAAACACATTTATGCAATTTTAGGATTGCTGAACTGTTCTAAAATCAGAAGTCTGTCTTCCAGGTCATGTGACAAAACTTGCTGCAATTTACTGTTTACTGAGTAAATGATGTTTTTGTTTTGTACTTTTAGTTTACCTACAGTAACAGAATGCATATACATGTACACTGTTCTGAAATAATCTGAAATGTCAAATAGAGGCCTGTGGGAATAAACGCTGGGACAGCATATCCAGACATCCGTATCGCATGACCTCTCTGCTGTGGTCAGGCCTCCTCCAATAATCCAGGGGTCAGTGTTCGTTCCTTCTCAGCCTGACCCACATTTCCACACCTCAGTCAAAGTCCCACTGCAAACATGCAACACTTGAACAAATATCCTTCAATACACTTCAAACCCCTGAGAGGGCTGTCACATACAAAAGAGGGCATAAAAAGGGGAGAAAAGTGACATTTTGACGGCTGTCCAATCCGACTGCAGCAGAAGATGTTATTCTTTGGCTCCAATTTGAGAGAAACTGAACCTTTCCCCTTTCCTGTCATCTCGTGCGTCTGTGTTTCTTGCTCCTCTACACATTCATCTCCTCCTCATTTCCGTCTTGTCATCCCAAGTCTCATCAAATGTCAGAGGACAGGGTGACGTTACTGAGTTCTCGCACCATCTGCATCTTGAAATACACAACTGTTGTGTGACCGATTTCCCTTAGGACCTGTGACGGGGTCAGCACTTTTAAACAGAAGTCTGATGAGACCATACTATGAGAACGTGACAGAAAACGTCCCAGGAGATGTTGCTTGCCCCTATTTCATTTTTGTTCAAATATACTACAAAGCTAATCCTGCCATTCTGACTTAATACATACTTGCTCATTCCTCATTCCCTTGTAATTTGTATTTCCACTGCACTCTGCACAACAAATCTAATTACATGTATTACATTTTTTTTGCAGATTCAGACTTTTTCCAGTGTGGGTTTGGTCTTTAATCACCAGTGATGTATGTATCCATGTATATCAATTAATCTGACTTCCACCAGAGAAAAGTATATTTCTCCTAATCTCAAAGAAAATAGCTTTTCAGTGCAGTACACATGAGAGGAGCAAGCATTAAAAACAATAATTTATTAACAGGTTCACGGGTCGGGCATGATAATGTTTTACACGTTTATATTAAATTTCCCCTTCAACAGCTCCCTTAATCTAACACACCAAAATGAGAATGGTACTTATCAGCAGGTTTTCTTTGTTTTTAAAGGGTAATGTGTCAGCACCTCTTCTAATGCTGAATTCTGCCTGAGCACATGTTTGATACTGCGGTAATCAGGACGCCTGATGGATAGGAAGCTGTTTTGTTTATGGAGAGTGTGAGCTCGCAGCCATCTGCTCTAAGAATAAACACCATGCTCTGATGGAATACATAAACACCCATCAAGATCAAAGCGGCCTGCTTAAGACACTCCTAAACACCCATTTAAAAGCACTTACACCTGTGCATTCTTTAACACGTGCTGTACATCAACCGAAACCTCATTGGACCAATCACAAATGAGTGTTTATTCTTGTTCTTTCCATAGAGTTTGTAAACAACATGGAACCGCAGGGCATCCAACAATAACTTTACTGTAGCCTACTGTAAACATAGCAAAATGAATGCTGCACTGCATACAAGTTAATATACAGTAGGACAGCCTTAAAATATGCACTCTAAAAACAAACAGTGCTAAATAGCACTAAAAGTGTTTTTGCTCGTAATCATAGAAGAAACATTTTTTGTG
Source organism: Paramisgurnus dabryanus (assembly GCF_030506205.2). Lineage (NCBI taxonomy): Eukaryota > Metazoa > Chordata > Actinopteri > Cypriniformes > Cobitidae > Paramisgurnus > Paramisgurnus dabryanus. The sequence continues at coordinate 16,319,009 of NC_133347.1, forward strand.
CCATATAGCACCCGTGTAGAACCATATAGTGCTATAGAACCATATGTGGTGCTATATGGCCCCCGTACGGTTCTTCATAGGTGCTTCACCAGTGCTATAGCACTAAAAATGGTTCTTCTATGATTACGAGCACCTACGAGCACATCCGATTAACCTATACTACATTTTTCTTAATAAAATTTCAAAATAAAAGACCCCTGGTTTGTTCAGTACAAAGTGTGGTTTTGCATTTAAGTAAATGATAAATTACAAAACAACATATGTTGTTAGACTCTAACCAATGAACCAAGCAAAATGGGTGTCACAATCAAACTTTTTTACTGAGTGTTGATCCCAGGAAATTGCCATGAAAAGTGCCTTAAAAAGTGTGAACGCAAAAATGTTCTGGATTTGATCCGAGAATCGATTCCAGGAAAGAGACGTAAAATTCGCGTCTACCACGTCTAGGTTGCCGCTTTAACATTTTAACATTTGACATTCACGCAGAAATTCGCGTCATGGGAGGGGCTTCTGCGACTCCGCTCGCTTCCTGTAATCATGTCACTACTAGAGCAAGCTTCTGATTAGTTAACGCGGCACGTTTTTCCGCCCACATTTTCAACCCGCGCATTTCCCGCGGCAACACTCAATTCGCGCGAACTAGCAACGCAAATGAGGCGGAATCTTGTCTACTCACTATATTAATATATTTAAATTGTTTTAATGTAAAACCTCAGTATATCAGCAACAGTGCCCTGCAGTGATCCGCGGTTCAATGTATAAACAACCAGCACCCGACCAACATTTTCAACTAACCCTCCCGCAACTTGGATCGCAAAAAAAAAATCGTACTCGACCCGCTTCCTGGCCCGCATTTTTTAAAAGTAGTAATTGTTTAAAATAGTTAATTGCCATCTTTATTTCAAACGACACTACCGCGACCTGAATTGTACCATTAAAAATATTTTTGGATGACTCGTAACCACGAGTTACCGCGGGTGACTGCGGGGACACGCTCATTTTGGATCAACCCGTGCATCACTGGTGCCCTGTTATCTGCAGCCTTAAAATATAATTTCCAATTCAGTGCAAATACCCTTGCAGGAACGTTTCCATAACGTTTGTTTTTGTTTCCCTTTTGGTTTAACGGTCTGTGAACATCTTTTTAGGTAATATTTTTGCAAATAACTTAAAATAACGTATACAGAATAATGCTTATAATTACCAGATCAACTTGGTAAATGTTCCATAAAGGCAGTCGCAGTGTCCACTACTGCTGCTATCTGTGTTCACTTACTGTACTACTTGGATGGGAGGACAAATTCTGAGTTTGTGTTATTCTTTACCCTCACAGAAATTTTTCTAATGTTATCCATACAATTTTTTGAGGAAACTAAGTGAAAACACATTTAATCCATTGTAGTTCTTTAGTTTTGTGCACGCTCCTCTGCTGCAAGCGTGCGCCTCTCGCTTCTTACACGTCACAATGTAACGTCTTTACGGGATCTATATGGGATGTGTGGGAATGCACACACAGATTCCACAAAATCACTGGCAGTATGAATGAACCAAAAAAAGTTACAAAAAGTAAAAATATTTTCTGGAATCCGCTGTGTGTGAGCTTCTGATTGAAATGCATATAAAATACTTGTGCATGCTGTAAATAGTTGAACAAATGTGTAGGTACTCTGGGATATCTGGGAGGGTTTGATGGTGATGCGACCTCCATGTGTTACCCCACAGATGCAACAGAGCAGCGTGCAAGAAAGTTTCACATTTTTAATTTGCCTTCTGCATCTCACACAGGCTGCGAAAAATCACAGCTAAGCTAACACATACCAGACAGACAATCCCGAACTGAATTCACTCGAAAACTCGTAAACAGGAGTTAAGAGATTGTGAGTCCGATTTTTTATCATTTCTCAGACAGTCTGAAATGGCCTGTCTTCCAAGTTATTACAGAACACAAAGAAAGAGCTTTAGCCATGTGACCTCGTACACATAAAAAGCAAAACTCATATACCGGGAGCAAATAACCAGACTGAACGGATGCGTCACTAACAACACAACAGCTACACACTGCAGCTCATAACACTATATCTTGGTGTGAGTCTGATGGTATTGACCGTAAAAAGGTTTCGCAACCTAAAAATGTGCTTCATGTGATAATGTAAGGGAGGGGAAGGTTGAAAAAAAATGCCCCTGTCTATGAAAGTGTTGCAGACTTACATGAATCATGCATTTTATCAGAGCATCAAATAAACGTATGGTGATAAATAATATCAGAACTCACTTTGTGTCTCTTCTCTTTAAATCTCACCATAACCGATGACATTTATGGCTGAATAATTTTCAAATTAAAATCAAATTAAAACTGACAGTGAGTCACCAAAACATCCAAATTGATGGCACATTATAAAACTGACATTTAAATACAAAATTATAATCAGAAATAACTTACAGTGATTAATTATTCATCCCAAATTATCAGTTGTGACTGAACCAACCCATCTACTTTCTTCTTAATAAAAAAGTGTAATTACCCTGATTGGTAAAATAGAATCTAAAATTAAATAACGTTTTTATAAATAGCGGTAAAATCACGCCATAACAAGCCATCACAAGTTTAAAGTGGGATAACAATTAACACCTTTTCGTTAAGGTGCTTTGTATAGTATGTTATTTTTAAAGAAGAGCTGTCAAACGCATTCACACACACACTTATAAGTCTTTCATTCTGCTCTGCTATCTGAACCTTCAGAGTTGATTGAAACTAATTGGAGCTAAAATGCAAGTGTCACACACACAAACCGTATACACACACGCACGCACACACACATAAAAGTCCCTAGAGGAGCATGCTTGCCTTAGTAGATATAGTAAAGCAGTCATAATGGATCATTTATTTGAACAAAAGTCAAGTCATTTGCATTCTTTGTATGGTGAAATTAATTATAATCAAAGGCCAAGTAAAACGTCACGTATGAGTGGAAATCCGTCGCTCAAAGAAATGCATGTAGTGGAGCGGTGGAGGGCTAATGCGCAGAATGTAAGATGTCCATAAAGTTGATTTGAAATTACTGCATATTTAAACTTAGTTCAATGTTTGAATTTCCCGTGCGATAAAAAATCTAAACTGTAGTATGTGTGAGGTTCAAGAGACACTCCACTTTTTAAAAAATATGCTCATTTTCCAGCTCCCTAGAGTTAAACATTTAATTTTTACCGTTTTGGAATCTATTCAGCCGATCTCCGGGTCTGGCGCTACCACTTGTAGCATAGCTTAGCACAATCCATTGAATCTGATTAGACAATTAGCATCGCGCTCAAAAATAAAGTTTCGACATTTTTCCTATTTAAAACTTGACTCTTCTGTAGTTACATCGTGTACTAAGACTGACGGAAAGTTAAAAATTGTGATTTTCTAGGCCAATATGGCTAGGAACTATACTCTCTTTCTGGCGTAATAATCAAGGACTTTGTCTCTGCGTAACAGCAATGATATTACGCAGCACCCGAAAAAAGTCCCCTTGGTAACTTTCAATAGCAGGGGACCATTTTCGAACACTTCGTAATATGATTACGCCTGCCTCATAAATCTATTATGTCCAGTGTCGCTATAAATACTGTATACATTTATATTTCACTATACTGGTTATTCACAAATAGCCAGACTCTACAAAATGCTGTGTTGTTTCAACCCATGCTAAAATGATAAAATATGAACACTTAACATAATGGTTGAGTATGTCCACATTTTTAAATAAACCATGGGTTGAAACAACATTTCAGAAATGTGTTTGTAAGAAAAAGCGTTTGAACGCATACAAAGCCTCACAAGCTTCTGGTTTTATTGTTGATGTTAACACACACGGAAAGAGTGAGACAGAAAAAATAAGTGCAAGGCAGATTGGGGATGAAACAAGGCAGAGGTGACAGAAATCATAAAAACCAAGGCCTGGGTTCTGTCACACGACAGCACCATCGGTCAGCGAGACGTGTGAGCCAATGTCACCCTCACACAGGCTCAAACACAAAACCTATCTTTCCGTACAGTGTCGATGTCACTGGACATACAGTACCTTGTGTCTTGTTTAGGACAGGTAAGTTTAGGACACGTCAGAGACTCGGACACACACACACATTCTGTCTGAGGGTAGGAGACCTCAGGACTGCTGGATTCATGTTTGTTCCTACATTTCCTCATTTGTCTATTTCCACTCCTGTCTCTCTCTTCTTTCTTTTGTCCTTCACTAGCTCTCCTCAACCTCTCTTTCTCCCTCTCTCCGGGGATATTAGTTTTATTGAGAGGATGAGCCTCATAAAGAATGACCTACAGTAACTGTAAACTTCCTGGCTAAATTCCCCATGCACGTGTACATGTGTGTGCGCGTACCAAACACTTCACTCTCATTTAGCTTACTGTCCCTGAAGCGTTTGCTGCTCGTAGAGAAGAAGAGTTTGGTGTTATTAGTTTTTCCCTCCCAGTGGTTTAGTGTGTGTGTGTGTTGTGTGTGTGTGTGTGTGTCACCTTCCACTGACCTGTTAAGCAGTAGTGTGTAATTAACTGTTTATCTGAACTATTTCCTACCTCTCGTCTGCTCTGATTGGCTGACACTTAAAACACATGGAGTGGTTATTCAATCAAAATAAATAGTAGCTGGGTAGGCAATACCTTGGACAACAGAGTACATAAGTACCTCTGGTAAAATACAGACACAGGCAATGGGAGGGCCACTGCTAATAGGCTGAATGGTGTGAATGATTCCAAGGGGCCACATAGGACCTAGAGGACCCCAAAACAATATCAGCAGGATTGATATAGATGCTAATAAATGTATTAATATGTCATGGGTCTTCAAATAGGGGTTTGTGGTGATATTCCTGGGTTCCTCCAAATATGGTTTAAATTCAATTCATTGATTTATTTGGGATGAAAAACATGATGAAAAGGAAGGATCATACATTAAAAACTATTGAGTAAATTTTAAATGTTATGTAGTATGTTAACAATATGTGCATTTTTTGTATATTTTTGTAATGTAGCAATCATAACAAAATAAATAAATTGGTCATAATTTGATACATATAATAAGGGCCCCTGCTCATCCTTTCTATCCATAAAGGGGTTCTTGATCAGAAAATGTGATGCCAGTTTAAAATAAATATTTAGGGGCGGTTTCCCGGAAAAAGAGTTTAGCTTATTCCAGGACTGGGCCTTATTAATATTAGGTAATTTAAGAAGTTTTTACAAATATACAGTAGGCCCACTATGCAAAAGTCTTAAGCCACCATGCCAGAATTAGATTGGTTGTTTTTTCAATGTTAGTGATCATATATAATTGTTTCTCAGTCTCTTTAATAAAATACATCCAGAAAATACATTAAATGTGTACGTAGTATTAAAAGTGTATAAAAATGTAAACTGATGTGTCAAGTTTTTAGGGTAAACTCCCCTTCCACTTGAGCAATAGCAGGAAACTGCAGGATCTCTTAAAGCAACACTATGTAGTTTTTTTTACCTTTAAATAATGTCTCTAAAATTATTTCAGTGATAGAACAACTTTTAACTGGACAAATTGAACTGTTGCTGCAACCTGAGCAGCCTCCTAGCTGCTACAAGCACACTCTGAAAGTGGCGGTGGAGGGTAGGAAACACAGCTCCGCCCCTCCCCCTGCCTGCAGAAGAGTGTCTGATACCAGGCACTGTTGCGCTTTTCAACCACATGGGGGAGCTGCAAGTCATTTTTACATGGAAACTACATAGTGTTGCTTTAAACCTAAATAAATTTAAATCCTAATTTCTAATTTTAAAGAAATTCGTCTTTTCATTTCATTCTGCTCAAAAACGCTCAAGATGTGTTTAGTTCCAAGAGAGGTCACACTAAACAACGATGATGCCTAAAGAAGACATTTTGTCTTGAAAATGATTATAATTTTTTATCTGTACATATTTCCCGTTTGTATCTTAATAAAAAGATTGAAAAATAAATTTGGATGAACATACATACTTCTAAAACAACAAAGCTGGTGGTCACTTTTGCACAGTACTGTACCTTACAAAAATACTACAGGTGTGCATCTTAAGACAAAACAATGCCAACAAAATATGTTAAACATATTAATCAGGACAAGGTGTTTTTAAATGAAAGCAGCTCAAACACGCTTTTTTTCTGGGACTACGATAAGCCCTGATCGCCTCGTAATGTTATCAGCTCACACATCTGTAAAAGACACTTGCTACATCACCACAAATATTACATGGACAATGTTCTGATAAGAAAAATTTACTTTAATTTTCTCAAATAAAACAATTGAGGAGCTCAGATGCAAAACCCTCTAAATGCCACCGCCATCAAAAATGAGATAAAGATTTTACTAGAATGCTCTCTGCACGAATTATACCTTCATCAAATACTTTTACTTAAAATTCACGTAACATCGTCCTCAGGAGATTCAGAGATAGAAGTTTGTTGGCACAATTCATAAAAAAATGCTAATTTACAAGTAAACATGTCAAACGCACTTTTGCATCTGATCTCTTCAATTAATCACACTAGACTGCACCAGTAGTCTGCCTATAACTTCATCAAACGCATGTTAGAATCCAACATGCAAAACTTACCAAATAATTCACTGAACCATGCACTTGATTTTAAACAGCTACAAGAGCACGTCCATTTATGTAGATCTACAGTGCATGTTCAGTGTTAATGTAGCTCTACTGGCAGAGCAGTGATTGCAACACATCCCAGCAAGCAAATCCGAGACAGTAAATTACGACCAACTATAGACCCAGTAAAGTCAGGCTATGAGTAAACAGCTTCTAAATAACCTTGAATTTGGTTACATGCCATTTTTGGCAAAATAACTGGAGAAGTATATTCCATCATGTAAGCAAAGTCAAGAGGTGTTCAAGGTTTTTTCCATAGAGTTATTAATGAAAGAGTTTTGTTAAATAGGCTACACACTAACAATTGCTGGCTGCAAACAAAATAAATGTGCCTGTCTTAAAATTGTGTGTCAAATTTTTGTTCATATCTTTAATATTGATTGAACATGTCAAAGAATAAATCATAATGAAATGAATGCCTAAAATCAGACTTTGATTTTCATTATCTCAGAATTTGATTTTGAGACTTTAGTTTAGTTTTTACAGACTGGGTCAGATATAAAAAAAAATGTTTGTCATAATTGTGCTGTGTTTTTCTTACATATTTAGAGATTTGTATCATTTATAATTGAACTATGGTTAGATGAGGGATGAATAGTGTAGACATGTCTTTTATAGGCAGATATATAAACAATATCCACTTCAAGTATATAGACAAAATAGTATTGTAATATTTTCCTGCAAACTTAATTTTTTATTAAGTGTTACAACTAACCCTCTGCCTGTTACTATTAACCCCACCTATGCGGTAAGTTGTAACGTTTCCACTACTGTCATGTTTGGTGTAATTGTCCAAGAATGGTAAGTACTAGAAACAAACTTCAAATGGTCATTTTTAGCAGAGATGTGTGTGTTGCTTCTCTAAAATATAATTAAATATAGATTATATTATATAGAAAAATGTAATGATTGAGCCAAAACTAAAAAGCGTTAGGTCCCCTACTGATAAAAATGTCCACGGAATAAAAGCATCTGCCAAATGCATAAATGTAAATGTAGAAAGCTATAATAGTAAAACAATAAGCATATACGTTAATTATAAATTACTCAAGTGGGATTTAAACTTGGGTAGGCAGGCATAAAAGCTCCACCATACAATATGGCACTATGTCCTGTCCACAAAGCCAAAAACTAAGAAGTCAATACAAAGAATTATATACATCGAGCCTAACATATAAATGGCCCTATACAGTGATCACAATTGAAAAAAACATAATTGTCTGCTAATAAGTACCATCTTCAATTAATATTGCATAAACCAATGCTTAGAAAAATAACTTCAGCAGAACTTTCTTTTGTACTTTAAACCTTCTACAAAGCCTCTACATGACCCCAAACTTCAGAGTCCTGTGATTCATCAGCGATTGTTCTTATAAACAGACATCATAAAGATTTTCTCTGGACCACTTTTAAGCTGAACTAAGCATCCACTTACTGCTGAGCTGAGGTCATTACCTTAGCACAAACACACACACACTTACATGCATACTAACAGGCATTGTTTTTATGTTTTAAAGCTATGCTTATTACATTAGAGGCATTAGTTGAAATTTCTGGTACGGAGCAAAAAATGTTTTTATGGTAATGTCAACCCGAATCATGCAATCCATCTGGGCTTTTACTGTAATGAGGCTGCTCATTAAAATGATCATCAAAAAATAAACCATAACAATCCTTTAGGTCAAACAAACTTTAACCTTGACTTACCAATGTGACTGCGGTGAGAAGAGGCATCTGACAGGTGACCCCAGAAAGACAGAAGGGTCAAAAACACCAGCACGAGCCACGCGCACACCCTCTGTACCGCCCGCTCCTGCATGCTGAAACACACACATAAAAACCATATCAGGACAAGAGCGACACGGCGATCAGAAAGGCTATTACAAGACTTCATGTCTCCTCAGGCTTTATCTAAATGTCATCGTTTTCTCGCTGAATGCTTTCTGATACACTGCAGAGTGGAAGAAAATCATTAAGCACTTTCTGTCGGATCTTGAAGCAGATTGTATCCTCAGTGTCGATCTAGATGAAACTTAGTTCAGCTTTTTCTTTTTACCCATTTCTCTTGTTTCTTTCATTTCCTGACACTCTTTTTTATCTTCAGGAAAGGCAAACAGATTTATGCATTTCTTTTGGAGAGAAAAGCCGATTATTTATTTACAATGTATTGACTTTTGAAAAGGCAAGCAGTAAACGAAAACCCAATTCGTCTGTGTGGGAAAGTGTGTGCGTACTCTTAAAGAAAAAGTGAACCCCTAAAAAATAAATTATGTAACTGTATGTTCTTGTTATGTTTTTTGAAGAATCAGATTTTTTCAACACTTTCAAACTTCATAAAGAAAACAATGAATCTTGTTGGTATACTGTAAAATTGGTAAAAACAAATCTATTATATGGCTTCATTAGATTTGAAATAAAGTGTGCGAGTAAAACAGACTACCTTTATTGCACTTTTTATGTGGTCTTTCTGACAGACGAAATCACTCTTAACTTCCATTATGTGGCAAGAGCAACATTATTCAAAGTGTAATTCTATCAGCATCGAGGTTTCAAACAACCTGAGGCTAACTAAACAAGCATTTACTAAACTAAACAACACTCTGTTTTATCTTAACTATTCTTTGAAAAAAAAACATTAGTTTGTTTTCTTAATAAAAATGATAAAAGACGGATGGAGGTAATGGAGGTGAAAGAATTTATTGGGTTTAGCAGCTCCTCTCATTAACATCAATGTGTTTAATAATGGATTTGCCTCTTTACATTCACAGAGTGTCTGAAACTCCAGACATAGTGTTGTTTAGCAACTTCAGAAAGATATGGAGAGAGAGTATGTGTAAAAGAATAAGAGAGATAAACAACATATACAGTAATAATGTGATTTTGAAGGGAAATTGCTTTCTAAGCTATGTGTCAAATTATGCAGATTTAGAGTACAAATTATGTATTTAATGTGGAGGGCTGGATATGACGAGCACATGCTGTACCAATGCATGGAAACTGATAGAGGTGGACATATTTAGAGGGACATTCCACACAATATGCAAATTTTTCAGCCCCTAGAGTTAAACATTTGATTCTTACCATTATGGAATCCATTCAGCTGATCTCCGGGTCTGGCGCTAGCACTTTTAGCATAGCTTAGCACAATCCATTGAATCTGATTAGACCGTTAGCATCGCTAAACAAATAACCAAAGTCTTTTGATATTTTTCCTATTTAAAACTTGAGTGAAATTACGCACTGCTCGAAATTAGTCCCCTTGGTTACTTCAATAGCAGGGGACTATTTTTGGGCACTGCGTAATATCACTACGCCTCCTGCAGCCATGTTACATCAGCAAAGTCCTTGATTATTACACCAGTTTGAGAGTATAGTTCCTAGCCATATCTGCCTAGAAAATAGCAACTTTTAATTTTTCGTCTGTCTTAGTACACAATGTAACTACAGAAGAGTCAAGTTTTAAATAGGAAAAATATCGAAACTCTTTGGTTATTTTTTAGCGTGATGCTAATGGTCTAATCAGATTTATTGGATTGTGCTAAGCTATGCTAAAAGTGCTAGCGCCAGACCTGGAGATCAGCTGAAAGAATTCCAAAATGGTAAGAATCAAATGTTTAACTACAGGGGAGCTGGAAAATTAGCATATTTACAAAAAAGTGTAATGTCTCTTTAAACACACAAATAGATTCACATTGCTCATAATTGCACAATGAAAAGTTTGAAAAGCTCTGTGTCCCTGATTGGCCAGCTAATTTGAACGTTTGATTGGCCTGAATACCTCTTTCATCAGCCATGTGACGCTCCTTACCATGTTTGAAGGATTCGGTTGCTAACAGGAGTTAACTTACAGGATGTGAGTCCGAAGCGGAGGGTTAATGATAATGTTAATGTCTACTTCACGAATCCCAGGAAGAAAACTGTTGCCTACAATTCGTTGACAATCATCGTTTACTTTGGGATTTGTACCTTTTGCATATCATTAACATGTACTAATACACACTTATACACCAAAAGAAATGTAAAAATGTGAATCGGACAATAGGTGCTCTTTAAAATAACCACCAGAGCAATGTTCGCAGTAAGTATTTGAAAATACTGCACACTCCGCTGCTTGTCATGCCGCATATCCACCTTGGGTGTGCATTATTTTTGAATAATTCAACGGCCTGATGTCATAACCAATCTATAAAGTTGTCACAGTTATGATCAGTTTGTCAGTTGCTCCTGTGTTTCCTTGTTCAGTAATCATCATTAGTTAATTTGTTTTATTTGTTTATTAATAATTATCTTGTTTCTGTCTTCTACTTAAGCTCAGTACTCATGTTCAATCTTGGTCCTGTCACCATTGTGTTAATGCGTGTTTTTCCTACCATGTTTCTTCTGAGTGTTATTATTAATAAAGTTTATCATGTTGGATTATTACTTTGGGTCTCCAGTCTTATTGCCTCTGCAGGTACCCACTGACAAAGGTAATGTATGTTTCTATTGTCAGAGAGTTTAATATCAAAGGCAAGAGTTATAGGTTTAACGTGATATTTATAGTATAAGACAAGAGGGTTTTTACAGTGTAACCATATAAAGCCTATGCCCACAGTGAGTTTTTTTTTACTCAGGTAGTGTTACACAGTACAGCGCCAGCATCTTAAACATTTAGTGAGAGAAAAAGAGAGAGCGAGATTCCTTTAATTAGCCCCACTGGAATCATTGCAGATGGTGACATCATCACACATAGACATTTCTGTTTCTTTTTTTCTCGAGTACAGTACAGGTTCATATCAAGCCCCTCTCTTTCTCTCTCCCATCGAATATTATAAACTATGTCTCTCTCCATATTTAGTTGGCCAAGACCAAATCAATCACACCATGCTACAGAGCTTCATTTCATGTAACATTTCAAGTTCAAAGGCAGAGGTCCAGGTACAAAATTACACCGAAAATAAAAACAAACATACACTCACTCATCCCCGTATAGGTTTGTATTGTAGACCTCATTATGACCGAGAGACCAAAAAGCATCAAAGAATATTCACCCATCACCTAAAGGCCCTTTCATCTTCTCTTCCTGCTTCATCCAAACAGGTTTTCCAGTCTTGTAACAAACGCTGCAGGCTGGTAGCTGAGCTGCTTTGTGCTCTATAAAATTAATGTATTTGTAGTTCTACTCTTCTCTCTCTCTTTCTCTTTTTTTATTCCTCCCTTAAGGAACAATCTGCATATCTGCACACAAAGCTGCATGAGAACATCTCAACGTATTAATGCATAAGCCCCCATAAAAACATTTGTATCCATCAGCAGTCCTTTAAAATCAACAAACATTGTGCAGATGTTGAGGAACTAGAAGGGCTTTTATTCTGAAAAATAAATATTCTTATCAATATTGACATCAATCATTAGTTTTGATGTGACCTGCCTGGTATTAGGACATTAGAGATTTTACTGAAAACAAAATGCTTTTGTCACTGATAATGCAGTACCACCCAAAGCTCATTTTGCTAAAGCTTTGCTTAAGTTGCGCAAAGGTTGCGGGTTTGTCTCATGACTTACTGTTGAGCCCTGAAGAGATCACATCCTTTTACACAAAAAGATATGTTGGGTTTTCTTTACAGCAAAGGGTAAAGGGTTTAGAGAGGGTTTTTATTTATGTCTGTCTGAAAACCTGTAAAACCCTGAGACTAAAAAGCTATGTCTGATAGTGGGTTGATAAGATCAGTTTGTGTCGTATCGATTTACCTAAAAGGCCACAAATCAAGTCCAACACATCTGATTTCAAACTCTAATTGAACCAACAATGAAAGAGAGAGAGAGAGAGAGAAAAAGAAAGAGAGAGAGAGAGAGAGGGTGGACAGTATATTTATACAGAGGAATATTTTTACTCTCCCGATAGGTGACCTGTGTGCTGTGGGCCGACAGGACTGCCATACAGAGCGCTGGTGAAAATAATGACCGCGACTTGGCATCTATTCTCTGTCATGTGGCAGATTCTGTCAGGTTACCGGCATCTGATGAAGGTGTGAGTTAGAAAGGTTGACTCACACTCTGTGCCAGTGGACCGAACAGGTGGTCAAACCTGGCCAGTAATAAATATGACAGATTACATCAGCCCATTTAATCCCGCCCACAAACACCTGATCTCAATCACACACTGGCACCAGAAATGACAACCAATTAAAAATGAGAAAATGCTTCTAGACGACTAACATCAGAGAGGAGGGCAGAGAGCGAGATGCACAGAATAGAAGACTTCCTGATGAAGTCACACTTGATTATCTAGAAATTGGACCAAATTGGTCAAACATTGAAATGTGAAGGATCTATCTGAATGATGAAGAAATTTGTTAGAGTTGAACAGCTGGACATTCCCTGATTACAACTTTGGGAATAAAAAGTTCCTTTTCGAGGGAAGTTGCGCTACAACGCCATAGTGATGTTTTGGGAATGCCTCCAGGCGGGTGCATCTGAATGTGTATATCAAATTCAACCGATAGTGGGGTGTAAAGCCCGATTTATAGTCGTATGTAAACTCTACGACGTAGGTTATACGTAGCCTGTGCATAGCTCTGCGTAACCTGACATGCAAATTTTCAAGCGCTGTGATTGGTCCACCAGAACCCCTCCCGTCAGGTAAAAAAACTGCATCATAGGTATTTCCGTTTGTGACGGTGATAACAAAGATGAGCCAAGTTGAGGAGTGATTTAACTCAAACTGCAACAAAAGTCGCTGTTTATTTACTTCCATCATTGTTGATCTTCTCAAATCATACACAACAAGTTGCTGTTTCTTCTTCGTTTGTGGGTTAACTTGCCAAGCTTCTTCTTCTTTGATGGTCGCGCTGCTACTGTGGTTACACGCCTGGATACTGCCTACCAGCGGTCTGTGTGCGTGTTTGCATGTCAACGCGGATGACGACGCAAAAGTATAAATGAAAACCGTCGTGGAACCTACGCCGTAGGACCTACGCACAATTATAACAAGCCCTTAACGTCACCATCAGTATGACATGGGGGACAGAAAGTATAAAAGGCAACCTGACAACGCCCTCGCTATCTGAAATTTTGCAGAAGACAACGTAACATGGACGCAGGAAGTATGGCAAGGGAGACGCAGCGTCTTGTTCCCTTCTCAGGGAACAAGGGTAACAGAAAGGAATAATTAAGGATAACAGAAGGAAAGTGGCAGTGCTGAGTTGTTTCAATACATGGTTAGGTAATATATAAATAAAAACACAGCTGTTGGGATAAATTGACCTATAAAACGTTCATATTTGACCCAACAATAGGTTGAAACCACCTAGCATATGATTAATTTAAATTTTAAGTTTGGGTGTGTCAATATTTTACCAAAGCATGGGTTAAAAAACCCAGCATTTTAGAATGTAAATTTATTCAGGGTTTCCTGCAGCACTTTTCAGTTCGGGCAGCCCACCTAAGCTGGGATACCCTACCACCTTAACTAGGTCGTCCAAAAAAAAAATTCCACCAAACGCCACATGGCCAAAATGAGAGAAAGACATGGTCCGTCACTGTCTGAAGGATAACTAGCCTGTTGATAAAACATTTAATTCATTAATAATCTAGTATGTGATAATTTTCTTTCATAGTTTCTTCAAAATTGAGTTTTATTTGAGTGTTTTAAATAAAACTATTTTTATTATGACGCATATGCCCTGCCCCTCTGATTGCCACGCCCCCGACCTGCCCACCTGCACAACCCTACCACCTTAACTAACAAATTTTCTGCGGGAAACACTGTTTGCATTACAAAAAAAAAATGATTTACAATAATTTTAATACAATTTGAAAGGTATGGTTTGTAAAAGTGACTAATGAGTCAGGACCCAGACCAGACCAACACCTGAAGTCCTGAGACTCCAACAGGCCCAGGACACAGCATAAGCTGGTAGGAAGCAATTGTTGGTATTTCAGCAGGGAAGGAAAACAATTCGGTCTTGCTTGATTTAGTCGATTCTTATTTATGTCTATCAACAGTAGCACCATTAGAAGCAAAAGAAATGTGTGGATTTATGTGCCCTCGTGCGTGGTTATCTCTGTGTATAATGAGACAGTAAAAACACACCCACATTGACATGTGACATATCCAAAGCTCGGCCCACTCATAAAGCGCATTAAGATTCTTGTTTATATGTCATGCCATGACCATGAACAGTATGCAGTTATCATGGCTCATCTAGCACAGCACAGTAGAGGCCATCACCACATGTACAAAAACACAACCTACGCACTCGGTTTCCAGTTTTTAAATGAAAAGCAGACCAACAACACTTTTTATTTCAAAACTTTCTATTTTACCACACATGCCTGGGTACTCGTTTTCGTATTTACACGCAAGCGTCTTTCCTGATGCATTCAGCTCAGCGCTGATGTTCTGAGACCCAGTGTAAGGAGTTTTACACAAATGAAGGCTCTGTGCAGGATAAAAAGTATAAAACAAGATCAAAGTGAAGCAGCACATTGCATCTGCAGCCTTTATATTCATCTTTCAGGATTTACAGTCAGAGAAAAGTCCCTCCACCACTTTGAGCCGAAGCAGCTCGAGCCAGATTGGCTCTGGGACATGTTTGGGAATTTAGGAAATATCTGAAATGCAAATAGCATCTCTTTGAAAAACAATCAGCGCGAGCTTGAGCTGGGGAAAGACCACCGATATCAGGTTTACTCAGCAAACCCTTAGCCTGCCCTCAAACAGGCTCTAATCCACTTTAAATCCACACGCTGTTTTATGGATTCAGATAGGATTGACCGAGTACTACTTTGAACTCGGTCTGTGTCTTGGCCCAAGTCAAAATGCCTCCAAGAGGATGTCTCTGTTAATAATGATAAAATCACTTACTGTAGGACTTTCTGATTGTCAATGCTTCACCGACCCTTGTTAAGGCTGCGTCTCAATCAGCTCCCTTGTTCAGTAGTCAAGTGCAATGGTTCCCTAGAAAATTCCCATAACGCAATGCAAAAACCAGGGAGCATAGTCCCTATCCCTTACTGGAAATCACACAACCTTTTCTGAAGGTCTCCAACAGAAATGAGCAAATTCAATAAACTTCATGAAACTTTTGATAAGACAAACGTTTGTTTTAGTCTTAATATAAACACACATTGCTATACAGGAAGGGACCAGAATCTACTTAATATTTAAATGTATGTCGGAGCCTATGGTGTAGTGGGCAGTGCTCCGACATATGGTGCAGACGCACTCTCGGCGACCCGAGTTCGAATCCCGGCTCGAGGTCCTTTGCCGAACCCGTTCCCCTCTCTCCACCCTATACTTTCCTGTCCTCTCCTATCACACTGTCTATCTAATAAAGCTAAAAAAAAAAAAAAAAAAAAAAAAAAAATATTTAAATGTATTATTTCTCCAAATTTATGCATGGATATGTAAGAGAATAATGAAAGTGTTTCATAATATACCTTTACAAGTCTTTAAAAATTAAGTCAGCGAGATACTGGTTTAGCTGGTTGATAAATAACAGCTGTGAATTATCACAACGTGCCTAAGCAGTCACGTCACAGAAAAATAAATAAACAGTGTCCCAATGTGAAGTGAGCTAGGGTCCTTAGCAGTGCCCAAACCTGTACATTATATGCAATATAGTAGGGGTGGCACGGTCCATGAAAAAAATCCGAACCGTTCGGTTCGCTTGTCTCGGTTCGGAGCGCGTGTGTACCGCACGGTTCAACGGTTCATGGCATGCGCAATGTAGTCTCATGCCCTGTATGTGACCTCAGATAGCGTGTTTCCCTTTCGCGCGAAAGAAGAGGTGACTGGTTTGGAGTATAAGTACTGCAGGTTATGTTACGTGAAGAAATGGCAAGTGGGAGAGAAAAGGAAGTCTGCCCGCAGTTGGAGGATGCGCCAGCGTCGTATAAGTTTGGTGTGTGGAAACATATTTTTATTTCATGTTACTTATGATGACAGCGGAAATAAAACAATAGATAGAACTGCAGTCTATGGGTTGAATGTGCTCAAACAGCCACAGGAGATCGCCTTCTCTCCGACCATTTATCTAATCTGAGGTACTGACAACAATGTTTTACGTCTTTTCATATTCAGCGCTATTTTTAGCCTTTCATTGATAAAATTAAAGCGGCTGATTTCCGCGTAGTTTCATTTTGCTAGCGTGTGAAAGTTGCGCGATCTTATTTCATAAATTGCCCCTCAAAGTAATCAGAAGTGGTCAAAAGTGGACAAAAGAGACTTAAAGAGATTTTAATATTACAGGTGCAAAGGTTATGTTTCTCTCTCGTCCACATAAACTCTCAGTATTACAGCAGCCTCTCAGTGATAAATCTAAGAGCTACACTGAAGTTGGCATTTTAATAAATGCAAGTTATCTTTGTGTGCTAAAAATGCACATAAAGTTTATGTAGATGGCAATACACATTCTCTTTTTTGCCAAATAAATGAAAAGCATGTTGAAATCATCAATGTCTTCCCTCTTGCTCTATCAAAATCTCATCTGGCTTTCCTCAGAGATGGTCCCAATAATGTTCTTAAAGTCAAATTCAGTTTGTGCATGATTACATGATATAACGTTTTTTAATACTGTATCCTAAATTATGGATAATTAATACATTAATAAGATAATACATTTCTGGAGTGTTAAAAATTTAAAGAAAAAATAACAACAAGAACCGTACTGAACCGTGAACCGTGACCATAGAACCGTGATACGAACCGAACCGAGGGTTTTGTGAACCGTGCCACCCCTACAATATAGGGCAGAGCGGGGCACAACCTAACGCTTTTTGGTTTTGGCTAAATCAATCAAAAAATATTTGAGTTTTTAATAATTATATTTTTACACAAGCAACACACATATCTCTGCTACAAATGAACATTTGAAGTTTGTTTCTAGTACTTTCCATTCTTGGACAATTACACCAAATGTGACAGAAGTGCAAACGTTACAACTTACCCCATAGGTGGGGTTAATTGTAACAGGCAGGGGGTTAGTTGTAACACTTGCTAAAAATTAAGTTTGCAGGCAAATATTTCAATACTATTTTGTCTATATACTTGAAGTGGATATTGTTTATATATCTGTCTATAATAGACAGGTATCCACACTGTTTTCATTCATCCAGCCCTTTTCTAACAATAGTTTAATTATAAATGGATACAAATGTCTAAATATGTGGGGAAAAGCAGCACTATTATGACAAAAAAATGTTTATATGTGACCCAGTCTGTAATAATCATACTACAGTTTAAAAATCAAATTCTGAGATAATGAGCATCAAAGTCTGATTTTAGCCATTCATTTCATTATGATTTCAATCTTTGACGTGACTTTATTCAAATAATATTAAAAACATGAACAAAAATAAATTTCACACACGATTTTTAATAAGACAGGCACATTTATTTTGTTGGCAGCCAGCAATCATTTGTGTGTAGCCGATTTAAAACAACGGCAAGAATTATGCTAATGTTAGCGGTTTTCCTATCGTAAGTGTAATCTTCAACGTGACCTTATTGAATCAATATTAAAAACATGAACAAAAATAAATTTGACACACGATTTTTATTAAGACAGGCACATTTATTTTGTTGGCAGCCAGCAATCATTCGTGTGTAGCCTATTTAAAACAACGGCAAGAATTAGACTAACGTTAGCGGTTTTCATTTCGTAGTGCTGAGGGGTTAGTTGTAACACAGCGTTACAATTAACCCCGCTGGGTCAAAATATTTTCAAGCCCACCAAAAAAGTTGCTAGAGCTGCAGACATAATTCAAAACGATGCTATGTTTTAGTCAACAAGACACTGATTAATATGACATAGCATTGGATTTGGTATCTTACACACCCAACTTAGAAACCGAAAAAAAAAAACAGATGAAGAAAAAAATGTACTTACATGCCACCAAAACACTCGTTCATCAATAACTCTCTGGAAAAAACATTATACATTTCCAATAATTTGCGGGAGATCATCTTTTGGCAGCGTTGAAAAAATACCGGAAAACCAAAATGCTCAACCTTGTGTTTTGCCCCGCGCACCCCTATTGATTAACAACCTAGGAAGCTAGGGAGCTGATTGAGACACAACCTAAGAAGTGGGCTTTACCCTCCCGCTCTATAGATGAAACTGATAGGCTCATTTCCCAACCGCCATCAAACACCACAACAAGAACAGTTACATTAAATGAATCACAGAGCACTGGGGTTTCTGTAAAACATCTTCTTTTTCTTCTACTGAAGAAAAATTGCCACCAACATATCGGATGGCCTTAGGGTGAGTAAATAAACAGCAACTTTTATTTTTGAGTGACCTATCCCTTTCACTAAAGAAACTGTACTAAGACTGCAGCTGAAGAACAAAACCTAAAATGGAGGTTTTCAAGAACCAAAAAGCAACAAGACGGGACTCTAGGTAGTTTTAAAAGTTAATGAGAGGCTGTGTGGCCTAGGTGCACGAGGCCTGAATCATTTATGCCGGAGCAGCTCAGTGTCTGTTTCTGGAGAGGAAAAAACTCTGCATGCAGTTATGAATTATTGAGAAAAGAAATGAGCATCCCAATGGAAGACCATTCCAACTCTTACAAAAAAGAGTGATAAGACTAGAGGAGATGAGCCCAGATAAAAAGAGACTAGAGTTGAGATTAAATGAGACTACGGTAGATAGAGAGAGACAAGAAGAAAAGCGTATGTCTTATGAGTCTAACTATTGCACTTAAAAAGAGAATGCAAGTTATTGAAAACAACTGAAGCAATCATTTTACTGGCACAATGTATAAGATTTTACCATTGAAATATACAAAAATCAAGTATTACATATTTTGTTCACATTTGTTATTCCAAATGTTTTCAAAAAAAGTTATATTATATATATATATTATATAAGCGTTTCTGCTAAGTTCCTAATAAAAATTATGTTTTTATTTGCATTTATTTACTGAAATAGGAAAACATGATCCAAATAACAAAAAAGAAACACACTACGTACATACAACACCAGTGTTGTTTGCTAGTTTCAGCTTGGCAAAGTTTTCATTTTCACGTCCACCCCAACATTGTTTAACTCTTTCCCCGCCATTGACGAGATATCTCGTCAATTAAGAGAAAACGCTTCCCCGCCAATGACAAGATTTTCTGTCTTTCCGCAATACTGCTATTATCCACCAGTTGGCGCCCTTCTGCAACTTTTTAAAACCGGAAGTATTGCCCTATGGCAAGCTGCTGCATGTCCGTGTCTGTTTTAAAGATCGCTCTGAATGGGATCTCTATGAAAAGTCCGTCATAAAAATGGAATTATCTCTGCTTTTTGCTCAAAATATGGTGTTTTTGCAAAAACCTACCCATATTCAAAAGCTGATTGCAAAAGAACCACTAAAGGTAGGATGAAACGGGTTTTTTTTTGTTTGAAAGCAGAGGGTCTGTTCTTTCATTTGGTATATTGTATGTTTATATATTTAAAGAAGAACATTCTCTGGAAGGCATTAAACTTTGGTGAAAATCATGAAAAACGCTGGCGCTGGCTGGCAACTATTTTAAAAACGCTGGCGGTGAAAGAGTTAAATAGCAAATGCATTTGCGCTCATTTGTGCGCCCATTGGCGTGCTGGTCTGAAAACAAGGTATGTGCATTGTTGGTGCTTTGCTATTTCAAGGCAACTAAAATAGACTACGCCATTGACCAACTAAAACCTGGTCTAAAGTCAATGGTGCAATATTTTTTAGTTAAAAAGCACATTATTAATATGCACATATAAACGGGACAAAAATGTGCCTACAGATGGACGTGCAGCAGCACACAAACCTTTTATAAATATGAAAAATTATTATTGTGTCTCCTGGACATAAATGATGACAGATTACAGGACTTTAGAAAGCGAGAAGAGCTGCTTCACCTGTAGCCTGGTAAGCAGATTTTTTGCTTTTAAAAAGTGCAAATATTGCATTTATTTTTAAATGCCACCCCACAAATTTATTGTATATGATGAATTTGTACCTCTGGATATGGTGAAATGAGAACCACGTCTTCATTTTTATACAGTCTGGTCTTTTTGCAACTCATTCGTGCTCCTTATCACATTCTCCAAAACACTTTCAACACAAAAAAGTTGTCTGCAGTCGAAGATCCACAATGGTGATTTTTATATTTAACCTCTGGAGAAAATCTGATCATTCTTCAGAGATCTGTTTATTAGAGATATCCGCTGGCATAACAAATTTGGTTGCGCACGCATGTGTGTTTCTGAGCAGATCTGCGCAGACATACATTTTACAGACGCAAACCAACCACACTGAATCCTTGTAATCGTTGTATGATTGGTTACTACCCCATCCATCAAAACTTTGCTGGCTAGGCATTGGCTTCATTTTGGTTTCATCCAGTCAAACTTAAGGTGCGCAAAATGACACCTCGCTTACCCAGTGATGCACTACTTAGGCATTTTGAGTTCTTAGACGTTATCTGATTGGACAAAAAAGAAAAATAAGGTGTCATTTGCTCGGAAGAATCTAATGGAGCATGAACACATGACTTTTCAGTGATAGGAATTGATATTTAATTGAAAATAAACATGATCGATCATACTAACCGGAAGTGCGCATGTAAAAAAAAATCTTTCTGGATTTTTCCCTATTTTTTGGTGTTTTGGATTAAAATGTGTGATGCATTTTGAAGAGTGGACCTTTACGTTGCAATATATGCTGGTGTTTCATGAATTCTTCCTAAATGATTAAAACCATATGAGACGATATGTACAGTACTGTTATTCATATTAATATGCAGTCCGTCTGCATTTCATTTAATCCTTTTCACTCCAGTGTAAATCTTGAGTGTTCAACGTTTATGATTGTTGATTGAATATTTGATGTAAAACAAAGTACAGAAACCCATAGATACGCCCCTAGGGACCGCCCACAGGCTGGTGCAGGTTAAGTAATGTTTTTCAAAACACCCACGGCGCTGTCCCAGTGCTGAAACCCCTTTCCACACATTTATAAATTCTTTATCTCCTGTTTGTTACAAATATAAAGTATTTGACTTATGTAAATTTACAGTGATAATACATCATACTTTATAGGCTTATCTTACTTATTACTCCATGACTGAAATAACGACTTTTAAAAAATATAATTGCAATAATTGCATTTTTTTAACATCAATCCTAAACTGGTGGTCTTCTTCTTCTTCTTCTTCTGCTTACAGTTCTTCTGCTTACAAACTCCGCCATAAATAGGGAATCGACATGGCGCAAGGGCATCTGGCTTTTAAAGGGGGAGATAATACTTTTAATTGGTTTATTGCACGTTACGGTCAAAACACACCCATTATGAGAATAGGAACAACCCTTTAAGATGCGCCAGGCACACAGACCATTTTTCACATTGTTAAATAAGCAAAAGTGGATGTGGACATGCCTTAAGTGCACTTGCACCATGCGCTTTAGACCATGCGCTAGATTGTTAAAATAGGGTCTATAGTGTTTTCCAATCTTGTATACTGCAAAGAAAACAAGTTTAAATTAATTTCTCAGTAACAAAATGTATTTTTAAATGTATTTTAGAAATATACATTTTATGGAATAACCTTTTAATCACATCTTTGCATCCATTTTGTATCCCATATATATTTACTATCTGTGTTTATCTTTCTAACCCACACACAACAACACTCACATTATTAACCTCAGGATGATTTCAGGCACCGTTTTCCTCGACAAAGTTTAGATATCTGTGCTTCTGTTTCCTGCTAATATCAGCACTAAAACACTGAACTGAAAGTGCAAAGCAAGATGATAAAACTGAGTTTCTACTTCTTTGTCACAGAATCTAAATCTGTGAAGACATTACTTTTTCATGACTTGTCCAGTTGTTCGTGATCACCAGATATGGGTTGCATCTATGTCAGATACCAACTGATTGAATGGTAACACTGTCTGTATTTATTAACATTAGTAAATGCATAATTAATATGAACTAACAATGAACATACATATTTTCAGCATTTATTAATCTTTGCTCATTTGTTCATGTTAGTTCATTGCATTAACTTGTGTTAACTTGTGACTTTTACAATTAATTAGTAAATGCTAAAATTAGTAAAAAAAGTATTTTTATTGTTACTTAATGTTAGCTAATGCATAACTTATGTTAACAAATAAAACCTTATTGTAAAGTGCCACCCATTAAATGAATATAGATTTAACATTTTGCATGTTTGTCTCTAATCATGTCCAATAAGAAACCATCCTGAGCAGACCTCATAAGATGAAATATTTCAGAGCAGGGTGTAACTACTGTATAGAAAATTTAATATGCGCTATAAAAAAATCCCATGACATTTCTAGACCTATTTCCAGGTTTACTATGACCATCTCAACCTTTAAGCACGCATTTGCACACAGCACAATAACTGCACTTCTTGAACATAACTAAACATTAATAAATGAAAAATGGAAGTTCATATTCTGACCCAAAACCATTCAGCAGAGAAAAGCAAATTAGCACGAAGCCTCTGTAATATTACAACTGTGAATTTGCACACACAAACACTAAAGATGAAGTGCCACATTGAGAAACAATCTTCTTGTTGGATTTCATAAGAACCGGTAATAACTATTTGAATATACAACATCAATATTACAAGACACATACGCATACAGTATTTATGAAAACTGTACTGATTGGAGTGTGCTTGTGTATGCGTTATTTCATAAAAGAGAGCCATCTGGGTTAGTAGCTGTTGAATGCAATAAGTGTGACTTGTCTGAAGGGAGTTGGGCTTTTCGATTGGCTGGCTCGTTTTGGAATGAATGTGTAATGAGCTTTAGAAATGAAGTGGACTCATTTTTCACCGTTTGGAAAGTTGGAAACAATACAGCTCTGTTTCAGTACCTAATGAGCTGACTCGCTGTCTGCACAGGCAGTTACCTTTTACGGCAGCATGCTAACCGAAATAAACCCCCCCAACCACTTTGCAACCACTTATTTATGCGAGGCAGGTTTTCTACGCAGACACTGTTACAAACCAAACATCGACAAAGACAAGATGCCTAAAATGATTTAAAACTAAAATTTTCATCCCCTACCCTGAATTTTTAAAGCTCTGTGTCCAAATATATAGGCACATCTCACAAAATGAAGGAAGGTGGCAACCATTGGCGGCCGCCGGCCGGTGACTTCTTTTTCGAGGTCACACGATGTGAAGCCCGACATGGGTGTGGCCTGTCATGTCAAAATATGTGTTCTGCGCGTTACGTGAACCATGTGCATTATGCGTCTTTTCAAAATAAGTGCCTGATGCACACGGGTCTAAAGGGCTTATGATAAAAGTGAAGCTCACGTTTGCCAGATACTCGCTTAATCTCATGTGTAATCAGAGTTAACTCATTCCCCGTCAGCCATTTTTTGAAAAGTTGCCTGCCAGCATTTTTGTGATTTTCACAAAAGTTTCACAAAATGCCATCCAGGAAAATTTTCTTCTAAAAATATATAAACACACAAATAAATCAAAAGAAAGAACAGACCCTCTGCTTTCAAACAAACAATAAACAAAAACAAACAAACAAAATGGAAAAAAACCCGTTTCATCCTATCTTTATTTTTTCTCTGCTTATAAACTCTTAAATATGGGTATTTTTCTTTAAAAATAAAATTTCTTTTAGCAAAAAGCTGAAATAATTGCATTTTTGTTAAGGAATTTTGTTAGAGATCAGATTCAGAACGATTATCAAAACATACATCGAGTTTAAAATTAGTAAATAACGCTTTGGCTTCAGTTTTTTATAAATTGGGTAAGTGGTAAGCCATCTAGTGGATAATCGCAGTATTGCAGATAAACATAAAAATTCTTTAGAAACACGTTTTTATGCAAATGTTTTCTCTTACGGCCGGGGTATATCTTTTTTCCGTATAGTCCTCGCGGCTACACGCGGATGGGCGCGTTCGACACTATACGCAATACAAATGATTTCTTAGTCAAATTATTAGTCTAACAGGCTAGCACTGATTTGGCGACATTTTCAGTACATTCAAATATTAGGATACTGTAGGTCAGGGGTGTCAAACTCAAGGCCCGCGGGCCAAATCCGGCCCGCCCCCTCATTTCATCTGGCCCGCGAGAGTTTACAAATTATGTTAATTATGTGGCCCGCAAGAGTTTACAGATTATTTTAATGTTATTATAAGTTTTATTTTTTGCAGGTTATTTCCTACATTGATTTTATTAGCAGCCACCAAAACTAATTTTTGTCCCGCCAAAGTCTTTTTGTAATGTAATTATAGTGATAATGTTTATGATTGCATGAGAAAGAACGAGCAGTGCCCCGCACGCGCGCACTACTAGAGTGGGCGTGTCTGAATGCGAACGCTGCAGCCTCCGGAAGTCGCATATCCAGGCTGCATATGTCATCAAGACTCTCTTGTTTCAGAATATTAACAATTATAAAGTAAAATATTATTCTTTGTTTATAGTAAATTGTTGTAATATGCGTATGACTTGCGAATGTAATGGTGAGTTAACTTGAATAAACCAGGCCAGAGGCGCGGGAAGATATTTTCGGTAGGGGGTGCGGGGTGCGGGGTTATAGAATAGAGTTATAGAATTCTAATGTTGTTCACAAGCTCTGTATTCTGCAGACCACTCTACCTATGTCTTCTTTTAAAAAAATCACTCGCCCCTCCCATCCATAAAGTAGCCTACAGCTGAGCTGACGGGGCATACAAACTATATAGCCTATTGCAACATAGTAGAGATTCTCTGCCCAGGACGTTATTTTCCGCTACTATCCTCGGGCCGGGCCGATATAAGCATATTTTGAATCATTACTTTATTACCCCAATTGGGGAGAAAGCTATGCCATAATTAGAAATATTATGACTATATTTAGGCCAAAGTAACAAATGTCTCCAAAAAGTTACACAAATTACAAATTACAAAATGATTTTGTAAAAGTTACAAAATGCAACGCGAGTCAGGTGCGGAGTCTCCTCTGGCACGCATCACGCACCGGGCATGCTGTGCGGTATGGTGGAGCTTAAGTGCAACATGGAGTTTGAAGATGTAAAGAAAAAAGAAAAACAGGAGAATTAACTTTGAGCAAGTTTGGAGGAAAGTCGGAGGTATGGAACCAGTTTATGTACACATATGCATTCTCACTGGTCCCAGTAGTACGCCTTTTTGTTGTCCTTTGGTTAAGTTTTTAATATTTCTAAACTCTAACATAATAACTTTATTGACATTACTCGAGTTAAGGCGATTATAGTGGTCCTTTCAATTCACGGGTTTCATTTAATTCTATTTTACACGTAAATGTAATATTTGTGTCTTTACGTTTTGTTTCACTTTGCCATGGCTCCTGCGGTGTAAAAATAAGATATTTGTCGACTTTAAAATTCCAAAATCATGTCCTAAATTGTCGGAATATATTCCAAATGGATTCATTTGAATTTATAGACGTTTAACATTAAAATCGATGCATGGGAATAATTTAGATAATTTTTTTGAAATACCTTTTAAATGTCGCATGCATGTTCCTTATTGTACATATATAATTTAGTTCCTTTTACGTCGTTTTAATAATTTAATTCAACCGTTTACACTTTCATTCAATAAAGCACATGTTCTGTAACATTTACAAGTGCGTTAATCACCGCAAAACAATTTGGCTATATTTTTAAATATTTTTGAAAAGATGACGAACTAGAAAATCGTTTACTGAACCTAGCTTAGCTTGGACGCATTTTTCCATCGGAATATGTTTAAAATATCAAAACGGGCCAACATATTTTGATTAAAATATATTCTAAAACCATGCTAAATTATTTTAAGAGTAGTAGACCTTCTAATATAGGCCAATCACACTCCACAGTTCATTCTTGTTCGTTTTATATGTGTTTCATTGTTGCATGCACTTTTTACGCATGCAAACTAAAATGCTATTTATATAGTGCGACCATTGTAAATCAATGCGAATCATTGTAAAAATGTATTAGCAATACATACCTTAATAACTAGTCCTCGGGAATTTTGCGTTGTGTGATTGAAAAAAATCCAAAATTCTCTTTTGAGACATTGCGAAGCTGATAGATAAACTCATTCGGCGTTCAGTATGTCGCTGTGAGTGTGCGTGCTTGTGTGTTATGCTTATGCCTATTACAGCATATCGGCTGAATGCAATCACGTCGTCAAGACAGAATCTGATAGAATCTGGCTAATACACACTGAAATAAATTAAATCATTTTAAAATTACTAAAATTATCCCTCTCTTCATCACACACCCAACATGGCATACAAAATGTCTTTGTACAGAAACAAACCAAAATCAAGAGATATTTATGAGATATAATTTTAATGTCATCGCAGTTTTAAATCTCTGCCACCAGGGGGTGCTGCAGCACCCCCAGCACCCCCACTTCCCGCGCCCCTGAACCAGGCTTGATGACGCTGCCTATGCGACCTCCGCAGGCTGCAGCCTTTGGAAACGGACAGTATCTGCTCGGTCTTTCTCTCCCTCTCTCGCGCACGCTCACGCGGATCCAGCGAGAAAATGTTTTCCGTCTCGTGTACAGAAATGTTTCGCGATGTCCAGCTGGGATTAGTTTACAACGCGTCTATTCCCGCTAAATACGCGAACTAATGACTCATCTGAACCGATTACGTTTAATAAACGATTGAAACTATTGATCTGTAGCCTACAACACTGAACTCATGAGACGTCAGTCAATCAGTCAGACAGACACTCAAAGCCAGGTAAAAAAATCAGAGCTTTTTTGTAAAGAGGGCAAGAAATGACAAGCCAGAGTATATGTGTCTAATAAATGCATAGGCCTATTGTGGTGGAGATTGTAAAACTCTTTATTAGTATCTTAAAATGCCACTCATTTTCTTACCTGCACAATGAAAGATAACAGAACATTTTGAGTGCACTCACATACTACATGTGTTTTTGTTACCACAATTATTTTTTAAATAATCTATTCTGTACTCTATACACTTTGTCATTATTTGCCTGGGCTTCTACTTTCAAAGCTAGATATTAATTGAGGTATTTAAAAAAACGAATAGTAAGCAAATGCAGAGAAAACTATGCAATGTACAGTAATAAAAGAGTTGATACATTCATACAGTCATTCAAATACAACCGGCCCTTTGAGATTAACCGTAATGCTGATGTGGCCCGGGATGAAATTGAGTTTGACACCCCTGCTGTAGGTGAAGAAAAGTAACCGATCCACCATTGCAAACACAGTTTAGAACAAACAACAAGAAAACAAAGAACAGGAATCAAACATTATGGTAACAAACATGCTCCATATCTTTCTGTTCTTGGAAGAAGTAAAATTTAAAGAAGAACAACGATAGTCTGTGCGCAAATGCTGTCTATTTCCTTTGTATAATTGTTTGTAGTGGAGTGTCCGGTCTAAATATTTTCACGCGCATGCGCTGTTGTACGCGGACTGTACGCGCACTGTCCCTAGTATACTTTTGGCTTTAATTGACGATATAACTTGTCAATGGCGGGGAAAGAGTTAAGTGTTAAGTAAGTGTCTTGCGAGGTTTTTTTTACGTGAGCGTCTCTTTTAGCAAAAAAATCCTTTTGACGCGTGTGCAGCAGGCACTTATTTTGACAAGACGCATGATGCACATGGTTCACATGTGCATTGAACACATATTTTGAATTCGCGCCCCTCGAAGAAAAGCCACCAGCCACCACTGGTAGCAATGATCATTTTTAATTTTTAACTAAATATATTTTGATGTTTTATCATACACAGTGAATTCGCATTTAGTTACTGCAGTCAAAGATCTGGTCAAAGGTTTGGGAACCACTGGTTTACTCTACAGTATAAATATTTGCATATCGTTCCTTTATGTATTGTTGATACTGGACTTAATATTCAGGTCACATTCTGTTTTTATTAAATCAATAAATATGTGCTCTGCATGTGCTTAGCAGTGATTCGACGGTAATGGGTAAAACTAATAATATCTACAGAGGAAAGGCATGCAAAAGGTCAGGCTGAACACATGAGAATACCCACAACACACATACATCTGTATATACGCCTGACTATACACTCCGCACATAATTAAACCAAACCAAACCAATTTTTTCGCGAATATCTGACAGCATCACAGCCAAATTCCCTTCTTCTTTTCACACTCGGCACCTCAGGATGTTGGATGTCAGCGAGGAGAACAGAAGTGAGAAAAGCCTAAACCTCAGCAACCTCTCACCTCACAAAGTTATTTTAAACCTGCTTTTAAGACAGCTCGGACTCAATAAACTTAGGCACTCTCCACACGGACCGCATATCACTCCCTTGCTTTTCATTAGCATGCTGCGTGAACCAGGTGTGACTCTACGCCTCTCCTCTTCTAGCCCTTCATTCTCTCTCTCTTTCAATCCCTCTCTCCATGGGTGTTTGCTATGAACCCTTGACACCAGGGTTTGCGTAATTACTTGTGTTATGGCCCGGTCCGTCTGCCCTCCTGCCTGGCTCAGACTGCAGAGTGCTTATGAGATTACCCAGCCCACCCCGCAGAACCCAACCAAACGCTGCTGGATTTTATTAGTGGCGGGATGCTTTGAGAGATGGTGCGATCATAATGTCTCTGCTATAATATTTAATGAAACAGTAAGTATGAGACAAAATCTCCTTTCATGCTAATTTTACAGGCGTGGCTGCTTTAAAAGACCATAACAGACGCACACACTTATCCGGGGTCTCTTAAATAATTCCTGTCACACTTTCACAAGGTTTTTGTTACACTCTTTCACACACACACATGCACGCGTAATCATATGGGAGTTAGTTAATAAGGGAGGGAAACTAAGATCAAGAAAGATGTGGCTCTCTGGTTCCAGACTCCAGAGTCTCATTAGAACCGAAGAGAGTCACCGCAACATCAGAAACATCTCAACGTCTCTAAAATAATTTGGGCTCTTGTAATTAATGTGACTTTTGTGCCACCCCTACAGCTGCCACTTTGAATAACACGAATTGGCATTAGATTGTCAAAGAGAGCAAGGCTGAATTAATTTAGTAATGTTTCGTCTGCGTCTGAGCCGGATAATTTATTCATGCTGATCATTAAGACCGAAACAAAGGCAGAAATATTTCATACGTTTTATTCTCGGCTGGACGGTCTGCCTCTTTTTTTACAATTAGGCTCTACATACAATGTAATGCATTAAAACAGATGGACGCCGTTGCATTAATATGGAGCTGGTACAACAGCTTTCACTCTTCTGGGAAGGCTGTCCAGCTGATGTTGAAATAGGCTATATGGCTGCATCGATTTGATCCCATTCATACATGAGAGGTCAGACAGTCATGTTGGGTGATGGAGTCTGGCGCTCGGTCGACATTTCAACTCATCCCAAAGGGTAAAGTGCGGTTCAGGGGCTTTGTGCAGGCAGTCGACATCTTCCACAACAGACTCAGATAACCACTTCTTTATGGACCTCACTTTGTGCACAAAGGAATTGTAATACTTAAAGGTATTGCGGAGGATTTTCTATTTCCGGGTGGATCATCAACACTATTGGTCCTCCTAGTTGTCAATCAGGAGTGTTGTGCAATTGCATTTTTTAAAAATGTGGATAAGGCGGTTCTTTTCTAAAATTCGAGAAAATCCTCCGCTATACCTTTAAGGAAAAACAGGCACCAGCACCTTGCAACAAAGTTGGAAGCACACAGTTTGTTAGATTGTCGCTGTATGATGATGTAGCATTATTATTTGTTTTATCTGGAAATAAGATCAGCACATTTAAAAGGAGTGTGAACATGCTGCATTTCTGGCCACATACAGTACTAGTGTACACTGGCAAAAAAATTGTCAAAAAACATTCCCTGGCTGTCACAGTGGTATGGTTTACAAAAAGTACACAAAATACATTCATATTAGTAGCTCCGAGGTGCATACTAGTAAAAAACTCAAAGTTACATTTCAGTACCAAATGTAAATATTTCTATACCTAAATGGTACATAATAGCATTTGGCATTTTTTCTAACAGATTATTACCAAAAAATACTTTATTGAAACAAGCAGCAGCAGATTACTGTATGTTTTGAATTATAAATCATATGACATTGCCTCTGAAAACCCAGCTAAAAAGATTAAAGAAAAACATTGAAATCATTGAGTGAAATCAAACTTTAATGGCCTTAATAGCTTGGTTTTCACAGACAGGGACACATACTGTACGTGTATATTGTTCAAAATTCAAAGGTTTGAGGATGCTTTTCTATTTTGTTATTTAATTGAAAAAATATCACACATTTTAGGCGGTATTCGCATCACAAAATGTCGGGTCGCCTAAAACAGATGAATGCTTGAAAAAATGTAAAGCTCCCATAATACACATGCTGTTTCTGCTTATCTGATGTTTATCTTGATTACCTATAGAATAGTATTACATCCTTTATATCTCCGAAGAGTCTTTAGTTTGATCAGATTTATAAAAGACAGATCAGCTTTAGCGTTTGTTTCCGGAAAACAACACTAGATAACTTGTGATTCCCTACATGTTTGTGTCATTTACATTATATGCACTTACGTGCCGATGTCCAAAATAACACAAACGTCTGTCTTAGCGGATGCAACTCGGTTCTCGCTCTCCCGCTAATTGATGTGATGACGTAAGGTCTTCCCATGCTACGTAAGATGTACCCATGTTTGAAAAAAACTTTCCGAAACTTGTACAGTATAAACCCTGGTGAAGTGCATTCGGCACAGAAATACTCTGTCACACATTCAGCTGCTTTTTTGACACTTTGCCTATGTTTAGCATAAGGGGTCCAACTCTCATGCTGCGTTCACACCAGCTGCAGTATAGACGGCAAGCGCGGGTGATTTACATGTCAAGTCAATGCAAAGACGCGTTTAGGCACCATGCGGCTGGTACACGCGGTAAGCGCGGCGAATTAAACATTGCCGCAGGAAACGCGTTGAAAAATCTGAACTTCGGCGGATTTCCGTGCCGCGTTAACCAATCAGGACCTTGCTATAGTAGTGACGTGATTACAGGAAGCGAGCGGAGTGGCAGAGTCTTAGCGGAGTTGCAGAAGCCCCTCCCATGACGCAAAATTTTCGTGTGAATGTCTTGAATAACAATAAATTTCACGTGCAGCTTTCACGCGCAAATGAAGCGAGTGAACTCAAACACGTTTTTGCCGCCTCTACCGCGGCTGGTGTAAACGCAGCATCAAACTGTGTTAATAAGTCAGAATCAGTGTTGGGCAAGTTACTGAACATTTGTAATTAGTTACAGTTACTAGTTAATTCTTTTAAAAGTAATTAAATTACTCTACCAGTTACTGTATATCAAAAGTAATTAGTTACTAGGGAAAGTTACTTTTATGTCTGTTTTTTAAATGTAAATATGAACAGTACTGAACAGTCAAATGATAAAATTATAGGCTGTGGGCCACAGTGGGCATCACTCTCTTGTTAGTTTGGTTATGTACTGCATTATTTTAGTAAAGTTTCTTATATGGATGGGCTATTTTACACATTAGACTCTAACATATCACATACTGTAGAATACTATTTTGCTTTAGATTCAGCCTTTGAATATTTTTGTTAGAAATTATCTTAATATGTAAGCTTACTTTATTTATGTATATCATTTAGACAATTTGACAAAAATTCTGTATGTTTTCACAGAAAATATATAATGTGTTAAAATTGTGTACTGTCTCTTTAAGAATTTGTGGACTGTGAAGCTTGCGGGTAGTGCGCTCTTTGGAATACAGTGGAGTCGCACAGTTTTCTTAACCGCATCCATGATATTTAAGATTTAGGATCATATATTGTTTGTATATGTTTTATGTTTGATTTAAATGACAAACAAGATTAAAGGAAGATATTTAATCAGAAAACAGAGTGTGTGAATTGTTTTGTCGGACAGACACAGAGCAAGTGTATTGTTTTGTCGGACACGGAGCGAGTGAAACCAAAACCAAAAATTCCGTTTAGATTTTTCATGTTCATTCTATATGCACTGTCGGCCTTGATGAAGTTCAATGATTAATTGCACCACCCACAACGGTACCGCGACATTAGATCAGGAAGACATTTTCTTCAAGTGTTATTTTTTTACAAAATAGAGTAACGCAAATAACAAACTCATTTACATTTCAGTAATTGTAACTGCGTTACTTGATTTAAAAAAATACTTTGTTACATGTTCGTTACCGCTAAAAGCAGTGGAATTACAGTAACGCGCTAATCCCATGACTGGTCAGAATACATGAAATAGCATTAAATCTGCTCGGGTAAAGTGACAGCCCAGCACTGCCCAGGTGATGCTGATATTTACAGGCAAAAATCCACCTGCTGGGACACTCAACACCAGTTCTAACTTTAGCAGAACGTGCTGCTGACTCACAATGTGTGATAGGCTAACAGCTGTGTACTCTAACTAACAAGACTTAGAGCTCATCCAGCCGTAACAGAAGCAAACTCAGATGAAGCCTGTCAGATATGTGAAGTGAAGGGTAGGTGGTTTGGAAGAATAGTATGTGTGTGTATGTGGACACCAGGGAGAAAGATATAGGCTGGCAGAGAAAGGAAAGTAGATGGTTTCTGATTCTTCAAACAACACATCGAGTC
Source organism: Paramisgurnus dabryanus (assembly GCF_030506205.2). NCBI lineage: Eukaryota > Metazoa > Chordata > Actinopteri > Cypriniformes > Cobitidae > Paramisgurnus > Paramisgurnus dabryanus. Next base: position 16,352,250 of record NC_133347.1, read on the forward strand.
CACCAGGGCCCTCTAATATGAAACCTTGGATTCTATCTCTCTATCTCTCTTTCTCTCTCTGTGTGTGTGTGGCTAATGGAGCTTACTCATCTGTCATCTGCTTGTTTTACCCAGTTATGTGCAACACCTAGAACAGGGGAACGCTTTTAGACGTTGTCTAAGCTCTGACATCACACTGTCTGATGGAGCGAGCCATTTGATGGAGAGAAAGAGAATTGGCAAGAGTTTCATGTCATTTCAGGTGCCAGGATCAATTTTTCTTGAGTATGTGTCAAAACTGTGATCTTAAAGAAACATGATCTTTAAAGTGAGTCTGCCCATCGAACGAGAGTTTGCCAAGAAAAACGTAATGCTCACGGTCACAAATGGACCAAGTCAATCTATTATAAAATGAAGATAGAACAATGACAATCAAACAAACACACAGTAACAAAGTGTTCACATCAGTGTCAGAAAATTATTTTATTATGCAGTGCCAATATGCACAATGAAACAGATTTTGGAACTTTTTCCCAATCGTATTAAATAAACAGTCTATCAAGATGTATTACCACAATGTGATAAAGTAAGGCATATCTTCTAAACTTGTGATTTTACCCTGAACAACCATGAGTAAAATAAATCCCAACAATAAAATGCCATCGGACAAAATTCCTACTGCACAAAACTATATGTTAAACATCAAATATAATATAACATCAGATGTTACAATTACAGCAGAAGTAACAACAACAACCAAATTCAGCAAATTAACAAACTCTCTCACAAGTTAATTTACTTCTCTTTCTTCCCTGGAGCTGTTTTACAGGACATACTGTGACACGACCTCTTCTCCTGTTATATCTAATTAAACACACAGCTAATTAAAAACAGAGAGAGAGAGAGAGAGAGAGAGAGAGAGAGAGAGAGAGCTGGCGATTTCCAGCGGCATGAGCGACAGTGACCGCTGGTGACCAGATTGGGCGTGTCCAGTGACACGACAAAGTTGGTAACAGTTCAACTTTATGCAAATTTATCTAGTCCAGAAAAATATAGATCTGTTTCTGTGATTCTCTAGCAACACCCTTTAGACAAGCTGTCAATGTCCAGAACAGACTGATATCAATGCAGTTAAAGGAGACATAAGATATTATGAAAATCTGACTTTTTCCATGTTTAAGTTCTATAATTGGGTCCCCAGTGCTTCTATCAACATAGAAAATGTGAAAAAGATCAACCCAGTAACTTAGTTTTGGTAAACCACTCTCTGCAAGCATGTGAAAAAATAGGTCTTTGAAAATTGGCTCCCCTTGTGATGTCAGAAGGGGAAAATATGCCCCTTAATCTGCACTATCCAACCACGACACTGCCCTTTAGTGCAGAGATCAGCTCATTTGCAATAAAAGGACACCCAAAAACGGCAAATTTTCTCTCACACCTACAAAGTGGTAATATTAACATACTATAATAAATTATCTATATGGTTTTTTGAGCTTAAACACTTTGTGCACATAGTCTGAATTTTAAGTAGTGAATCAGTGATCGGTATTAAACTATAGTATACTGTACTTTATTGTAGTGATAGACCAATATATCGATATATCGGCCCGATATTTGCGAGTTTTATGTGAATCGGCATCTGCCAATACATGGCTGCCGTGTTCGCCGATTTTTTCCGGCATTATTTACAGACAGAGTGCTGAAAGCCGCAAGCAATTGGAGGTCATGTGACTAAAAACAACCAACCTTTCCATGACAACATCGAAAGCTCAGCCTAACAGCTGATCATAGCTGGACAAAGCGGGTTTTTATTTCTCATCTCTATGGGGCGGTTTCCCGGACAGGTATAAGACTAGTCCGAGACTAAAATAAATGTAAGAACTGTCCAAAGAAATAACATCTCTTTTTAAGATATCTTAAAATATATCAGTGCCCTGTGTTTTGCCTCAAAATGGACAAGTGATGTTTTTAGTAAGGCATGTTTGTTAAAACTAGTTATATTTCCTAATTAAACTAATATAGGTTTTTTTTAAGTTCAATAAATGTTACTTTTTTAAAATTGAGAATTGTAACATTTCGCATCATCATTGTGTCATTTTTATGATGTAAACTGAGTGAGCAGTATCGGCTACAAATATCGGCTCAAGAAAATCGTCAGCCTGTATGGGTCATCGGCTAAGACTGATGAAACAAAAATCGGTAATCCATATTGGTCGATCCCTACTTTATTGTACTCTACTCTACTGTAAGCTGCTGTACTCTACAGGTACTATACTTAATATCTCCCTAGCTATATGGACCCCCAGTTAATCCTCATCATTTCCACCACTGACTATATACTTAAAGATATTGGATATAAAAAGATTGAAAACTGCCATTAAGATGAATAGAGGATAATGTAACCCTCAATATAACCTCTCTTGTGACAGAAGTAATAAAAACCTCTTTGTCATGACTGCTGGGTGATCGATGGCTGTGTGATCTGTGTGTGTGTGTTGTTTACCTGTGGTGCCGGTTCCTCGTGTGTTCACTACTCCGCCCCCTTGTTTCAGTTGATTGTTCACCGGTGGTGTCTCGTTTACCTTTTCCTTTATATTGCACGTAGTCCTGTCCTTTGTTGCGCGCTCATTGTTTTATCACAGTCCTGCTGCCCTGCCTTGTCTTGTCAGTCGCTCTCTGTCTTCTCCTTTGTTACCCCAGGTTTGGTTTCGGCGTTCGGGGACGCGTCTTCACCCGGACCGCTCGCTTGTAGGAGCATTGGATTATACTGACTTTGTTTGTCTCTCGATACAGCTGGTTCGCTTCGTTTCTAGGCGGTATACCAGCTGTCTCCCTCTCTCCGGTTTGCATCATCACCCGTGAGTGGAGTTCACCCATTTTACCTTGTGGATTATATTGACTCTAACGACTGTTGTTTCTCGGAACCGCTGGTTTGCTTCGTTTTTAGGCGGTGACCAGTGGTTTCCGGGGGGTCCTTCTACATCTGGATTACACAGTGGATTACCCGTCTGAGAACTTGGACTTCCATCTCCGCCTGTCATCCACCTTCAGGGCGGCGTGTTTCATCCCTCTGTTGCGTGTGGTGACAGTGCTGGCGTTCTCGACGGAGTGCGTGGGTGGCTCTCTCTTCCTTTGGATCTGTACTGAATTATTGTGTAGCGCCGACTCACTCTCCCCTACTGTGGGAGTGATTCATTCCCACAGTAGTGTTTCCATCGGAGTGAGTCAACGGGTGTACGCCGTGTGTGGATCTACCAGTGACTTGCTCTCCTGTTTTCTATATTTTTCTAAATAAACTATTTAACTTGCACTTGACTCTGAGTCCGTTTCCTGACAGATGAGCGCGCCAAAAATGGAGTCAGCAAGTTTAGAGAGTCTGGAGGTACAGACCGCCCTTCACCAGCAGGGGGCGGCCATCGACCAACATTCGTCGTTATTGTCTGCTGCTGCCAGAGATTTCAGCATCCTGTCTGAGCAACTGAAAGAGCTCAGCAATCGCTTGGACCAAGTGACTCCTCGCCATGAAGCCTCAACCTCATCCGGGGGAGCCGCTTCATTTGAACGGGAGCCACACACGGCTACACCCCCCACCTACAATGGCGATCCCAACACCTGCAGACCCTTTTTACAGCAGTGCTCTCTCGTCTTCGCGCTCCAGCCCCGTCGATTTTCTTCATTCCACTTCCAAGGTGGCCTATGTCCTGACATTACTCACTGGAAGGGCGAGAGACTGGGGTATGGCCGCCTGGGGGGCTAAAGCTCCTTTTACTTTTTCATTTGAGGCTCTCGAGGAGGAGATGTTAAAACTGTTTGACCGCTCACTCAAGGGAGACATGGCAGCGGCTGGGTTGGTGAGATTACGGCAACGTAATGACTCTGTGACAGATTTTGCCATACGATTCAAAACGCTCGCTATTTGCTGCAACTGGAATGACGCGGCATTAAGAGCACAGTTCCTCGAGGGTCTCACGCCAGGTATTCAAGACGAGATTGCACTGAGGGAGCCACCCACGTCCCTGGAAGCTGCCATCGACCTGGCTCTGAGGGTCGAGTCTCGCCATCGGCAGAGAGATCTGCGTCGCTCATTTCGCCACCTGATGTCAGAACCAGGGGAGATCGCTTCAGAGACGCCCTCCGAGGAGCCTATGCAGCTGGGCAAGTTCCGAATTTCTGCGGGAGAGAGAAGTCGTCGGCTATCTAATGGCCTCTGTTTGTATTGTGGCAAGCCGGGGCATCTGGCGGCCACCTGTCCGGTAAAAGCTCACGCCCGCCGATGAACCTGGGAGTCTCGGTGGGCGCATCGTCATTTAAATCTCCCGTAAGCAGCACCACACTACCTGTCATGATTAACTCTTTCTCGTCACAGGCGTTGCTGGATTCCGGTGCGGAGGCGTGTCTTTTGGATGCTGGGTTGGCCAAGTCCTGGGGTATTCCATTCATCCCTCTCTCCTCTCCTTTGTCTGCCTGGACATTGAAGGGCCAGCATATGGCTGTGATCACGCACCGCACACCCCCTGTGAGTTTGTTTGTTTCTGGCAATCATCGTGAGGAGATTGAATTTTACATCTTAGAGGATTCACAATCGCCAGTCATTTTAGGTCATGACTGGCTATCCAAACATAATCCTCACGTTGATTGGCAGAACAATGTTGTGTTATCATGGAAGTCTTCGTGTTATGTTTCTTGTCTTGGTCCTGCTCCCTCTCTTGTCTCTTGTTCTGTCTCGCAGGTCCCGGCTATCGATCTCTCAGGGGTCCCGGCGGAGTACTCGGATCTGTATCAGGTTTTCAGTAAGTCCCGGGCTACTTCTCTGCCTCCTCATCGGTCGTATGATTGCGAGATTAAACTACTTCCCAACACTTCTCCGCCTAAGGGTCGCATATTTTCCCTAGCTAAACCAGAAAGAGAGGCTATGGATAAATACATTAATGACGCTCTTAAAGCCGGTCTCATTCGCCGCTCCTCGTCTCCAGCTGGTGCTGGATTTTTCTTTGTAAAAAAGAAAGACGGGTCTCTTCGTCCGTGCATTGATTATCGAGGGCTGAATGACATTACTGTTAAGAATAAGTACCCCTTGCCTTTAATGTCATCAGCATTCGAGTTATTACAGGGAGCGCGCGTATTTACCAAATTAGATCTGCGCAACGCTTATCACTTGGTACGTATTAGAGAGGGCGATGAGTGGAAGACAGCCTTTAATACACCTTCTGGACACTGGGAATATTCCGTTCTGCCGTTCGGTCTTTGTAACGCTCCAGCTGTCTTCCAGACCATGGTCAATGAAGTGCTGGGTGACATGATTAACAGATTTGTCTTTGTGTATCTCGATGACATTCTCATCTTTTCTCCCTCCATGCAGATACACACTCAGCACGTTCGCATGGTTTTACAACGGCTATTAGAGAATCAGCTATTCGTTAAGGCGGAGAAGTGCGAGTTCCACAAAAAGTCGGTTTCGTTTCTGGGTTTTGTCATTGCCGAGGGAGAAATTCGTCCCGATCCCGCTAAGGTTAAGACGGTTGCCGATTGGCCAGTACCCGACACTCGGAAGGAGCTTCAGCGATTTCTGGGATTCGCCAATTTTTATCGGCGTTTCATCAGAAATTTTGGTCAGATCGCTAAGCCTCTCACCGCTCTCACTTCACCTAATGTATGTTTCCGTTGGAGTAGAGAGGCTCAGGAGGCCTTTGATGTGTTAAAATCCCGGTTCATCTCTGCGCCTGTCCTCTCTATTCCCGATCCGGCTAAACAATTTATAGTGGAAGTGGATGCATCTGATGTCGGGGTAGGCGCCGTCTTATCACAGCGATCGTCTATTGATGGGAAAGTACATCCGTGTGCTTTTTTCTCTCACCGGTTAAACCCAGCTGAATGTAATTACGACATAGGGAATCGGGAGCTGTTGGCGGTTAGACTCGCTTTGGGTGAATGGCGTCACTGGTTGGAGGGAACCTCGGAGCCCTTTCTGGTCTGGACGGATCATAAGAATCTTGAATATATCCGTTCGGCCAGAAGACTAACATCTAGGCAGGCTCGTTGGGCACTCTTCTTTGATCGTTTCAACTTCACCCTCTCGTACCGGCCTGGCTCGAAAAATACCAAACCTGATGCTCTCTCCCGTCTGTTCGAAAAGTCCGATTCGGAGAGGACGGAGACCATTCTCCCGGAGGGGAGGGTGGTCGGCGCCCTCGTATGGGGAATCGAACAGCGGGTGAGAGAGGCCGGCCGGGAGGGGGAAGTTCCGGAGGGGTGTCCAGCGGGTTGCCTATGGGTTCCTGAGCGGTTACGTTCCGATGTCATCCGGTGGGGTCACGAGTCCAAATTTGTCGGCCATCCAGGTATTCGGAGAACGTTGGCTGCCGTCCGTCAGCGTTTTTGGTGGCCTTCTATGTCCACTGACGTCAGACAGTTTGTATTAGCCTGTTCGGTTTGTGCTCGTAATAAAGCATCTAATTTACCACCCGCTGGTCTGCTTAAATCTTTGCCCGTGCCCTCCCGCCCCTGGTCTCATATAGCTCTTGATTTTGTCACCGGCTTACCGGCATCTAATGGTAACACTGTTGTTCTAACTGTGGTGGATCGTTTTTCGAAGGCGGTTCATTTCATTCCCCTGCCCAAGCTACCTTCTGCAAAAGAGATGGCTCAGGTTTTGATTAATCACGTTTTTCGGTTACATGGTATTCCGACTGACGTAGTGTCAGATAGGGGTCCTCAGTTCATCTCTCGTTTTTGGCAGGAGTTTTGTAGACAAATTGGCGCCACGGCCAGCTTGTCTTCTGGTTATCACCCGCAGACCAATGGGCAATGCGAACGGGCTAATCAGGATCTCGGTAGAACGCTCCGCTGTCTGTCGTCACAATATCCGAATTCCTGGTGCGATCAGCTCCCGTGGGTTGAGTATTCTCATAATTCTCTTCCCGTTACGTCTACCAATTTGTCCCCGTTTGAACTTTCCATCGGTTATCAACCTCCCCTGTTTCCATCACAGGAGCCCGAGGCAGCGGTTCCGTCAGCGTTAGCTTTCGTACGCAGGTGCAGACGCACCTGGAGGAGAGCTAAGACACTGTTATTATCTAATTCCAGACGAACCAAAGCTGCAGCTGATCGTCATCGGCGACCTCCACCCCGTTACGTTTGTGGTCAAAAGGTATGGCTTTCTACCAAGGATCTATCTCTCCGTGAGCCTTCTCGTAAGCTGGCTCCGAGATTCATTGGGCCATACAGTATTGTATGGCCAGAGATGGCGATAAAGAGACAAAGTTATTGATGAATCTCAACAATGATTCAAACGTCAGTGTAACAGTCTGTACTTAGTTTAATTGTTTTGTTGTCACTATTTCTACCTCCCATTTCACTGCCCTAATGGCTTTCAGGACCCGAGCATTACTTTTTTTTAACTGTGGTCTGTACATCTGTTTCAGAATCTGGCTCCAGGTGGACGGCTCTGCGGCTTAAACTGTAATCACGGATTTGAGAGCACACACATACATTTATCCACACACAGAGCAGCGAAGTGGCTCGACTTGTCTTCTGCACTTTTTATTATCCTTTCAAAAACACAAGTTGTTCTGGATCATGGCCAATCCGTTCATAGCACCGGCTTATTTGCATGTATTTACATAAGTGGAAGCTTATGTCCAGAACCGCTCTAATCCTCTTTATTCATAGAGAGAGAGAGGAGAGAGAGAGAGAGAGAGAGAGAGAGAGAGAGAGAGAGAGAGAGAGAGAGAGAGAGAGAGAGAGAGAGAGAGAGAGAGAGAGAGAGAGAGAGAGAAGGAGAGTTTTGACCACTGCCTGTGTTCCAAGGTCAGTGATGCAGATTTGTGACAGAACTCAGTGTTAAAGCGACACATGGTGATCACCAGATGGGCCTGACGAACACATGTACTCTGATGTGCTGTGCAGGATAAGTCAGAAGGTTGGAGTTAAAAGTATTTTGCTGTAGTATGGACTGCAGAAAAACAGATTCTGCATTTCTGACCTTCTGATTTTCTTTCTTTTTGTATTTGTTTTCTCCAGGGAACAATAAAATAAATGCAGGAGGACATATAAACTTGCATTATGTATTAATGATACCAGAACATCTATACAACACTTTACTTTTGTTCATAAGACTGACATGACACCTTCATAATTATGACATGACACGTGTCATTAACATGAAGGAGATTTTATGCATGTTTATGACAACTGTCATTAAGTGTCATTTGTTTAATTATGTCATTTTTAATGCAAAGATGACATTGTTTGAGTTGTCTTTGTTATGACAACTTGACATAAACCAATACATTTTAACTTGTCATGACAACTTGACATTAACCAAAACATCATAACTTGTCATGACAACTTGACATTACCAAGACAACATAACTGATACATTTTTACCAGTGATACAAATTGAATTTGTCATTAAAATGCCATTAAGTGTTAATACTCTGTCAAACAGTTTTATAACAACATCGTGAATATTTTTCTTGACCTCAACTACAGTGGTAAAAATATAATTTGTCATTAAAATGTCATTAAGTGTTAATACTCTGTCAAATAGTTTTATTACAGCGTCATGAATATTCTTCAGTTTAGAATGTTTTTTTTAAGTTTCCTCCAGGTGTTAGAGAAATAAAATCAATCATTCAATAATAATAATAATATTAATAAAAATATTTTTTATATTGTTTAAATTTTATTACATTTAGAGACCAATTCACCTAAAATTAAATGAAAACAGTACAATAGTGGGTTAAGTCATGCAGCGTTGGGTCCATATCGCTGCAAAAAGAGTTAATTACATTAAATGAATTAATTTAATGTAATGTTTTGTTAGATTTTTCTTCTTTGTCAGAAAATTTCAGAGCCCTCTAAATGAGAAAGAACAAGTTCTGTTAGTTAAGTTAAGTTCTGTAAAGTTAAGTATAATCCTTTGACGTGTCTGTTGCATTTTGTTAAGGTATTTAAAATTATTTGACACAGTATTAACACTTTTATGACAATTTCAATTTGTACCACTGTAATTGAGGTCAAGAAAAATATTCATGATGCTGTTATAAAACTATTTACACTTAATGACATTTAAATGACAGTTTAATGTAATGTGTTAACCCATAAAGCTAAGTAGTTTATTAAGTTTGATCATTAATCTGCTATGTCATGTTTATGACAGATTTATGACAAGTTATGATGTATTGGTTTATGTCAAGTTGTCATAACAAAGATATCTCAAAAAATGTCATCTTTGCATTAAAAATGACATAATTAAACAAATGACACTTAATGACAGTTGTCATAAACGTGCATAGAATCTCCTTCATGTTCATGACACGTGTCATGACATGATTATGAAGGTGTCATACAACTCTTCAAGTAAAGTGTTACCAATTGGGGTAATAATTTTATAAAATACTGTATATATTATATAATCTGTTCAATTATATAATAAAGGTATGAAAAAAAAATATATATATACATTTGAAATGTGTGTTCCTTTAAGAATGAATTGTGCTACTGTTGTTTATTTGTATGTGCATTGTTTTAGCAGCCTATGCACTAAATGAATTGTACAAATCATTAAATCACAAATCAGTGCATTTAGGGCTTGATTAGACTTGCATGTGGTAAGTTGCAGATAAGATGCAGGTTTGGTTAGTATGTAGGTTAAGTAAGTACAGTCTGCTTTTTTTTGTGAACCCCAAGTGCAAAAAACTGTATTAGTATTCTCTGACTGAGGCACCTCAGTGACAGTAGTTCAGATCCAAAGGGGCTGAGGGCACACACTCCACTATCACAATTTGCTAAGGGGTTTATTGTGTACTGTTATGCCATTGTTGCTTCTACGAATGCCCTCTCATGAGCCAAACTAGTCTAATGAAACAGTTTTTAGGAAACGTAATTAAGAAATTTGATCAAATAAATGCTGCTTAATTTGACATTGTCACAAAATCATAAGTATACTTACTATACATTTTATCTCTAAACACCAAACTTTAAACATTTATAAAGGCACAACTACAATATGTTAGCGCCATGAAAAGCATCCAAAAGGTCCATAGAACAACATGACGCATAAAGTCACTTGAACAATTAATAAAATTGTCTAAAATGTGTTGGGTTATCAGGCTGCTTTAAATCATTTATGCCTGTTGTGCTGTTATTATTTCGTTTTGAACACTTGTTTATTGATTGATGCAATCAGTTAAACAGCAGGTAGGTACGTTAAGTGTGTTTAATTTCCATTGAGCTTCCCCTTTACTTGTTGGATCTCAACAATTTAACTCTCTATCCAGCTGTACACATTTTCATCAAATAGCTGACGATTAAACATAGCCACGCTGTACAGAAATAGCATCAGGTCCGTCTCTCACTCACGTAGACATGTGGGAGGCTTGCATCCATTTTTTAAAAATATATGTCAGGCTAAAGTGGCTAATATAATGTTATTATTCTGTAACGTCGACCACAAGCCGAAGCAAAATTTTGTTACTGATTTTAACCACTTCAGCACAAATGTATTTCTAAACGTGACCGTGGTGTTAATCCACAAAAGGGCTAGATTATAATTAAACTAACACTGATAAAAGCTCATTTATAAAGATGAATGATTTAATTTGTTTTCTTATTGTATTCATTGTTTAGACTATTATAAATATATATGAATTCAAATAAAATACATTATTTATCAAATTTGAAAAATGGAATTTTGTTTTGAATTCAAGTGCAAGGCTATATATGTACAGAAACATGTACAGATGTACAGAAACATAAATTGTAAGTCATTTAAAGGTGACATAGAATGATTGAACGGGGTATTTATCCTTGTTCTGTGATGTGACATGTATACAAAAAATGTTTTTGTTGGGGTCTGTAATGCCTTCGAAGCTTCCTAAAAACCTCTCTCAGATAGCTCTATTAGGGTGGGGGATTTTAAACAAGTGGTTTTGCACCTATTTGGCTCCCCCTAATGGCTTAACTTGCAATCTCATTACTGATTGGCTGACTTTGCTGCCACTCAAAAAATGTAGCCAATTATTTTACAGTGGAGGGGCAGTGAGATGCCTGTGATGTCATAAGCATCAGTTTTTCAGATTGGGCCGTTTTCTGGCTGACATTTCTAAAAGAAATTTCTATGAAACTGAGATGTTTAGCATGTCTAGCACTTTTTGTACGTTTGTGAATGCGGGTAGACTACCATTATTCAACAAAGACAAGGTAAAAAATTTTTTCATTCTCTGTCCCCTTTAAGAAATAGACCCGAATTCGAAAATGTATTTATTTTAAAGAAAAGCACCACAGTTTTTCAATATTTTACTATGTTCTTACCTCAACTTAGACGAATGAATACATACCTATCTTTTTCAATGCGTGCACTTAATCTTTGTACAGCGCCTTGTGAATGTGTTAGCATTTAGCCTAGCCCCATTCATTCCTATGGCTCCAAACAGGGATGAATTTAGAAGCCACCAAACATTTCCATGTTTTTCCTATTTAAAGACCGTTACATGAGTAGTTACACGAGTAAGTATGGTGACACAAAATAAAACTTTTGTTTGGAGCCATAGGAATGAGTGGAGCTATAGGTATGTATAAATTAATCTAAGTTGAGGTAAAAAAGAGTAAAATATTGAAAAACTGTGGTGTTTTCCTTTAAAATGCATTGCAAGACATCATACTAAATTTATTCAATGGAAAACTTGACAAACAAATCGGCTAAACAAAATTAGACTGCAGATGACTCCAACAGTGTAGACCAGTGTACAATCTAATATCTATCGAAAGCTTTCCAAATGTCACATTTAGTGGGAGAATCATTGTTATAAAGCAGAACATACTTAGGATATCATTTTCCCCTTTTTTACAGGCACACACACACATGCACGGCATGCACAAACCCACACATGCACGGCACACACACATTTATGGCCAAATAACAGCAATACTGAAATGAATCAGACAAACCATCTACAAACTAGAAAAGGGCTGCAGCGCGCAGCACCAAAGCTTCAATTCACACTTCTGCCTATATCCATCTTTTTTCAATTTCCCGTGTTTGGGCAGGAGAATCAACAGCTTTACGCAGTGAGCAGAAGAGAGAGAGAGAGCACTGAAATAAACACAAAGTCGGAGACACTTGGGGTCGGCCTGTGTTTTCTGTTTTCATTTCTGAGCTGCTTATCCATTCCTGAGTTTCTGATCCTGTGATGTGAAAGCTGCTCTGCCTCTCAGCTCTTCTGCTCCTGGAATGTTTGGCTGATGCTTCACTATAATCTCATCTCAAACATCATGCAGACACACCAAAACAACAACAGCCGCCAAAACAGCAATTCAAGACAATCTCGCAAGATCAGAACGGCCAGGGAGATTTCCTTACTGTACACGTCTGGCAAGACAGATATAAAAAATAATACTAGGACCAGGAAAACCTGGCGTGAAGTTGGAATGCAGTATACTGCTACTCCATTCACAAACACTATTCTGTGTGTTGCTAGGTGATATGCAAAAAAAGTACAAATTTAGTAAAATGACATCACAAATATAAGTTACTTGATATAGAACTATTCTATACAAGCCACACAAGAAAGACTTTATTATAAGCCCAAATGTGATTCAGCTGCAGGCAAGAGGCCACAGGTGCCGAAACTCCAAATTGCGAATGTAATATTGCTTTTATACAGCTGTTCTATAAACATGATGCATATAGAGCTGAAAACACACAGCGACAGAAACCACACAGGCTCTTAGCTTTGGCAATATTGTACTGTTTACAGTCATGCCAATAAAGCCAGTTTAAATTGAACTGAGATGGAAATTCAAGCTGGATTTTCCCACAGAAGTATCTTAAATTGTGTATGTGTGTGTGTGCGGTGTGTGCATCCATGTATGTTTGTCTGTATGAAAAACAGCTAATTACTCAAATTTCCAGTAGTTTTCCTTAAAACTCAGGCGGTAACACGAGAGATGCAGCAGATGAGAGAGAATCAGGGTGAGTCAGAGAGCGAGCAAGGATGCTATTAGACAGTTGTATTCCTTTGAGTCTTTGGTTTTCAACACATCGTCACCCCATTAGTATATACAGAGCTGTAATTAAACAGTGAACATCACTGTTGTTCTCCATTTTGTGAGATATTATCCCACAGCAACAGATACATTGTCTTCACAGAACCCCAAAACAAACATCAAAGGACCAAAGAGTTCTGATTGTTCTTCACAAATCATTGTTTAACAACTTTGCACGTCAGTTTTTAACCAGACATAAACCTCATATTCACCAAAACCATCACAGTTCCCTTGCCAGCTAATAGTGGGGAATTACATAGCAATTGTCCTTATTTTCACTCTTAATAGTGTGCTGCAGCAACCTTCATGCCATAACCAAACGGTCGGGGAGTTCATCATTTTAGCATCTAAACGCAAAGGGAAAGATTTCGAAGACACAATGTTGGCACCAAGCAAACAAAAATCTCTGTGTGTGTTCGTGTGTTTGTTTGTTGAAGGTGTCCTTAAGCGGGGCAACCGGAAAGGATAGCAGAAGAACTGTCCTGAGGCCAGCTGAGGGAGCTTTAACATTCAGCAGATGTTCCTCATGGTGTGTGGTGACAGGATTATAGATGTGCTGGCTTCACTATCCTGACTGTAAAAACCCATCAAACACAACTGTTGGTAACCAACAAAACACTATCACATTCCAGCAATAATAACTCCAAGCCAAAAGCTGGAATTATGTACTAATCGGGGATACTGAAGCAATGCACTCACAATTCAGATTTACCGAGCTAAACACTTTAAACAGTGCAAAGTGAGACTATTGTATAGATACCCCCACAACACCATTGCAATTTAAAAGTGCTTCTTTCCCAAAGGAAACACATTACACAATCACTTTGGTAATAAAGCGAAAAAGTAGAATAAAAATGAATTTTCCTAGTCGAGCTTGACTTCCTTTCAAACTATTTCAATTTGCATATTTATATAAGAATACTTCTAAATCATGATAGCATCAGTTGTTTTAATACATAAAATGAATGAAAAAAGCTAATAATGTGCACTGCATCATGGGATGAGTAGTCAATGATTCTTGAAACTTTGGCAAAAACATGTCTCACTAAGAAAAGTGCTAATTCTCTTGGAAATTAAGAACATTTTCATGAAGAAAAAGGGTCAATGTTATAATCAGGGGGTCCTTTGCACATATGTAAGGTTCTTTTATAGGTTTATTTTATGTTTTATTAATTTAATGATTATATGCTGGTCCATTGCCTACAAAATCAGCTGTCCTCGGTTAAGAGATAATCATTTCAACTTGATTAAAAAAGCCAAAAGTAATAATTGAATTGAATTATATATTTACCAAATGAACGGGTACATTGTGATATGTATTAAAAACTACAAACAGTGAGTTTTGAATAATGTTTACTATTATTTTGTGATTGCTCAAAATGTGTCCCACATATTCGTCACCACCGTCAGATATTTATAAAAAGCAATAAAATCAGACAGTTAAAGGGTCAACTGCATTCCTGAGGACCCCATTTTCAAACCTTCAGTTCTTCTGCATGATCAAGATCACTCAAGCTCCTGTATGTTTGCTATTTTCTCTTAAACTTCTTCATATTTTTGGACACTGCTACTGTGACAACAATAACATGTCAACACCGTCATCTTTGTAAAAAAAAAATATTAGATTCGATTATGAAATAAATGTATCATTTTTAAGAAGAGGTCTGAAGTAGCTAGCAACAGAGGGGAAACAAGATGGCTAATGTGAACAACTCATCTATTTTTTTTATCTATTTTAGGTTTTTTGTTACCACCGTCAGATGTCACCACCGTCAGGTTTTCTGTCTTTTCTGTCAGGTTTTCTGTATTTTAGGAAGTTATGATTTGATATTTGTTCATTACAGTGCTCAGGATTGATATTTTTTGGACCAAATATTTACATAAAGTTTAAGCAAGAAGCCATTGAGTTGAGTGGTATAAATTTTGGAATAATGAGGCCAATGTCACCACCGTCAGACAGAGTTTTATTTGTTTTAAATGAATATGCTTATAATATGTTTCTTCAGTGCTGTTCAGTTATTAAATTAATAGTCTCTATTAATACAAAAATATGTTTATTAAATAAAAAAAATCATTACTTTTTCTATTTAGGCTTAAAGTAAATGTTGTATGAGTAATAACTGGAAAAACGCCTATTTTATAAAAAAATACAAACAGGGGAGTTTGCACCGGTAAATTGCTGAACAGCCAAGACCTTGGTCTATAATGATATACCTTCAGATTTTGTAATTTAACTAACTTTTTTTTTCAAAATTTAAACCTGTTTTATCCAAATTCCCAAGAATCACTGTAGTTTATTCTGATTGGTTGAGAAATGTTCTGCAGGTATGCATTAGATTTTTTATAAACGCTCACCTAACCTGTCAAATATCTTAAAGTAACCACCAGAGCTATGTATTAGCAATGTCTGTGGCAATGTATATGCGTAATAATTGACTCTGGTCCTTTGAATTATTTAAAATAATACACATCTGAGGTGTAAAGGCACTCCACAGCATTTTCAACTTGGGTGTGCATTATTCTCAAATAATTCAACGTTCCGTCATTAATTATTCCCTTCAACATTTATGTGACATTTATGTGACTTTAAGATTTGTATTTCTTTAAAGAAAAACCTATTGTCTGATTCACGTTTTTACATTTTACAAGTACATGTTAACAATATGCAAAAGGTACAAAGATGACGTGAGTTATTGTCTCCAACACAAATCTCCTTTCTTGGATTATAACAAACACACGGATTGTAGGCAACAAAGATTGGTGATATTATCTATTAATTCCTCCCGCTTGGACTCACGCCTGTAAATTAACTCCTGTTGGCACTGTATTGTGCGCGAATCTTTCAAACATGGTAATGAGCGTCACATTTCCGGCTGACGTTAGAGATATTCAGGCCAATCACAATGTACAGATTAGCTGGCCAATCAGGGACACAGAGCTTTTCAAATCTGTGCATTTCAGAAAAAGATTGAAATCTGGAGCTTCAAAAATGTGCGTTATGTGGAAAATAATGCGTGTTTTTAACTATAAACTACACCAACACATTGTATTATACTAAATACACCCAATAACGTTGTTTTTAGCAATGAAATAAGTGCACTTTAAATAAAGGATAATGTTTTTTCAAGAATTTTATAAAATCTCTATATTACAAATAAAATGTCAAATTGAAACCAAGAATGCTGCCAAAGTGAACCAACACTATTTTGCTCTCTAGAATACAGTATTGGTGTCTCATGGGAAGCAGTGATATATTTTGGTATAAGGTGCCAGAATCATTGTTTTGTATGACTCAAAGCTTGAGCTTTATCCTCTGTCTTCTAAAATGTCAAATACACCCAGCGTATCAGCTGATTCTGAACTTCACCTGTGTGCGTGACATACAATTTCCTATTGTATTTAAATCAGACACTGAATAATAAAACATTTGCCCTTATAAAGCACAAGGTGCCATTTTGTGCAATAACCTCTGGCTGATGTAATGATGCAACATTCAGAAATGTTTCTGGTTAAGACTCTGTTCAAGCAGCTGTACAACAAATCCCAGTGTACCAAAAACACCAGTTTCAAACAGTGATAGTTTTATATTCTGTATGCATTTTTGCATGGCTGTTTAAAGAGTACCTATTTCATTGCTAAAAACAACGTTATTTTGTGTATTTGGTATTATACAATGTGTTTGCGTTAGGGCTGTCACTTTTCGTTCGAAAATCGATTGCACAATCGATCGGACCAACCAAAAAAAGTTTCGAAAACGAAAATAGGCAATCGATTTTAACCAAATATGTACACTATTAATTTTAAAAGAATTAAACAGTTAAAAAATAGATGTAACAACACTTACAAACAAGCAGAAAAAGAAAATAAAGAATTCCGAAAGTGCAGTAGGTGTGCGAAAGCTAGACAGAAAATACCCAGCAATTTTACGCACCTATAGTTTCACGCTTTCAATCGCTGCATCTAGTGTTTTGCAAAGAAAATGGAGGACAGCGTCAATAAACCTGTGCAACACGAGAGAGCGTCGAAATTGTGACCTTACAGGAGATGATGAGTTAAGACAAGGAGCCACCCTTGCGAGCTGACAGCGACCTGCTTTTGTGATGGAAGATTGGCAGTACGAAATACGCAGCTGGCAACGAAGTACCCGAGTTTCCCTGGGACATCAGTGCGGTCGGAGTGCGTCTTCTCAACAGATGGACATAAAGTGAATGAAAAGCGCTCTGCTCTTGACCCCTAAAATGTTGATCGACTTGTTTTCCTGACCAATAATTTGTAATGGCCCTAGCCTTTTTGCGCATTTCATTATGCCTGCCTAGTGCCGCCTAAGTGTCGGTTACGTTTAATAAAAAAATACACAGCATGTTCTCAACTTCAAGTAAGTCTATTTAAAGTTTCATTTTTGAACAGTTGTTTGAAATGGATCGAATCATTATTTAAAATAATTTTTGAATTGCCTAAATCATAAAAGCAGCCGGTTGAAGCCTGCAGTAATGTTTTTCATTTATGGCAGCAGTCCACTCTGCATATTTTTTTAGAGAATGCTGCACTACTGTTGCTGTTTTTTATTCTGCACGAAACTTAATGACAATGAATAAGAAATATTGCTGACTTGTGCGTTTCAGGCTCTCTTTGTCTGTTATTTGGCGTTGAAAATGGAAACGTCTTTTACATGGAAAATCGATTTTACAATCGATTCAATGAACACTTATATATTAAAAATCGAAAGTGATTTTTTCACAAAAGTGACAGCCCTAGTTTGCGTGGTTTATGGTTAAAGAAACACATTATTTTCCAAAAAACTGTTTACTTTGAGATTTGTATCTTTTTCATATTGTTAACATGTACTAATACACACCCAAAGGAAATGTTAAATCATGAATCGGATGATTGGTGCCCTTTAAGAAATTAGCTAATTTCTGTTCACTAAAATTATCTTGGCCTAAAGACGCTATAGTAACAGTAATATAGTAATATAGTATAAACTCCATGTTTCTCATTTGCCTCCGCTAGACTAAACAATTGCTATAGTTTTTGCTATACTGTATCAATCGCCGTAATTTAGTAGTGACTCCCGTTTGCTGTTCACACCCGCATTTACAGTGTGTATGTGGCTTTTGAGACTTTACATTAGTGGTAATGTTGTATTCTTTATTAGATTACTAGTAATGCACACTCTTCCTCCAGCAAAATACTACCCAAGTTTGAACTACAGTTTGAGTCTGTTCTGCTCATGTGTTATTATAGCCTGCTGATCCAGGCAGACTAGACACACCGGGAAAGCACAAGAGCATAATCCAGCCAGAGAGAGGGATTCGGGTCTCACCAAAAGCTACATTAAGGGCCAATCCCATTTCTCTGTCTTACCCCTTCCCCTTACCCCTACCCCTTAGTTTTGCACGTTCACGTGAGAGTAAGGGCTATCCCAATTCTCGTTTTGATCAAGGGGTAGGGCTAAGGGTAAGTGGTAGATACCCCTTAAAACCAAGAATTTTCATGAGCTTACTTGAAACCAAGGGGTACCCAGAATACATTGTGCAACCGGCAACAATGGCGGCCAGATCATCCAGAGAGTCTCATTAATGTAGTATTTTCGGCTTCATAATTGATTTACAAATTACTAACGTCTTATTTTGTGCTCTACACAGTCCTGTACATATATATTTGAATTATGTTCTTAATTTAAATGTTTTTAAATTTCGCTAGTTTGCTACGCTAACGTTACGTTGCTGATTTGCACAACATTCCCGTATTTCTCTAACTAGCCATGAATGGACTCCATGCTTGTCTACAGTTTTAATTAAATTCCATTAGCAGAGAATTTCGTTTGATATCAGTGCATAACACTACTTGCTTTGGAGACATCGGTACGTGCTTTACACACTTGTCGCGTCTGGTGACGTTGCAGCCAGCTAACGACGATGTATGATGACATAACTGTAACCAAGTGGTGTCTCATTTCATAGGGGTATGTTTTCACCCCTAGCGCTTAACACTTGGTTTCGAGGGACAAGGGCTAGGGGTAAGACGAAGTGGTAGGGGAAGGGGAAGGGGTAAGACAGAGAAATGGGATTGGGCCTAAATCTCAACTCCTGCCTAATCTGGCAACCCAAACAGCACATGATCTGGTCCTACCTCACAAAATTGTTTGACTGCTAATTTGAGCCAACAAACTTTTTTCACAAAGTTGCATTTTTACTCTCCTCATTTGTGAAAAATATGCTGTCCCGGTGTCAACCAAACAATAGTGGCATGGTTTAATGGCATTAGAAAACTTCACCGCACACCACACAAAAAGTGGCCCACCCTTATGCTACTTCCTGACACTGTTTAAGTTCAGAGTCAGAGACAAGAAGAATGCTATTTAGTGGTCGGTATGTAAACTCGAAATGAAACAATGATGATTTTCATAAATATATAATCATTCATTTATTTATTTCATATTTTCAAGTTCATATTACGGGCAATTTTGGGCCTTTAAGACAAGACAGACATTTAAAGACTACAATATGTGGTATATGGTTTATATTCTTGTAAAATATGTACTTTCATTCTTCAGGAGATAAACAATGAGCTGTAACTTTGTCAAAATTGCCCGTTTGAAGTTTAACTACTAGGCTGATTAACTTTTAGTTTCTGCACTCTCAGAAAATTTTCAAAAGTTGTCACTAGGACGGTACCTTTTAAAAGATCCTAATATGTACCATTTTGGTTTAGATTGAGGTACCAATGTGTACCTTTGATGTACCAATATGCACCTTTAAGGTACAAAAGTGTACTTTTTAAAAATGTACAAACAGTGAGATCTTTTGTAACTTTTTCTGATAGTGTGGCATAAGGTAAAATATTTCTGTAAAATGTGTAGTACACATAAAGTCAAGTCTCTTATTTGTATTCTTGCATAGACTTACATAGTATTTAAAAATTACCAGGTTTACGCGAATCACATGGTTATAATATGAGGTGTGACTTTCAAAAGGGTTAGCAACTGGTATATTACGAAAGTCTCATGCTAACATGCTAATTCTAACCATAGCAAATAATGTTATGTTACATATTATGTTAAAAATTTCAAAACAGTGTTTTTAATTATTATACGTAATACTAGGGTTGTGCCCATAGATGACACTATCGTGTATTGGCGATCGTCAGACATATCGCTGATAGAGAGCGGTCGCCTTGATTTCACCAAGTAAGATGTGATCCTGGATCAACATTTTTTGTTGATCCTGGATCAAAGTTTCAATCAAAGATACCCCAACTTACCCTTCACTCAAACCCTAACCATTTTTAAACCCTGAAATTAGTGTGAAATAATAGTTTAAGCAAGGGGTATTTTTAAAAGCCCCTAACCCAATCCTAAACCTAAATCTAAGATACACCCAAATCCTAATCCTGCAATCTTATTGGTTAATCAAAATGTTGATCCAGGACCAACAATGGTGTTGATCCAGGATCACATCCTACTTGGTGAAATCACGTTCACCAATAGGGGGCTTTCATGACGATAGTTGGCGGTAGCTATTTTTTTATCATTATAGTTTCACATTAACATGTGCATTGCGTGCTTTTCCTCGCATGAAAGGGTTTGTGGTCTTCACTTTGCGTGAGATAGCTTGTAACGTGCAAGGATCCTTCTCGGATGCACCTGGACTTGGTGCGGCATGGACTCCTCCTAGCACCTGAACTAGTAATGACTAAAGTGACTTGTCATAAATGAGTAAAAAACAAACAAATAAATAAATGAGTAAACTGTTACCCCGCCCCCCGATACTATCGTGTATCGGCGATCTCATAGGCTAACGATAGGACGATCTCAAAATGGGACATATCGGCCAACACTACATAATACAGCAGATTTTTCCTTTTAACTTGTGAGGGCATTATGTAGTCACATTATTGCTTTGCTTTTAAAAATGAGGGATGAATTTAAAAGGTAATGCCATTAACAGAGTTTCAGTTTTTATGACCCTGATTATTCCTTTAACTGACCTCTAAAACTGGCCAATAAATCATAACCCTCTTTTCTTGTTTAAATAAATCATAAAGTATTAAGCTCTCCATGTAGCATTATATTTGAAACATAATATATGGGCAGACCACCATCGCGTATCTACATATATATTCATTTATGCAATGAAACATGTAATTCAAACTATTACTTAGTGTCAGAAACGCAATTTATTTAATGATGCAATTATCAGCGAAGAGTAACATGATGTGATCTTTCTAACACATCCAAAAGTGTAAGTAAATTGGACACTTTGAGTTCAAATTGTAATTTAATGCCTCCCTCATTTCATGCATTCTTCACAGATAAATGAGGCCTTCTGAACCACATTGATTAATTGGTCTGCACCCTTTTTTAATGAATCCAATCGTGATTAAGTATCTGTTAGTGAGATTTCTTTGATCATATATGATCCTCCAATAGTATCTTTCAAATGGGCTCAGTTCTCATTCTCTCTCTCTCTCTCTCTCTCTCTCTCTCTCTCTCTCTCTCTCTCTCTCTCTCTCTCTCTCTCTCTCTCTCTCTCTCTCTCTACCCCTGGAGCAGTCTTGTATGGTAAGCTGTCTGTGCAGTTGGAGAAAGCAACGCTTGACACCTCCTTCTGAAAAAATTTGCCCAATCAATGTTTTATGACCCTTTTTGGCTTAGAGCAAGTTATGGATTCGGGAGGCCTTTACTTTAGAGTCTTTTTGAAAACTGTAACGTCCCATGAAAGTTACTTGCAAAAAACACAAGTGGGTCAGCAGAGAAAGATGGTGAGAGAGAGTGAATTTAAAAGGTATGTCTTGAGACAGCTAGAAAGAGATCAGAGTAGAGGGGCAGACTTTTTTGTAACTATATACACCTCATTAATCTGCAGGCCTGGGTCTTGTGATCAATGCCTTGGTCTTCTGCTATGACAGTATCTGTATCTAGATCAGAATATATCACACCCATCCTCAGAGATTCTCTTCTCTTACAAATGAGGAAAAAGACGGAAATGGACATGATGAAAATGTGATTACTAATATGATTACAGTGACTGAAAAAGAGAAAAACCGGAGAGCCTGAGACTGAGGATTTTCTTGTTTTGGATTGGTTAACTCCATTCTGTGGTGAAATTTCACTACCATCCATTCTAGTGATTTCTTAAATTTTCTCGCACCTTCCATTTCATTTCCAAAGTGTACAATAACTTTAACTCAAGTCTGCTGTCACTATTTCTGGGTAATACAAGACCCTTGTCAAGTTCACCCTGCCAGGGTTTATTTTGTGAGAATGACCGCCTTACTGTACATTATTTATTATTTAAAGTACATTTTTCTTAAATTACCATAAAATGAACAATTGGAGGTGCCTCCAGGCCTGGAGAGACTCTTATGCAATCACTGCATTAAATGTATATTAGAAAAATATACACCCACTTAAGCAGAAAGCAGACCAATTTACCTTAAAGTTAGTTTTATATTTGCCTACATAAGTGTGATTTCATATTAAACTCTGTAAACCGCTAAACGTTCACTGTTCATTATACAGTCATTAATTACACGTTTTGACAATACTGTCTGGAAACTATTCACTGCAGTAAACCACACTGAACTGAAAACAAGGACTATTCGAAAGCAAACTCACTAGCGAACTTCAACATCGTTTGATGGTGAAGAACTGTCCTCTCCATCTTGCTCTCACTTTTTGCACTAAATCCACTAAAAGCTTAAAACTCTTGCCTTCACCCCGCCTTTCCCCTTCTCAAATCTCTCCTCCTTGAGTGCAGCGGAAATTTATTTCCATCTCTTCCTCTGTGACCTCCCCGACAAAAACCCACACCGAAAGAAAAATTTTAAAAAAAGAGAGAGTGATGCTGAAGAAGGTAGGAGAAGATTGCGGGTGTCCTGCAGGGATTCATGCATCAATTAATGAGCTGGGCTCGGCCGTTGGTTGGCCCAAATCTACTGCTCATCGCACTGCATGTGTGTGTGTCTGTGACAAAGTGTGTCTGACAGGACATATAAATAATTAAAGTTGAAATAAACTGGTTTGAGTCTGCTCTCTCGCTGTGTGTGAGTGTTTCTATAAGAGCCCTTAAATCCCCCCGCCCCATTTTATTCATTTGTATG
The DNA here is from genome assembly GCF_030506205.2 of Paramisgurnus dabryanus. Lineage (NCBI taxonomy): Eukaryota > Metazoa > Chordata > Actinopteri > Cypriniformes > Cobitidae > Paramisgurnus > Paramisgurnus dabryanus. The sequence goes on from NC_133347.1 coordinate 16,375,380, forward strand.
AGAGAGGAACTTGCCTATTGTAGAAAGGAAATTAAAAATGTAATTGCATTACTCTGAAAACACTTGTAAAAGATAATAAAATTAGAGTGAGTCAGCATCCTCTTTTAGGTTTAGATATGTATCTTCATTTCCGATCACAACAATGTCCCAACAGGTACTTTGGACACGCATGGTGCACTTAAAAATGTATGAATTGCATTGCTAAAAAATACCAATAAACAGCAGGACAGAAGTTTTTTTATTAGCCAAGTTTGAAGATACAGTGCCTTTAACCTTAGGTCATTTTTAGTTTTACACAAGATGTATTGGAGGTTTCCCGGACAGGGCAGGACTAGACCTTAGTTTAATTAGGAAATATAACTAGTTTTAACAAACATGCCTTACTAAACACATTACTTGTGTGCATTTTGAAGCAAAACAAAGGGCACTGATGTATTTTAAAATATGTCAGCGCAAGTTGTTTTCAGTTTGGACAGCTCTTACATTTATTTTAGTCTAGGACTTGTCTAATCCCTGTCTGGGAAACAGCCCTATGTTATGCATGTATATGATTTTAAAACGGGTCAATCCAAAGCAATGAACGCCATCTAAAATTTCTAAATGGGGTGAGCATTGTTGCCAAATTAAAAACGAAGTAATATTTACAGTAAAACATTTAGTATCTTAATAGACTGTTGATCCAATCACAACTGATATTACATCTCAAACTGGCACGCCACGTCGATGTAGTTGCATGCCATGCCTTCTTAGCGAGACACCAGATCTACAAAACAATCTAAACAAAGTGCTTTCCCATTTCCTCTGGTAATCCTTCTGTTGATGTGTGCAAGCACTCCAGTCAGACTAAAGTCAAAGAAAGTCTCACTGCATGACATCTCAGAGAATCAGAAAATACTGTAAAGAAACATGGAGTATTTATCAAACGGCTGCAGACGGCTGAGAGCAGAGAATGATGGGATATCGCCTCACTCTGCCCAGGGATCTGAGCGACGTCAGAGAACTGCAGAGATCGGCCAAATTCATTTCAGAGAGCTTAAACTACCCACACACATACAGCATGCTTCTCGGTACAACAGTAAATATGCTGTGTCAAATGAGAATGAGAAATTGTCTAAGGAGATTTGTAGGGATCTTGCAACAGCTTGTCAACTTTGTCACTTGATTCTTATGCTAAATTTAAATGGCACATTTAGGTCCACCATAGCACCAGATACTTGAGCCGAGGAAATCTACAGTGATTGTATTCTGTTATTCTGTTAACATTTTGCACTATACATTAAACTCTCTGTAAATTCAATCCTAAAAATAGTTGCTAAACACTTCCAAAAAGACTGAAAGCTGTGTAGTACTGAACTGCAGGGTTACAATGTTAAACAGTTTTTCACCATTTGTGTTCAATGACGGACTTGAGCCACCAAGCATGGCCCCGCCTTTAACACAATCACACAGGTTGCAGCAGTTTTTGAAAGTTGAGTGATACAGTAGCTTTCCGGCGAGTGGGCGTGGTTTCAGCGCAGACAGCAGACAAGCCCCCACCACTTGAGAGCAGAGAATGCTGCCTAAGATTTCAACTTATTTTATTTACTCGTCATTTTTTTCATCAAATTAATTTGGTTAGGTGCTTAATAACGCATTTTTCTGTGGTGTCACAGACTCAAAACACATTTAAAATCTGATTTCACAGGGACTTTAACAACACCTTCTACATATGAACCCGATGAACAATAATCAGATATACTCTTAATTGTGGTAAAGTATGTTAATTATAGTAAATGCCTTCTATAAGTTGATAATTTTTACAAAAAATATACAAGAAGCAGCAAAAAAGACGAAAGGTCCTGAGTACAACAGTCACTTCACATCTAAGAATGCACCTAAGGGCGCACTCACACCCTCCCTCCTCCCCCAGAAGCACACATTCACACTAGGGATGGGCATTCGATTAAATTTTTTTAGTCGATTGTCGGGAGAATTATCGATCGACTATCGATTAATCATTAATATTTTTATAATAAAAAATTATTATTTAACTTTTATAATTCAAAAATGTTGAATAAAAATAAAGCATGTTTTCCTCCATGAGACCTTTATTACAAGATCAACTTGTGGAAGACAGTTAAACTAAATTTAGTTAGACAAACTGAATATATATGCGCTTGAATATTCGGTGCTCTAAAGCAGCGGAACCTGCAGCTGCAAGCCGCATTCTTAAACAGAGACCTCATTTGTTCCAAAAAATCATGACCTCTTCATAATTATTCTTTTGAAATCAAAACAGAAGGTCACAGATAACGGAGTACGGTGTCAAATATTGCACCCTGGTGGTAAAATGTTGAATTGCTGCCACACAGTAAAATTCATTTAATTGCTTCAAGACACATGCTAGGCAACGCAACCTGCATTAGATAAAAAAGTATTTGATTAATCAATAACAAATTAACTTCATCGACGAAATTCTTAACGATCAATTATCGATCGTCGATTAATCATGCCCATCCCTAATTCACACTGTACTTTTATAAACCCGAAGCCATGCGCGCTTTCGTCATTAGGATTAGTGATAGACCGACAGTGTTGGGTGTAACTAGTTACTGTAATAATATTACTTTTTTCAGTAACTAGTAGTGTAAGGCATTACCCGTCTGAAAATGGTAATATTATTACAGTTTTCCCGAGCTAGTTACTTAAGTTACATTCGCCAGTAGCACCTTCATCACACAAGGCACAAAACACAGAGAACAAAAGGGAAGGGGAGGAGGGCGTGAATGGAACAGTGATTGGTCTAAGTTTGGCACGAGGTATCATTTACCATCACCGATTGGTCGACACCCCGCAGCCAGCAGCACAGAGCGGCAGCGGCACACTCAAAGACAGATCGGGTAAATGGAAGCGTCAACAACAGCAAGCTCTTTTTCAGAGGAAGGTTCCAAGCAACAGAAAGCTAGTTTCGACGGGTGGAGATTCAGTCATATTTTATTATGTTCAACGGAAGGAAAATAACTTGACGGTGAAGTGCACACTCTTTAATGTTTCTCCAAACGCTGTGCCCAACGTCCAGTAGCGGGTAAGGAAGCCAGCATTTTCTTAGCCGTGGCTTGCCCAAATAAACATTCTTGTCCAGAAAAAAAATTTAACTAGTAATATAACTAGTAATATAACTAGTTACTTTCTCCAGGGAGTAATAAAGTAAAGTAAGGCATTACTATTTTTGAGAGTAATATGTAATACGTAATATATTACTTTTTTGAGTAACTAGCCCCAACACTGTAGACCGATATATTGGCCGGCCGATATATCGGGCCGATATTTGTGGGTTTTATGTGTATCGGAATCGGCTGATATGTGGCTGCTGAGTTCGCCAATTTTTTCCGGCATTATTTACAGACAGAATGCTGGAAGCAGCAAGTGATTGCAGGTCATATATGACTAAAAACAACCAACCTTTCCATGACAACATCGAAAGCTCGGCCTAACAGCTGATCATAGCTGCACAAAGCGAGTTTTTATTTCTCATCTCTATATATTTGTAGTAGTAAAGTGCTAGAAATCAGTTCCTTGTCATTGTGGAGAGTGCAGTTCATGGTTCCTTAGCACCCTCACCTGTTTTTACAATTTGTTTTCAATAAATTCTTTTGGTTCAATAAATGTTACTTATTTAAATTGAGACATTTGGCGTCATCGTGACATTTTTATGATGTAAATTGAGTGAGCAAAAGCAGCATCGGTTCCAAATATCGGCTCAAGAAAATCGGCAGCCTGTATCAGTCATCGGCTAAGGCTGATGAAACAAAAATCGGTTTCGGCATCGGCACGAAATAATCCATATCGGTCGATCCCTAATTAGGATGCGATTGTTTTGAACAAAGCAGGAAGTAAAGCGCTCTCTTAACAATGGAACCCTCTGTAGTGTTAAGTGTTTTTATCCTGAGTCGTTTGGTGCGCGATGACACGCAGCCCTCTAGCATGCCATCATATTGCTTAGATGATGCAGTGTAGACATTCACTTAACCCTGCACGACCAGTGCAGTTTGGTTTGGATAGTGTGAGTGCGCCCTAAGAAATTCAATAGTGATAATTTTTAAACTGAAATCTTTAATAATATTGACTTTTAATTAAGAGACATTTGTGAAAGTTCTGGGTCTTTCTATTAGGAGAAATATCAGAAATGACTTAGTCAAAAATTTTCATTTGAAGAGTTCACATGCAAAACCATCTAAGTTCGTCTGACATTTTTATCAGGCTCTTATGGGTTCAGTTATTTTACTTTAATGGCAATCAAAAGGTTATAAGTCAGTAACTGAAATGCCTTATTTTCACAGATGTCACTTTAGTCGTTTCATCGAGAGATCCTGTGTGCATCACGTGTCTTGTCAAATAAGTGCCAGCTGCAGACGCATCATAAGGGTTTATGATAAAAGAGATGCTCGCGTTTACAAGTTACTTGCATGATCTCATCATGCGTAATCAGAGTTTACTGTTAAGGGACTGTCTTGCGTGTATTTTGTGAACATGAGTGTATCTTTTATCATAAACGGTTTTGACGCATTTGCAGCAGGCACTTACTTTGACAAAACAAGTGATGCACATGGTACACATGATGCAACAAACACATATTTTGAAAATGCAAGCAACACACATTACACTCCGAACACCTATTTTGAATTTGCGCCCCTCGGATGAGCAGTCACAAGCTGCCACTGTGTTTCATTGGTGAAGTATTTAACATATTTGACCGACTTTCACTGCAAAACCCTCTAAGTGCATGCAAGATTTTTGGGCATTCTTTGGGCAGCTACACTTTTTTGGACAAGATATTCTAAACAGTTGCAAAATCACTGTGATCCATGGTCGGATCAAACAGATTTGAAGCAAAAGACAGAAATTATGAATATATTTAAAAGGATTTCACCTGTGATTTTTCTTTCTTATGGGTGTGATTTCTTATTCTTTCAGAACAGAAAGTTTTTTTTTTATTCCCAGCATCCTCCACAGAGCTGTGGCCTGTGTGATTTGTTCGGTCTTCGATGATGATACGGGTGAATGAAACGTACAGTTAATAGCGACACTCATCAGTGTAATTATGATTTGGTAATCAAAAGAGCTCTCTGCAGAATGACCCTGAGCTTGAGTCATTCACCCCCATAACACACAACACTTCAGCATCATAATGTTATACATCGAGAAGGATTCAGAGTCCTCTCAATAGGGACTGAAAAAAATATGCCACTGTCTTGCATTGCTATATTTATTCAAGCACATCTAATAATTTCCGGCGTTATAATGAGATCAGAGGGTGTATGATTCATTGGTACAGTGATTTGATATACCGACAGTCATTTTAGTTTTTAGGAAAGGGTGTTGGAAGTCTGATGAAAGCATTTTTACATTTTATTACAATTGCAATTAGCATCCTATAAGTAATTTGCACACAATAAGCTTCCAATAATAACCATGTGATGTGTTAAATAATGCCTGATCAAATAAAATGCAAACAAATCTGTTTTTGTAATGGGTAAAATCATTTCACTAAAATTATTACATAACCGCAAATATATGAATATTCATTAGGAATTTTGCACACACAAGAAAATAGCAAAACACACTCAAGGTACAAAAAAACCGAGAAGAGAAAAAGCTGATGATATTCATTGTTTTTCCAGCCCTAAAGCAGAAAGTCCTTTTCCAGCCTGAATTCCCATAACACTCTCACAACAGAGAGATAGAAAAAAGACAGAAAGAGAAAGAGAGAGCGAGAATGAAAAAAATAGACATAGACGGAGAGGAAACCTAGCGGTTCACGGAAAACAAATTGTTCTGAGTGAAAGCTGCCTCACACCGAGATACATGAGAAGACAGACAAGGAATGGGAGAAAGATAAGAATGAATGGATGAGAAACAAGGAGAATACATAATAAAAAATAAATGGAAGTGGAAGAATCAGTGAAGTATTCTATCTACTCTTCAGTACAAACTGTGAAGTTGATGCAATGCATTTGTTTCTGTTGTCATGTTGCGGCCTTCAATTGAATTTTTATGTTAATACAATAAGCTAATTCTATTCTCTGTCACCTAAATGCACACACATGCATAAAAACTATTCAGCATTCTTATTAAAATATTACTTCATATGTTTATTAAAATGTTCTACAATGCAGGTCATTTCAGGTCATCATACTTTTCTTAGTTATTCTTGGTCCCTAAACGTGACCCACACACACAAAAATCCTGCAAAACCTCAGGCTGAAAGATTTATGGCCTCAGATCCACATGTGCATGACACAACCTCAAAGGCTGATCTGTTCTTACCCATCATCCTTCAGCAAGCCTACCCTTCACTTTGTGCTTTATTTCTAGCTAAGGTGTGTGTGTGTGCGTGTGTTCAGAGCAGAGTGGCGCGGGTATTGGGTGTAATTAGGCTCTGAGGTGCTTGTTTTGCCTGAATTCTGGCAAACCAGATCAGTCGCCACAGCATCAGGGACTTGCAAAGTAAAACTGAGCCAGCAGCGCATACACAAAGCCACTCCTACACTCACATACACACTCAAACGCAAACTAGAGCACCGGTACACAGATGCGTCCAGCGGTAAAGCACTTGACAGCTGCAGGAGAAACGCGAGCGTATGCAAGAAGCGCTGTCTAGCCGTGATCCAAACGTCACTCAAACGTCAGTCTCAGAGCTCCACAGCATGTGTAAAGCTACTGTAACATCAAGTGTTTCTTTTTACAGGGTGCACACGATTTCCTATGCACCTGTCGGAAAGAAAAATCACACGTGAGATCTTTTTAATGAAATTTCTTTGTTGTTTCTCCTAGGCAATGAAATTAAATGTAGCTTTAATTAAGACTTTTATTTAGGTTTCCCACTCCTCCAATATTTTACTTGAGAAAGATGCTAGTAATCCCGCACCTGTTTTCCTAAGAATATCGAAAAGAGATCTCAAAAAGGGTTGCGACTGTGCTCAGCATTGCCATGATATCAAAGTCTGCAATTAAAAGTCTTTTTTTTTTAGAAAGTATACAATATTAGACGTATAATTTTCAAATGACTATCCAGCAAGCAATAATCTAAGTTAAAGGAAAACACCACTATTTTTCAATATTTTAATATGTTCTTACCTCAACCTAGACAAATTAATACAGACCTATCTTTTTTCAATGAATGCACTTAATTTTTGTACAGCTCGTCGTGAATCTGTTAGCATTTAGCCTAGCCCCATTAATTCCTTAGGATCCAAACAGGGATGAATTTAAAAGCCACTAAATACTTCACAAAATAAAACGTGGTGATTTTTTAAGGGGATAAAAAAGAGAACTATATTGTATGGCGGAAGAGCACTTCTCGGCACGCAGTAACATCATCAATCCTGACTACTCCCCTTCTCGCTCAAACTTCTGTCAATATTACTGCGCCTGAGGTGAAAGTGCTGCAAACTAAGTGCTCTTCCGCCATACATTATAGTTCTCATTTTTATCCGCTTAAAAAAACGCCACGTTTTATTTTGTTCCATACTTACTCGTCTAACTACTCATGTAACAGTCTTTAAATAGGGAAAACATGGAAGTGTTTGGTGGCTTCTAAATTCATCCCTGTTTGGATCCTAAGGAAGGAATGTGGCTAAGCTAAATGCTAACACATTCACAATGCGCTCTACAAAGATTAAGTGCACGCACTGAATAAAGATAGGTATGTATTAATTTGTCTAAGCTGAGGTAAGAACATAGTAAAATATTGAAAAACTGTGATGTTTTCCTTTAAGTATAGCCTCTTTCACACAAAATTACCATACAAAAATGCTATTCACAAACGCAACAACGTTACCTCTTTTTACCAGTAAGATATCCTACACATATTAGTACCAAAATCCCAGTAACCTCTGTCAGAGAGCATTTGTTTCCTTTAAACCACCATACGGCGAGGTCGGTGTTGTGTTGGAAACAAAGGTGGGTTATGACTTTATATACAATGTCCGTATTTTAGTTGTTCCTACTTCTTTGGAAAAAGCTAACCGCACAGTTGCTCTTGACCAAACAACTTTGTATTAGATGACTTCAAACTGAACTGTAGGAAAAGAGTCGCAACCTGTGTCTAAAACATTAGACAATAATGTCATAACATAAGACTTCAGACAAGAGTGTGCACACAACTTGGGGGACTAAGTTAATAAATAAAAATGGTCCTGTTCACATAACTGCAGTTTACCAGTTATTTACCAGTCCCAAGACTGTAAATGGGTTTCAGTGTAAATGCTGATATCGCATAGTCAACAAATCAGAAGTGGGCATCAAGATCTGCAGTGTAAATCCAGCCTTAGACTCCTGGAAAACCGGGGATCACTTACTCTCCATTACTCTCCATGTTAATCTCATCCAGTGAGATGACTGAATGAAAGTAAAGCGAGACCATAGAGAGCCCAGTAATAAATTGCATTGTCTTTTTCTCACTTCAGAGGTCTAAGGTGATGTCAGGGCTTGTGAACTCTGGGGCACGGTGAAATCTAAAAGTAAGTGAAGTGAATGATGTTTTGGTCATCATTATAGTCACAGTATTGATGAAAGACTCCTTATTTCTTCCCTTCAAGATCAACTCTGTCTCCACCAACACATCCTCATCCCATGGCGTCAATATTTGACGCCACTTGACCATGCGTCAATATGTTACGCGGAGGGTATACCCTTCGCGTCATTTTTTGACGAACTGGGGACTTTAATACTATTAGGTACGCGAAATTAAACAGTTGTCGCCTGACATTGGGGTTAGGGATAGGTTTGGGTAGGGATCTCATTATGTAAATCTAACCCTAAACCGACGCGAAAATGGTAAGAAAATGGTACGAAAATAGGAAAGAGAATGCAACGGACTCAATAGTATTGAAGTCCCCAGTTCGTCAAAAAATGACGCGAAGGGTATACCCTCCGCGTAACATGGAATCAGAACGTATGAAGGGATTGACACAAAGATTGTTTGTTTTTATGAAGGTGCAGATTTAATCCATCAAGCATTTTGTTATTCTCTCATTTATCAACACTTTGGCTAACAGCTCAGCTGCACGCAAAGCTATTTACTGAAAATCATTAATCTGAGAGCTATGAAACTTCCATCTATAAATATTTAGAAGTCTGGGGAAGTTTACCATTCAAGCTTTGAATTGTGCATTCATGACACATTTTGATACAGGCTTACAACATACAGTATTTTGATCAAAAGTAACCTGGCATAATTTCTGTACTTTCAAATGTTGAATTCGTGTGACAAAAGGCACATTAAAGGACGAAAAAAAGTGCAAAATCGCAATACTTTGACAACCTCACTGCACCTCTCACCACATCACACCTGTGAACTAAACTTAAATTTCCTCAGTTCTTCAAATACCTACTGTCCTCATTAAGAAATTTTGGCAAATTACCATGCAAAATATGCAGATCCTCAGCACACACTGTTCTCACAGCCCTGGGACTAACTGTAATGTCTATTTAAATCATGCCATTATTATTAAATACTACTTTATCTAAAAAAAGATATGGTTTTATAGAACCCCTGAACAAATAGCTTATTCAACAAATTAATTAAATTCATTTGTTAAATTAATGAAAGTAAAAGCATTTTATCACCTCATGAAACAACCGAAAGAAGACAAGAGGAGCTTTATACACTATTTAACCCTTTAGGTATCATAGAGATAACCATGACTCAATTTTCAGTTACAGTATATCACTAGGCTATAAAAACGATTCAATCCATTCGTCAAAACCTAACACTACTAAGATTGTAAACTTGCTTGACTAGCAGCACCTCTATAAACTACATCAAATGGATCATTGCAGTTCACTTGTAAAACCTGTCGCACACTTAAAACAGTTAAATGATGACACAAAAATAAATACACACACTGGTTCTGTGTGTGCTTTGATTAATTATTCACAACACACTAGATAAATTAGAGAGACTGAATGAACACGGTCTGGTCAGCTGCTTCACTCGAATCATTTTAACTGAAACCCAAACCAGCGTCAGGAAACCTGAGATTCCTGCTCTGACCCAGACATCAGCCATCCCAACAAGTAACCCAGTTATTTATTACAGTTAATAGCCTGTGTAAACACACTCCACGCACACACACTAATGCAGCCAAACATCATTATAAACGCAAACACACGCATATACATGCAGTTATCGTGCAAGTTAATTATGAGACGAGAGAAAATAAGCACCAAGTAGCAGCTTAAACGAAACATTAGCATTACAAACAAATTCTTAAACATTACCCACACAAGTGGGAGAGCGCTGAAACAATAGAGTGAGTAGGAAGAAAAGAACAAATGAGGGTGGGGAATATTTAACACCAGGTTTCATTAAAGAAAAGAGATCCTTAAAGGTCTGGAAATGTTCCACCTCAGATGGTACAAGTCAAACATAATTAGCACTCTCTCTCTCTCTCTCTCTCTCTCTTTCTCTCTCTTCTCTCTCTGCCTATGATGTTTAGTAAATCTCTTTTATAAAGTGTTTCTCTCTTGTCATTCTGTGAGCTAATTAAACTCGCTCTAATTCATGGATGAGCAAGATCACTGCATTTGACAGGCACACATCCTGTCGGCAACGTATGACCATTTACAAGGCAACTGATTTATGGTTTCCTAGTCCCATTATAGTATTAAGTGCATCAGAACACTTTAAAACTGATATTAAAACATATCTTAAAACAATATGTAAACATAATAAAGCAGTACAAGCTATGCATATGTTTATTATACAATATGTTTAGTTAAAAAAAACTGATATGTTTCCCAGTACAATATTGGTTCTCAACAAAAATAAAGAAATGAGTATATAGGCCTGTCCCGCATGCACTGCTCCGGTTAAACCCCTCTAACAGCAGACCTGGGACCAGCACACATCCTGGCAAAATCAAATGCACAAAGGATTATTTCAGCAGCCAGTATCAGGGGGGCATCTGTGTGTCTCTAAGCCTTGCGCATCCTCCCTCATGGTTTACACATAACCAGCTCTGTTAGGAGGAGAATAAACGCGCACTGTGACCTGAAGGGAGTTATATCAGGCAACCACATCAGCCTTAGCAATGCAATTACTAAGGAAATTACACAACTACACAATTGTAATGACATATGCAGCATATTTATTTTTTCCTGCTTTCCTGTATCTGTCTATCACAGAGTGATACGGACATGCACATTTACATTTCGGCATGTGGCAGACGTTTAGCGAGTGCATTCAAGTGCACATTACATCATGTGTGTTCACTGGGAATCGAACCCATGACCTTTGCGCTGCTAGCGCAATGCTCACCAACTTTAGTGCACACGTTTACAGCACAAATAAAACTATACCAAATAAAATGTACTTTTTTTAGCAATTGTCTGTACTTCAGACTGTGTGATTTGCGCTCGAGTTAACGGCGCATCTTGGATATCCAGGATCCCTGTAACCGGACCGGACGTCTTCTGTTAGGTTTACCGTCTCTATTCGCGCCCTCCTCACCCAGGGTGAGCAGAGTTACCAGAGAGAGTCTGACTTTAACACGACACATACCGTGAATGCAGTAAAGAGTCAAAGGCAGTTTCAGCGACTCACACCCTCTCTTCTTTCACATTTACGCACACACTAATACAAAATCATTAGGCTATATATGTGGACCTAATGGTGCTGAATGAAAGGCGTTTGCAAAACTGTTTTAAGGTTTACGCATACATTAACGTTTCAGTGACCCGAATGCTGATCAGAATACATGGCTCATTTATCACTTTATAAAGCAGACAACGCCAATAATTGTAGGCTACATATTTCAGTTATTAAATAATATCTTTGACATAATTGATTATCAAACACATAAAATTCATTTTTTAGAGATATTATATGCTGTAAAGATTGACATATAAGAATCTAGCATAAACTGATAAATACCTGTTGTTGCGGTGGGTCCAAATTATTGCCCAGCAGAGATGGGTCTCATTGCCCTTCCATGTAGGAGTTATTCCGTTCCCGAACCACGAAGAGGCTTCAACAATCCGCACCAAAATGATCCCCCTTAACTATACCTTGCCAGAGAGAGTCATAAACCCGCAAATGCAGAAAGGGCAAGTTCAGTCCTCCGATCGAAAAAGCACCCGCAGGGTGTCCGGGTGCGGAGACGCCAAGTTCCCTCTCGCGGCACCTCAGACCAACGGAGCGCCGCGTAAAACTTTACATCAACGCTTTCGCCTCTGGATCAAAATCATGCAGAGGTTTCCAACTAAGCCACCGCCCCACATCTTATCTACTTGAGCTTCTTGTAACGGTGTTTGTCCGTTCAGACCAGAGGAAAGACGCCCGTGTGTGTGCTCTAAGCGCGGAATGTGTTGGTGCTGAAGGCAAAGGTCTGGTGCGCTGACTCGATCCCTGCGCGCTCTCCGGGGATGGAGCAACCCATTGCGCAGTGAATCAGCGCCACTCAGCGGCCTTTAGGACAGCTGTCGTGCCATTTACTGTTTATCGATTACATTGGAAGCAGTTACGCCTAATGTATACAGGCTGCTTTATTAATATTCAAAAATACTTTTACGCACCACGCTTTATTTCTAAAGTGATTGGTGTTGAATCGAGTAAATTGTCAGTCAAATCTCAATCTCATCTTGGAAACAATAAGGTATTTATCAAATTGAAACCCTACCATCACCAAATGAAGATTGAGCACTGTTAGCTCTTTTGGTTTAAGTGTCTCCCCTACAGCCAACTACCTGTACAGTTTATAGCTGAAATACAATCGAAGTAATAGAGAACGATACATTTATGTTAAACTTCCTAAGTGATTTATAATGCTTGCTGTATGTAGGGTGGACGGGTTGGCACTAAAGGATAGAAATGCTTAGAAAGAGAAGTGTGTGTATGTGTGTGTTAGAAAGAGGAGATAGTCCAGAGAGAAAGATGTTTGGCAGACATTCTTAAAAGCCTTTCAGAAAGCATTTGCTGTTGTCGATACATTTGGCTCAAGTTTATTACACCTGAAAGTAACTATGCTCTCCATTACACTTCAAAGTAAAGCTTTTCAGAGACATCTCACTCTCTTCCTCCTCCCCTGAGGTTTTCGTGGAGCGTGCATCTAAGATCAGCTGAGCATGCTCCACCTGTAAAGGTATTAGATGTGGACAAAAGGTCTCAGATCAGCGTTGAAAATATCTGTCGAGTCAGAAAAGGTTTGTGGGCTGCTATGTCACTGAACCACTGAATACAGCAGAATCTGAGTAGTGTCCTCAGAGGAAAATCCTCAAAGTGTGAAGTGTCTGTCAGGCATTGTTTAGGGGTTATAAATCTTAGGAATGTCCCATATGTGTGTTTTAGACAGAGGTCTGTGTCATTTTCCTTAACAGAAAGATATGTGTATGTGTATGTGACTGTGACAGACTGAACGCAATGCTGGCTTTTGTTTGTTTTCTCTGCAGTAGGATCTTTCACAGCAGGAGTGCCATAGTCAGACACAACTGGGCCAAAGGCTAACAGGGAGTACCATACTGGGTTAACAGCTGTGTCTGGGGCAAAAGAGAGAGAGAAAGAAAGAGAGAGAGTTATTGAGAAACAGAAGCATTTAAAGAGCAGAGATAATGAAAGACCACAGTTAATCGCTGTATCAGACAGTTTTACCCCTGAGACACGGATGGTGTTGGTAGTGTGTGAGCTTGATATATCTCATCTGTCAACATTCATAAAGGCCAATGACCCTTTCCCTCTCTGTGTGCCAAACACACTCAGTGTTTCAGAATCTTACGTCTATAAGATTAAAGACTCCTAGAAATCTACATGATGCCACAAACTGTGCTTAGATTTGTCTTAGATCAGTCGGATTGCCAAAATTGTGCATGTAAACATAGCCAACTTTATCCAACTCAGTTTTGAGTTTTATCGTCGTAACCTTCAATCGTATTGAATTCATAATACGATTGAAGGTTACGACGATAAAAGTCAAAACTGAGTTGGATAAAGTTGGCTATGTTTACATGCACAAAATTTTGGCAATCCGACTGAGTTTCAGATATAGGTAATGAAAACACACTTTTTAAAAGGCACAACGCTACTTTATTACTTTAAGTAGTCTAATGTTTTAAAAGTATACATAAACGCTGCAGAATTTAGTACATCGCATGTACAGCGCGTGACCCCATTAACGTTACCTTAATAATGCGTGATGCGTTACCTTGTTGTTGTGTGTTTTTGTGATGATAATCATGTGATATAAGAGGTAAATATAACACATGAACTTGGAGCACAAATGTTCTGCGCATGTGCACAAGGTATTTTCCATCCGAATTAGAAAATACTACAATTCATGCGTTTACATGCATACTTTTCTCCTGCTGATCGGATCACAGATTGGAGTACATCACCCCCTTCAATACCATCCAAATTCGCATCCTATCATCCTAAATCGTATTGATTAAGGTGTTTACATGAAGACTTTTCAAATGGATCATTTGGTTGCATGTAAACGTACCTACTGTTCTACATAGAGCACGTTTTGTACCTACATTGTTTTTGACATGTTTGTCCTGTCGCAGCTATCATGCGTTTTGATATTGAGGGGTGAGTTGTTGGTTGCAATTCACAATCTCACCACTAGCTCCCACTAATATGCACACACACCACCTTTAAGTACATTATGGAAGTGTACTTTTTTCACCTGTCTACTCCTCAGCAAGAGCTTGAATTAAAAAAAAGAGAGAGAGAAAGATATTGTTCTTTTCTACAGCAAAAACACTTACATATGTACAGTAACACAGACATGCTTTCAATATGTGTTATTTAAAGAGAGAAACTTCAGAACAGATTGTTTAGAAATGTACCTTTATTAGGGTTAGCAGCTCTTGCCTACCAGTTTAACGAAATTATATTTTACCATCTGTCTTTTCTACCTACTTTTACACCTACATATAGAGAAAATCAAAGACAAATTGAATGTTTGGATGTATCTCTACAGAATCCACCTTATTAAACATGGAAATTTAACAAGATAAAATCACACTCTGTGGCTCAGGGACTCAAGCAGTGTTACAAATATTTAAATTATATGAATGCCTCAACTTTGATAGATACTAGAAACATGAAAAATAAATAAAATAAACTAGAAGTCAATAAATATACAAAATGAAGACTTTATATAGTTATGGTACATGTAAATAATAGTATATATTATAATAATTAATATTATGTATATCATTATATTATATATTAATTATATAATATTATATAAATATTAGTGGGGGGAAAATGAAGAGTCTTATAGAATAAACAAAAAATATATTTTACCTAGCTTTTCTTGTGTGTGCAATGTCAACAGTTGTGTGAATACGAGACTACCATGTCTTAATCATGTAATAAGAAATTATTTACAAAAATGAAATTGGGGAATTCAATGAATTTTTTTACTTGTTTTAGTAACAAAAAAATGTTTTTTCAATCTCAATTAATAATTTAGGTTGTCATTTTGAAAGCAAGCAAATATTTAGTGGCAACAAAAAAAAAAGAAAAATAACACAGCTGATGATGAAACAACACTTAGGCCTACCATCATTAAAGCAGATCAAAACTGCTAAAAGATTTACTTGTGCCTTATCAGAATAAATCAGAATATTTTGGATGATGGCTCTGATATTCTTATCCATTTATAAACGCCAAAGCTATTCTTATTAACACCTTTAATCAAGCTTATCACATAGGCAAGTGTATTTCTGGCAAGTGTTTATCTGCCAATCCTTTATCAACACTCTTAAAATGTCTCTTGCTGAATGAGAAAGTGATGGTCCTGTACTTCAATTGGTATACTGTATAGCATTGGGCAAAAGTTCATGGGTTCGATCCCTTGTACTGTACAGTAAGTACACTGAAAAAAATGATTCATTGAATTTAATCAATTTTTTTAAGGTAAGTGGTTGCAATCAATTTATTTAAGCTACATTTAAACAAAAAAGATTAGTAAAGTAAAATAAAATATAAAACTTTTGTTTAAATGTAGCTTAAATAAATTGCTTGCAACCACTTACCTTAAAAAATTTTATTAAATTCAATGAATCATTTTTTTCAGTGTAACTTAAAATAAAATTGTCTGCCAAATGCAGATACTGTATGTACTGCACTGAAAAAAATGATTCTTTGAATTTAATCAATTTTTTTTAAAGGGGACATATTATGAAAATCTGACTTTTTCCATGTTTAACTGCTATAATTGTGTCCCCAGTGCTTCTATCAACCTAGAAAATGTGAAAAAGATCAACCCAGTAACTTAGTTTTGGTAAACCATTCTTTCCAAGCATGTGAAAAAATAGGTAATTGTAATTTGGCTCCTATAGTGATGTCAGAATAAGGTAATACCGCCCCCTTTATCTGCACTATCCAACCACAGCACTGCCATTTAGTTCAAAGAGAAAGAGAAAGAAAAGAAGGACTTGACAGCACAATTGAGTTTCAATTACAACAAACCACCATCATTGTGATCAGTGTTTGCACTTCAGCCGCTCATTTGCATTTTAAATGACACACCCAAAACGGCACACTTTTGCTCGGACCTAGATTAAGACTTAGTTTACATCTTAAAAAAAATCTCATAATATGTCCCCTTTAAGGTAAGTGGTTGCAATCAATTTATTTAAGCTACATTTAAACAAAAAGATGTGTAAGGTAAAATAAAATAT
Organism: Paramisgurnus dabryanus; assembly: GCF_030506205.2. NCBI lineage: Eukaryota > Metazoa > Chordata > Actinopteri > Cypriniformes > Cobitidae > Paramisgurnus > Paramisgurnus dabryanus. The sequence continues at coordinate 16,392,051 of NC_133347.1, forward strand.
AAAACTTTTGTTTAAATGTAGCCTAAATAAATTGATTGCAACCACTTACCTTAAAAAAATTGAGTAAATTCAATTAATCATTTTATTCAGTGTGAGAGTAGAGGATCAGAACAGTTGTTTGATAAAATATAAAATCACTTTAATCATTAAGCAGTTTTGTCTTAGTTAGCAAAGCTGTTTGTGCCTGGGACAGATGAGTGCATTTATAAAGGCATAAAATGAATTTGTGATGCTTTGGTGGATATACTTCGCCATATGCTTGTCAAGATAAACAACAGCTCTGATGCATGCACACAAAGACACGGTCTCATGCATACCACACACACGCCATTTCTGAGACTCTGCTGATTCAGTGCAGATTTAACAGGTTTCATTCATGTCACGGACCAGATTTCATTTATCTGGGCTATTATTAGAATGCATGCATTTAAATAACTTGTGAGGACATGTTTGTGCACAGGTTTAGTTATATTTCTAAGAGCCAAATGTTGACCAAAAGTCATGCATTTCTTTAAATGTAATATCTTGCACATGTTTTCCATGGGTTAGGTTTAGGGTGTAATATCAGTAGCCTGATATAAAATCATGTCTATGAAATTACTTAATACAGTGAAACAAACTGTGTTTGTGTGTGTGTGTGTATGTACGTGCATGCGTGCATGTGTGTCTCTTGTTTAAGAAATTAATCACTTGAATTGAATGAGCTGATTTGATGATGCTTGTCTTATAACTGATCATTAATGCATTACAACAGATACGGCAAGCAATTTTTTTAAACAGAATTCATTGATTCACTTCCATTTTTTTTCCATCACTCCCTCTTTCTAACCTTCTCTCATTAGCAATGTACTGCTGTTTTGCTGACAGTCACCATGTGCATGTCAAGATAAACTCCACTATAATAAAACACAAACAGCCATTACAAGACACACAGTCTTATACACCCTATAGTAAACACCACATACACGTACCTCGGTAAATGAGGGCATTAACAAGACAACTGATGATTATGCTTATACAAAAGTTAGTTCTCAGATCTCTAATCTGCATTTTAAAGTGCTAACAAAATAAAGTGTAACTACCACAGGGCAGTAAAAATAGACAAAATAACTGTAGTATCAAAAATGTGCACTTAATATTGTTTTATTAGAATAATATGCAGAGTTTTTTGACATCTGTAGAAATGTTTTAGCTTTCTGGAGATCAAGCCTATATGCATATTGTATAAGCTTATATATCGTATAAAAGCAATATACAACTTGCAGTTGTGCTACTGTACTCAATATCAGCGTGCAGGATATGCCTGTGGCACTATGGTAATACTTTTGCAATACTTTCTGTGTAGAGGAGCCAAGACAAATACACTGCAATACATCACCTTGAAATCCTGTCTAATCTCCTCACATTTCTATGCCATGAGTCAACAAGGTGTGACAACTTGAAAGACATCTACAGTTTGAATGTCTATCCCTGTGTGTGAACTGTGTGTGGGGGGTGGTTGGTACATGTGGTTTACAGGGAATATGAATAGCGTATAATGGGGTTTACGGGGACAGCGTAAAACACATATATGCCTGACTGTGTGTGTGTGTGTGTGTGTGTGTGTGTGTGTGTGTGTGTGTGTGTGTGTGTGTGTGTGATGGCTCAACAAACAAAAAAGATCATTCTCTCCATTTCATGACTCATGTTGTTTGATATTCAACAAACCACCTCCAAAAACTGACATAATGGCATTCTAACACACACATACAGAGAGTGCAGGAGAGGAAGACTGGCACTACTAAAATATCAGCATTAGCATATGAAAGCTGCAGCTGTGTGTCTGTTTGTGTGAGCGTGGTGTATGCTGGTACAGAGTGTATAGTGATATTCCACTCCGGGCTGATCATGAGTCACACTGAACTAAAGGTGATGTCCCCTAGGATTCCTCAAAAGCCGGGCCGCTCACACTTCAACATCTGCCTGACAAAAGGGCATTTGTGGAGGATAGACATTCATCAGAAATACAGGCATATGTCCAATTATTCCAGCATCAGGATCGTGTAATTCATGCGTTTCTGCAGAGGCACTGGAGGCAAAAAAGGCTGGAGCTGTCCGCTGTACTGCGGTGCTGAAACTGACTGGGAAGTGCATGTGTTCAGAAGTGTTGGCATGGTGGTGTATTTTTAAAGTTGCTGATTAGGGAAGAACAGTATCTTTTGAAACCTTTGGGTAAAGGTTTTTAATATGAATGAATGTTGAAGTAGTTTTCATTTTGATTTTTGGCCAGTGTTGGCCGACTGTTACAGAGTCTGGCTTTTAACCCAAAGGTCGCTGGTTTAAGTCTCATGGCTGGCATGTGTTGTGATGTGCCCTTGAGCAAGGCATGTTTCCCTCTATTTCTGTCCAGGCGCTGTAGTGATAGCTGGCCACTGCTCCAAATGTGCATGTGTGTGTTCACTACTCACTGGGTTTGGCTAAATGCAGAGGCCACATTTTGAGTCTGGGCTATACCCTAGTTGACAATCACTTCACGTTCGCTTTTTACTTGCGACCAAACTTCACTGTTTATTTTATTTTTTGAACAATCAAGCTTGAAACACAAACAAACAAAACCAAGCCTTTGTAAAAGAGCATAATATGATTCATTTAAATGCTGGTTTATATGTCACACTGCATAATGCTGCTGATAAATATAGTTTCAACTGCATTTTAAGAGCTTTTTTTTAATTATTCATGAAATAAATGTAGGTATCTGTTTTGAACCTCTATACCCTTTATCACAAAATTCTGTATCTATAGTCATGTAAATTTGTGAGTCTTTTCCGTGACACTGATACATTTTTCTGCCTTTTTTCTTGAACATGTCACACATTTCTGTTTACGTGTCACTGTCACGTATTTGTTACTCAACTGTTTTGTCTTATTTTCAATCCATTGACGCTTCGGTTTAGGTTTATTTGGTGTTTGCGTTAGGATGTCACTTTAAATATTGGTTTATACCTTTTTTCATGATTTATTTTTTATATTTTATGATTTTAGGTACACACATGACAAAATGGACAAACATGGACACACACAATTCTCTTTCTTGTAACACAGTCACAACTGTAGTCCAGCATCACTGCTGATTTACCCATAATGCCCTTCTCTCCTTGCTAACTATCTCAACACTGTCAAACACAGACCTCTTTATATTCATCTGGTAAGCTGCCCCCCTTCACACACACACATTTGCGCGAACACACACACACACACACACACACACACACACACACACACACACACACACACTGGTAGTTATATGCTGAAGGTTTGAGTAGGTGGTACCATGAGGATCAGTACTGAGATGGTCTGCAGAGGAGAAGGCAATCAGAAAAGACATACATAACAAGAGAGAAAAAGAGCCCTAAGACAGACACCTAACAATTCAAATTCAAGATCTTTTTCAAATGTTTTTACCTGTTTAAAAACACAAATCATACAGGAAGAAAAGATTGAATGAAACAATCAAATCTTGAAAGTTTAGAAAGACATTCGCTCTACCAAACGAATGCACAGGAGCTTGTTAAAGGAAGGACGGTTTACCGTCACGGCTTTACAGTCTGAGTGAGCACACAATTTACAGACAGGCTTGAAAAGTGAAAGGTCATGCTAGCAGAGAGACACACAGTCCAATTACATAATAAATTGAAACTATTGATCTGAGACTGTTAAACGTTCTGCTGAAGCAGGCTGCTTACTGTTTTCACTCCTTCATAAAATCACTTAATCTCAAGGTTCTGCGGCACAGATCTCATAAACCAGCATCAACAGATTGTTGCTTTGCTCATCTGCAGGTGTATTTCTGGAAGTGTCTGTGGACTGATCCTATTTAAAATGTATGGCTGCTGCATACTGGCGTTCTGCCCAAAATGTATTTCATTTAGACACTAATCTCTTAATATCACCATCCTTTCAGCAGTCCATCATTTTATGGTCCCGTCATTGCATCCTTCCTTCTTTTCCTTATCCTCTCATCCAAAGTGTTTTCCCTAATCCTTCTCTTTTCTTTGGTTATAGTGGCAAGCCGCGGCTGTTCTTGCATTACGGTTTCTCCATAATCCAGAGCATTTGAGGAAAACCAACTCAAATCTGGGATTAAGTTTCCATGGCCTTGTGGTGGAAGACAAATCTGTATCTCCCTCGCATTTGCTTTCTTCACAAAAGCTGCTTTTGTATTTAGCAGAATAAAATCAAGCAAAGCATTTGGAAATCTAGGAGGTGATGCATAAAAAAGTTTCCCCCTTGGGAATGCATGCAGGACGCTTTTAGGAAAAGTTGTTGCTGTAGTGGATTTATTATCGTTTAAGAATTGGAAACAAAGAAAGATGGATTAATGCTTTTATCAAATAAAAGAGATGATTTTTACTGGATAAATAGCTTACATTTCAGGGCTTTAAAGATAACAACAGTAAATTCGGGTTCTGTGTTCTGAACCAATCTTAGCCAAGTTCACCTTGCAGAGTTCACATCCCAAGTTTTTTGTTGTTACCTTAAAAGCCCTAAAATTATCATTATCTTAAAAGCTCTAAAATTGCTCTAGCAAGCTTTTGTTATATATCATATAAAAAAAGATATTAGCATTCAATCTTTTAGGAGGGAAATACAAGCACTCACAGGCCTCTGTAAAAATGGGATTTCACAACGTTATATCTCACATAGGCTTTACTCGGGTCACTGAAAGCATTAAAAACTAACATGCATTGCTGCACGCATGCAAAACACATCATAAGAGCACTTCATATCCATCCTAAAATGTCCAAAAATATCTTTCTCGAGCTGTTAAGAGTCAGCCGTGGCATTCTGGATTCTCTGCCGAGCTCTCACAATGAATCCACCTGTGTGGCATTCATCAGCATCAACACAATACAACAGCAACGCTTTTTATATCCCAGAAAAAAATCAGACATCTGTTCCAGGCCCTCTCTGCCTGCGCTCCTTTTATGGATCTCTAATTTAATGTGTCCCTTCTGTTCGGCAGAATAATATCACACACAGAACCGCTTACAGCTGGATCATCATCACTTAACAATGTGCAATTATCTGAGCTTTAACCAGCTGCACTGTCTAAAGGACAAAGACGAAATCCAAAGCGTCCAAGGTTGAAAAAACTGCTAAACAACACCTATTAGCAAGCTTTAAAAAGAATGACTTTTTACACAATTAACAGTGACCATATGTTCCCGTGTTATTCATTTATAAAGCTGCTGTTTATATTCATCTCCATGCAGGACCTCAAAGGTTATATTCAGAAGCAGCACAAAGTCTGACAATAAAAATGCATTAATCATTAGTGGGGGAAGACAGTTGACTGTTTGATTTTGATTCTGAAATTGTAATTGAGAAATATCAGCTACTCTTCCAAACATCTGTATCAAAAGCTACAATATTCTTGACAGAAGAAAAAGATTCATTCTCTGTAATTGTACAGCCATCTAGTGGTAGTTTTGGTTTTGTCAGTTTTAGTAGAGCATAAAATATGAAATATTATTTGATGTTATCCATTACAGTCAGAACTATTGAATGTTTTAAAAATGTATACATGGGTAACATTTAAATGTGAGAAACGCTTACACACAAATTTCAAGCATTGAAGATAAAGTTGATACATCAGATGATGTTGTGTCATACACATCTGGTTCTTGTTCTTTATATGAAAATAATTTTCAATTATTCTAACTAAGGTATCAAACTAGTTTAAATAATTTTATATAAAAAAAAATAGTAAAAAAAAGAACATTGTTTTTGAAGCTTGATTTATAATTGACAAAGCCAGTTTTTAAAATTTTTAGCATAATTTGTTCTCTCTGCGTGAGCAGGAAAGGACCCAACTTACCCAACTTATGATATATAAAAAAATTACAAAATATAACTTCATATTATCTCTATTAAACATATGGTGGATTTTTGAAATGTCCAAGAAAGTTGCAGGAATTCTGTAATGCTTAAATATGTCCTCTAGATGTCACTAGATTGTCTTATTTCTAACACTGGTGGTGACATACTGTAGGGCAGGGGTCTCCAACTTTGTGTGAGCAAGTGCTACCACAATGGGAAAAAACTATCTGGAGGGCTACTTTTTTTAATAGAGTCTAGCCTAATAGAGTCTAGCCTTGTTTTACTTGTTTATTTTATTTTATTTTACTTGTTGACATGTTTAATCATTGTTTAAAATGTTAACATGCATAAAATAAGCCAAGTTAATATATCAAATATGTAATAAATAAATAATGAAATTGATGTTATAAGTAGAATGTGCTTTGGCGGGCAACTCATAGACTCTGTGCAGGTAAGCTGGTGCCAGCGGGACCATGTTGGAGACCAACTGCTGAAAGGATTACCCACACTTAAAGACCCATACACAGGAACCACTAGCTGGAAAGCATTTTAAGAATGTGACCAACAAATCATTACATTTACTCACCAGTTTAAAAAAATATATTATTAATACAACATAGAGCTGTGTTCTTGTGCAGGGATGTATTTCCCAAAAGCAATATGGTCGCAAGTCCTGTCGTTAGCAATATAGAGTTCAATGGGAACAACAATCATAGTTAGCTAACGATGCTTTTGGGAACCACACCCCAGATCCATAGTACAGTATTGTTTAAATCTGCCTGCGTAGTTTCAAAATCCGTGTTAAGGCGCATAAATATTATCATTCACTAACTCTACCTTTAAAACACATGTGACCCTGGACCACATAACCATTCATAACTACACAGGTATATTTGTAGCAATACAATGTCCCAGGTGAAAAAGTAGTACACTCCCATAGTGTACTTAAAGTGCTTCATTTTCGCACACTAATTTTGTACTTAATATACTAAAAATTAATCTTTAGTACTTCTTAAAATGTTCTTAAGATCATCTTAGTGTACTTCACTGTGCTATTTTGAGACACCATAAATAAGAACTAAAATGTGCTAAACATGTATTTAAAAATTTTATTTAGGTACCACTTGTAGTAAACTTGAGTTCAAGTTAAATACAAGTGTTATCTAAATAATTTTTTTAATACAGAGATAGTATGTTAAAAGTGCATTTAAGTTCATATTCATGGTGTCTCAAGAAAGCACAGTGAAGTACACTTAGATAATCTTAAAAACATCTTAAGAAGTTCTAAAGATGAATTTTTAGTATATTAAGTACAAAATTAGAGTGCGAAAATAAAGCACTTTAAGTTCACTATGGAAGTGTACTACTTACTTTTTCACATGGGGTGGGTCAAAATGATTAATTTTTATGCCAAAAATCATAAGGATGTTAAGTAGGCTAAAGATCATGCTCCATGATCCATTTCCTATCATAATATTTAAAAAATGTATTCATCATTAGTTATATGTGTTGACTCCATTTGGACGATTTTCTTAATATATGGATTTTTGCACCCTCCACATTTTCAAATAGTTGTATCCCGGCCATATTGTCCTATCCTAACAAACCATACATCAATGGAAAGCTTATTTATTCAGATTTAAGATTTTAGATTCAATTAAAAAATAAAAATTACCCTTATGCATCACTTTGTAGTGCAGGGTGAGAGAAACATATGTTCTATGTACATCATAAAATATCTTATATTAAGGCTTGACTTAACATCAAAGGGTAGAATCAATAATTTCTGCTAATTCATTTTCAAACCTTACTGTACATAATAAGAGTGCGTATGCTTAGCAACATGATATGTCACATACTTAACAGAAAAAGACAAAAAGATTTTACACACTTTCTTAAACTTACTTCTAAGTTAAAAAAATTTAATTTCTTGTGAATTTGAACCTGTGAACATAAAAAAGAATCAGTATACAGAGATCAGAGTATGATAATCATCTGATGTTAAGGCCATGTACTGTAGATAAACTCATCATATCTCATCACAGAAAAGCTGTTGTCACAACTATTATAAACAAACTAAATACAGACATCCCTTATTTCTCCAGTTTTCTCACAGTTTTCCACTCTTCAGGCTTTTTGGAGTGCGGCACTGTACACATGACAGATTTAGAGTGCAAACACTGGAGCATCACAGAGTACACAAACACACAGAGATGTAGCCACTGTGTCTCTTTTGTGTACAAATCAAAACTATCTTTTTTTTTTCATGGAATTTTACAAACATTTGAAAACATTTTTGAAATATTGAGTATGTTGACAATATATGACTGTATATTGTAGAAAGGGGATCTTGTGATTGTAGTACCCTTAGCAACAAAATAAAATGTAACATAATAAAGTAGAATGCACTATTTTGCCACTGGTTGATTGGTTAGATTACCATCAATAAATCATTCATAAAAATAAAACCCTATTTTTATGGGTACGTATTTTCAAAATCTCCCTTCTTATCAACTAAAAGTCATTGAATTGTCTTGAAATGCGCATTTTTGTTCGAATCATTGACGTAATTTCCACTAAAAATGCTGTAGCCTACTGGGTTGCTCTGATGTTTAAAACATCCAATAACATTTAAGTTTACCTCACAACCAGTAATCTGATAAAGGGGTGTAGAATGACGCCATAAAAACCGTTCGCCCGTTGGCCTCTTGACAGTAAGATTAAAATTTCTAAATGCAAATTTTGTTTTGGAGCAAACTGGTTTATTGATCCTTAAAACTAACATGTTCAAACTAAAAGCAAACAACTTCCATTTTGATTTCATGAAGAATAAATAAAAATGAACCTAAATCATAAACCTAAATCTTAAACCACACAAATTATTTAATTGTTGCTACTTTTCTCACATTGTTGCTACTATCCCCCCTGCCTGCCGCCCGTGCCGATGATGTCATTCTGTATTAACGGCGGTGTGGGCGGGGCTGTGACCGGCTGTAACGGACAGCTCCTCCCTTTGAACCAATAGCGCTTGGGCACAAGAAACAACAGCGCGATATAGCGCGTGTCCGTGGGAGGATCTAACGGCAGCGCTCCGTTCTCTACGGCCAGTTCACACACTGCGCCAAGCAAAAACGAAACCTTAATCGCTGTCTCACTGAAACTTCACTTTAATCAGAAGGTAAGACGTCCGTTCGATAGAACTGTGATTTTGTACGAGTTTTGTAAAGATATGTTGGGCGCACGGCTTGGCGCACACGCCACGGAGAAAAGTAGGTGTTGGCTTTAGAAAAGCGTCTTTTATTAATCATCAACAACTTGACGCGTTTTTCTATAAAGCTTAAAAACGCGCGCTCGTAGATTTGGACCGTGGGATCGCAAAGACGTCGCGGAAAGTTGTGGGGCGTTGCGATCGCCACCTGTTTTCACAGCCCGGATCGGTAGTGTTTGTTTGTTTTAGGCTAAGGCACTAGATTTATATGGATTTGGCTTAGGAGTGTGAGGTGGGACAACACCCCTGTTAAACGTCCCACAACGTTGTGTTTAGGTTATAAAGGTTGTAGATTTGTATATGTTACATTATAACCCGCTTATGTGGGTGTATACAGATGACTGTTCATTTGGAAAACTTGGAGATGAAAGACCCCACCTTGAAATAATCACAAGCAACTTTGAGCTCGTGTTTTTGAAGTCTCGCGGCAGCTTAGGCGTGTTCACGTTACATGTTTTCGCGCTGCTAATATACTTTATTTTTTACTGTATATTTTGGATTGGTAAAGATGTTAATGATTTGTTTAGAAAGGGAAATGTTTACCTGGTTGAGAACTTGTCAGACAGGAATGAACCAGGTGTTTGTGTTCGAAGCGGTTTATAGAAAAACCCTTCCCATATTTGGGGAAGGAAGAGGCCAAATTTCAGCAGGAATTTCCGATCTGCTATCTTTCATTTTTTTATGTTTATTTTCAGAATAATTAATGGCATGTTTGTTTTACATGCAGCAATGAGAAATGCAAATGTGTACATGAAAGTGAGCTGCAAGAAGCAAAAATTGTAACAAATCAAAAGATTAAATGTTTAGGTCTTCTCACACAGACGGTACAAAACATCATTTTAAGCCATCCTTGTGTAAGCAACTCACTAGGTTTCAAGACCCATTATACCTTTTGTTTTTGACCCCAGGGGAAGTAATAAACTCTCGACTGAACTGTGTGCTACTGTAATTTCATGTCAGTTTTAAATTTTTAATCTGACAAATGAGTCGGATGTGATATCCTGACTCAGGATAAGGCTGTCTAAAAGAGGACCAGCTTTGCCAGGGTTATTCTGCCACCTCAGCAGTGGCAGCATTGTGGGCTCCAAGCTACAACAGCCTGTTGTAAAGACGAGGTCGATATATGTGCTATTACAGCACAATGTCCAAAATCCAAATATGACAGTGAGGCATACCATTTTGATTCAGAAGCAGTCCTAAATGTTATTGGACACTTAGCAACTCAAATAACATAAATATAGAATGTCTATGCTAATAATTGCAAAAACAAACCAAAATAGTACTTAATGTTTTTTAAGATAATGTTCAAGTACACTGTTTTAAGTTTAAAAATGTAAACCTATAACGTTTGAGGAATCTTTCAATAAACTTGTATGTCTAAGCAATGCTTTTACGCAGATTAGTGAATTGCAATTTAGACATGGCTCAGAAAGTAACTATTTAGATCATATTTGCAACATCAGAGGTCAGCTGCAGTACACATCTGAATTCCCAATTGCCACCCCTGTGAGAAAGTAAACGGTTGCTCTTTCAATATAAGAGACAATATTCACACTGATTCACCCACCAAAAAATGAGTTTGTTGGGTCGGTATGCGTGATTCAAAAGGAGAGACGTCAATTGTGCGACCACTCACCTTCATCTGCCTTTCGTAAAACTTTCTGATGCATGCAGCAGGGTTACACACGCGACAGATCTGCTAAGCAATATGATAGGCATGTGAGGAGGGCAGTGTATCATCGTGCACCAAACGACTAAGAATAAAAACATTCTGACATTACGATGGGCTCCAGTGTTACGAGAGCGCTTTTCGCTTTACTTCCTGTTTTCTTCCAAACAACCGCATCCTAACGACAAAAGCATGCCCGGACTCGGATCGGTCAATGTACAGTGTGAGTGCATGCTTCTGGGGATGTAAGGAGGGGGACAATCACGCTAGGGCACGGTTCGATTGGGTTAGGTATAATATGAGTGCGCCCCAAGTAAAATCATTAAGACACAGACATACCATAAATACAGGTTCATGTCCAAACTAGAAGCTGCTATTTTTGCTTTTTCTCTGTTTGTCCAGTAGCTCAGAGATTTGTAAATTGAAATGTCACTGGTTGTGAATTTATATGAATGAATTTAAAAATAACTGTTTTATGTGATTGACCTTTATGATAGTGACCCAATCGTATAAAACGATGGTGGAAAGAGATGACCAGATGAGTCCTTAATTAGGACACCCTCTGTTCTTCTCTCTCCAGGAACAAGAACAAACATTGAAGTAGGTCAGATCCTTCTGCTGTATCTGTCCCTCTGGTTTGGAGAAATCTGTCTGTTCCATTTTAAGGTAAGGGATGGCATTGCTTGCCATTTTGCCATCTGAGTTTTGTAGACCTAAATGTTAAGATTCACTTTCTAAGTACATTAAACACCATCACAGCCTGATCAGATGTGTAGAGCAGCCATTCTTACTAGTTATACAGTGATGATGTTCAATTAGTTATAGGGGTTTTGTTAACTCAAACTAGCAATGGTGACTTGCACATTTCAGAAAAATACATTGGCAAATATATAAAATAAATATATACAACCTATATTTCATTTCCACACTACATGCAAAATAGAGTTCACTTTTCATGATAATGCAGGGCTGTGAATTTATGGTGCTGATGAAAATGAATAACTGAAGGCAACTGTGAGAGTAGAATGGCACTGATGTAAGAATTATTTATATGATGAGTTCAAATGCAATGCCACCTCTGCCAAAAATGAGATAATGATATCGATCACATATATGTTCACTACAAATCAGCTGGATCATGGCATCAGGCCATTCAAAAAGCATTGACAAAAGACAAAATGGATGAACGTTGGCTTTTTTTAGCCTATTATCTTTTTGCAGAAAGAGGGATATTGACTTTTTTAGAAGTGGAGATTTTTGCATGTACTTAGAGAGTTTTGCAGTGAAAGACAGTTATTTCATTTGAATTTATCAAATTTGACTAATGTCCTTTACATTGCCATTAATGTGAAGTTACTAAACCTGAACATAAGAGCCTGTTAAAATTTTTTATTTATAAGAAACATGTCAGACGTCCTTCATACACTTCATAACTTTTTTTTTTCTGAAAGTTTATAATTTTTATAATAATAATAATAATCATTTTTTGTTGACTGAGGGGTCGATTGGAATTGCCTTGTACATTTGAACTATCTACAACATCTAAAATAAAAAATACTCTATCAAACTTAACCAAATGTTTTTTTATTAAAGTTTAGTGAATTTGTTTGTGTGTGTATTTGCCTCTATGATGTGTGTTACGCTAAAAATGTTTCCTGTCTCGGTGTGATAAGGAAGGCAAACATCAGTGAGGCCTCAGGAGAGCCTTAAATTAGAGTTTAATCTCCTGTCCGCTTCTCTGTTCTGCTGTGTGGAGAATCCGATCTAAGGATCTGCTGCAAAACCGTTAGCCCGTTGTGTGTGGTTCAGAGTGAAGTCTGTTTGCTGTTGATCACCCTCAGGGTCAATGAATCCTGTTAGAAAAGTGTTGCTGTAGCAATCTGACAAGCTAAAACAATTGTCACTGTGATTGTGGTTTGGCAGGTGGTTTATATAGTTCCTTATCTGGCTTTCCACAAGACACACAAACACACAGTGTGTTGCATCTCACACTGGTGATGATAGACAGTTTGCAAAATGTCTTGCTTTACACACACATTGACGGTTGTAGAGTAATTAGTAAATGTTGTGGCTTATTTAAGGTTACTAATGACTAATGTGTTTGGAGTAAGGTAAATATATTGATTAAAATTACAGTTGCAGCCTCAATTACAGGGGTCTATTTGTGCTCATTTTTGTGCATTTCGGCAGTGTGTTTGGGCACCAAATGCAGTGGTGAATATGATATTTTAAAATGAATAAAAATTGACGTGTCCTTGACCTTTAGCCATCAAATGACTGTTAATTAACCAGTAATTGTGCAGCCATATTGATAAGTACATTTTTATTTTTAATACTCAAAAATTTTCTATTATTCAAGCGATTACATTTATAGTGCATCCAGTTAAGGCCCGGGTATAGTTTCTTTACTCACAGCTTTTAAATGTATACTCAACCATGTATACATGCAAATTTGTACTGCAAACGTTCAACACATGCGGTACAAATGGCCTCAACTGATTAAAATGATTACTCTACCAGGCCGACAGGACAACAATGATTCACGTCATTTACAGGACATTCACAAATTTAGGACAAAGGACAGTAGCAGTCTAGTGGATCCACCTTTGCAAACAGAGATGGACGGTATTGGATTTTTATTTTATTTTTGGGGCTAGTCCATTTTCAACAGAAGACACATGGAAAGTGGCAAAAGGCTGGTGGTTTCACAGGAGAAGGCGGTCCGCACCCAAAATCCTGCCGCTTCCGCATGTGCTGCTGAAGATAAAAATATTATATAAAACGCTCTACAAAACATTTCACTACACTTGAAAAGCAACCTGATTATCGTCCACACTTCTAGCTGACATAAGCACTCCTTACAAATGTGTAAGCCGACGTGCATAACCAACACATCTTTATATCGGCATCATATCCATATCTGGCCGATAAATCACGTAAGCCATTATTGGGCCATAATATTGCCGTGCCGATAATATTGTGCATCGCTAACTGCAAATAAAGTAAAAAAAAAAACTAAAAACATGAATCAAACATAAAGGAAATGCTTTGCTATATGGGTGCAGTTTTTTAGTGGTCATTTAACACTCATAAGCCCTGATTTTCCTGTATGCGTTAAAGTTCCGCGGGGGTACAAATGACCCCAGAAATTAAAAGTGATTACAAAAATATATCATTTTTTTGTTTACTTCCCATCTATACATTAATGCTGTGTTTTAGGGGATATGAAGTACTTCTTACAGATTTACCACTAAATTCCTCAACTACACCATTAGATTGCCTGTAAAATATCAATGAAAAATTACATAAATTATGATTTAAATTGTTTTTAGATATTGATCTAGATGTTATGTGTTGGATTTGGCCATCAGGTGTTAAAAGAATTACAGTTTAGAAAATAAATCATTAGTGATGCACCGAAATGAAAATTCTTGGCCGAAACCGAAAAAAGGAGGCCAAGGCCGAAAAACCGAAACCGAAACACCGAAATAAATTATTATGCCAATTATTAGTACAATTGCATTTATGGCCATCACTGTGTACTAACTTTACTAGGGGTGTGTGACGAATAAAAAAAACTCACAGTTCGGATCACATTACAGTTTTTGGGGCACAGATCAGATTATTTTTCGGATCAGCAAAAAGCAGGTGGGAAAAATCTAATAAACAATAAAGAAATTGCAAACATTTATAAAAGAGAACAAAGTTGTACATTAATAAGGTCTGAAATTAGCATTAGGTACAGAAATCAAATTAAATGAATCATAACACAATCAATTAAATATATTATTATTTTTTAGAGCTATTTGTCTCTTTGTCATGGGTTGTTTGATATCATTAATGACACAGACTTAAGTAGGTTAATCTGACTGTAATCTATACATACTCTTAAGACATAAACAAATGTTTTTATTAGAAAATAAGAATTTTGTTTATATGTGCCCTGTCAATAACAGCGAGATTTTATGTTTGCTTGTTTTTTTTTTAAACGCCTTTCTCTCTTATGTGCACTACCGAGGGCACTTAAACGCATGCACATACAGAGACCGACAGTGAATCCCAAACAGCGCAACAGTCGCTCCACATAAAAACGTTACGTTGTGTTTCATTGCTTTATTCGCCAAATGTATGTTAATGGATTACAGTATGAGACACATTAGCGCGACTCTCTCTAAAGTTTACACATCAAGACAGCTTAATCTTTGCAGACGCGTGCAAACAGCTCGACCGTGAGTGAAACCTGCTTGAGCACGAAGGGGAGGGGTGCGGTTGACATTCATTTTCGGTTTACATTTTCGGTTGGATTTTTTATTTCGGCCCGAAACCGATAATGCCATTTTCGGCCGAAATTTCGGTGCACCCCTATAAATCATGTTGACAAGAAGATGCCCATAGAGACCCATTCATTTCACTGGAAGTGGCCAACTGCTCACATCACTACTTTAGTGATACATTTTATGAATTTATGTATGTATAAACATTAGAAAGGAGATTAAAAATAAATATTATTTCAAGTAGTATAAGTTTTTGCGGTTTTTGATGCATTTTCAAATGTTTCTGACTTTGTCTTTCTGCGTTTCTGTGTCTTTATGTGTGTGTAAGTGTTATTCTATCTTTGTGTGTGTGTGTGTGTGTGTGTGTGTGTGTGAGCATTAGAGCCCACAACTATCTTTGTTCTGCATCTATGGAAGGTTTTATTTTGCCAAATTCTATAAAATGCTCTCTGTGGCATACCTTTGTATATTTGTGTGTGTCTGTGTGTGATTGAGCATGTCTTTTCTACATTGCATTTGTGCTCTAGTACCAGGCCTTTTGTGTGGATATTTTCAGATTTTTTTCTTCATGCATTGATTTTTTTTTGACAAAAAGAAAGAAAAATTAAAATATTTTTGCATTTCCCATGTATTTCAATTGGGGTTCTTTTTTTAAGGGTACATTTAAGTAAAATTTTTACACCTCGTTAGAACGATCAAATCAAGCCCAGTTTTTTATATGAATATTGACAGGTAGTCTGGAAAAGTCACAAGATCTTATTCCACTGAGATGAAGAGAACCATGTTTTTTAACTAAAGAAAAGTGGCTTGGTGATAAGATTGACCCCAAAGGTCTTATTATGGTTAAATAAAAATAAATTAATATTGGATGTTTCCTTGTGTAAAGTCCAATTCACACTGATCCAACAGATGCCAACAAACGCCTTGTGTAGTACTTTGGCCCTTATCACTCCCGAGATCTGGCACAACCCTACTGTTAGCTTTATCCAGGCAGATTGTTTACACTCTAAAGGGAGAATTACATAAAAATGGCTGCCTTACAGTTGGTCTTTGCACATTACATATAGAAATAGGAATGTATTTTACATTTATTAGGAAAAAATTACATTGCATCACCTTTATTGTAAAATAGATTGAACAGAAACTTCAGAGTAGCTTTTATCCTGACACAGTAGCAATCACTTTCTACACGGATATTCTCAATGGTGTTATAATGGCTGAAATATTCATAACTTGCCCAGCATGTATTTAGATCCGGAACCATAGTGCATTTCGCATAGTCCACACCTCTGCACAGCTTTCATCTACTGACCTCAGAACAGTTTTTCAGCTATTGTAGGTTAGCTGTAACACTCTAAATTCTGCTTGGTTTTTAACCCAATGCTGGGTAAATGTTGGATAGAACACATGTTGGGTTATAAATAAACCTATGCTGGGTTGTTTTAACCCAACCATGAGTTGAAACAGTGCAGAACTGCATTGAAACAACCCATAGGTTTATTTATTAACCCAACATGTGTCTGTCTAATATTCGGTTGAAAATAGTCCAGCAGAATGTAGAGTGAAGGTTGTACTGGATGATCCCAGATCAGCATTAATATCAACCTAGTTGAGGTTTACCATATGATCTCG
The DNA here is from genome assembly GCF_030506205.2 of Paramisgurnus dabryanus. Lineage (NCBI taxonomy): Eukaryota > Metazoa > Chordata > Actinopteri > Cypriniformes > Cobitidae > Paramisgurnus > Paramisgurnus dabryanus. The sequence continues at coordinate 16,408,753 of NC_133347.1, forward strand.
TCTTTAATTATTGGAGCCAGCAGTAAAAACAACAGGCCATGGGCTATGTGTGTTTGATTAGCTGTGTGTATTTAAATTTCCATGACTTTTACAGGTCATTGTGAGCCAGTTTATTTCCTATAATAAATTGTATATTTGCTTATTATCTTTCCAGTCACAGTTCCAGTCACGTCTTTTAGTTTTGATGTGTGCTCATTGCTTTGTAAGATAATGTTACAGAGAGTAACCACGGTGTGTTTTCCTTTTGCATCTTGTGCATTGTGAGGTCCTTTTTTGCAATACTTGTTACAGTAGAAGTAGAAGAGATTCCCACTTTCTTTTTCAGTTACAAAGGGTAGGATAACATGCAAAGGTTTTGTAGATTTATGATAGCACTTTTCTTTTAAATGAAAGGCTGAATAGTGAGACAGTTTCTACTACATTAGTCACTTTGTTTCACTAAGCCACACATGGCAGTCTTTTGCTTGTAATAGAGCTGCAGGGGTGACACATTTTTATAGACATTTTGTACCACTTCCAGTTCCAACTCTCTTCCTCAGATTATGTCCTTAACAGGGAACGTGTTTTTAAATGTTTTAATAAAGTTTGAGTTGTCAAAAGCTTGGTGGTGATGACATTGAAGTTGAGAGGCCCGGGTGTCATCCCTCAAATACATCATCACTGCGGCACTCAATACTACTATGAAACTTTTCCAGACTGACGGTGAATATCTTTGTCTGTATGTGTTAGTGTAGATTGTGTAGCTCTGGATGGTGTATCTCCTCCTGTGTACTAGAGGATCACAGGAGGAGATACGTCGCCTTATCTAAAAGTGGTTTGATGGTTCAATCAAAACGTAAGCGAGAAAAAGATAAGAAAGTTCTGGAGAAGAAGTTTGTGGAGAAACTTTTAATCAGCAGGCATGCGGTTGACCTCCTCACAGGATAGAAGATTAATCTGCTGCACACATCAGCAAAAATCTTTGAAAGTCTTTGTGCTGGTAGATTTCGGCTTTGTCTTCGATTTATTTTGGCTGATGTAAAACCGTCCTGGCTTGGTGAAATCGTTCCTGTATAGTAAATAAAGAGTCATCATTTTATTAGCCCTATGTCATTTTAAACCTCCTGGATATTATCGATATCATCAGTATTCGGAGGATCTAAAAGTGTATTGTATTGAAATGAATGGGCACTGAGGTTGTCCATTAGTAACATTCCAACTGTGCGTTCACACCACTGTCAACATGAGTGTCAAAGTGTAGTCATTAATTTTCACTGTCTTGGACAGTGTGAGCGTCGAGAAAAGTTTAAATCAGCTCTAATTTATGGTAATGAGTCAAATAGTTAAAATATGTTCAACTTTGGGAGAAATTCTCAGCTTTTCAATGTCACTTCTCACTCGGCCGCCCAATCACAGTTGAGGAGGGGTGGGACAAATATCACAACAATCAACCGGCGCATCATTCAACAACTGATCAACAAAGCAGGAGTATCAAAGCACTCAGCTGGTGTCCATCTGGCGTTTTCAGACATGTTTAAATGCTTTGATGTACACCAAAACACTCTCAGAGGTTTGGGGCAGCATAAGGAAGCATTAATAATGAATGCATTTTTATTTTTAAGTAAACTGTCCCTTTAAGGGCCATTCAGATCAAGTCAAACATGGATAAGTAGTGCCTACTGCAGTTGGATTGGTGTGTCTCTGTGTGTGCTTGCCTGAACCCCTTGATAATCTCTATAGATCATTACTGTGCGATTTAGTTGTGAATTGATGGCTCTTATGAAAAAAATGCTTATAGCCCATTTAATGTTTCTATATCTGCTCCTGCGGGTTTCAGTATATGGATGCTCCTGTCTGATTTTCTGATGAGTGTTTCATCTTCTTTACTTTTTACTGAGGGATGTTGTAGGTCAGATTCTCTTTGGAATACAAATCTTGCTGACGTCTAAGTTGGTGGTCAGCAGATGTACCTCAATATATTATAAATTATATTACGCAGTTTACAATTGGTGACATTGGTCTTGGTGAGCTGATCACAAGTGGAAAGCACTAAAGACAAGTGTAAATATCATATGGAATCTTGAATTTTTTTTTTTTTATTTAGTCCTGTCACTTAAATACTATTTGGTGGCATGAGATGCACACGGTCTTGTGTTATTAAAAAATGACTTAAACTAATAGTAGCACTTGCACCTGATGTCCAATTCTATTTATTTATTATTATTATTATTATTATTATTAATGGATAAATGTGTCATTATTCATGTAATATAATAATAACACACAAAACTGTCAGCTGACTTAATGATGCACTGGAAAAATCTAATGTGCACTGCATTGTCACAAAATATGGATTCTAGTTTATGCAATCGGATCACAAGTTGCCAATCTGTCCCGGATGACCACTTGTCATATCAGGTGTAAACTGGGAAATAGACATCAGGGGAGGTCTGAGCCTTCAGGCAGAGATACAATGCAGCAGAACGTTTACATCACTGCTTCCCGTCCTCAGAAGCAGTTCCTGCTGCGGGCATCATATATTCGCATCATCTTCCAGACACGCTCTCGCCCATTTTCACCCATTACATTCTGGCTAGTGGGCATCACTGTATGCGTGCGTGTATGTATGCCTGTGTGTATAAATCTCTATATACCTCTTAAATTATGTTCATGTTTTGCACACAAAAAAATAAGTTAAAAAAAGAAATAATCAATTTATCAACTGAAATGAATCTGAATTACCTGTAACAGTCCCTAGTTCAAAGAAGTGATGGTAAAATAGCTGTGCCTCATACAACCTGATATGTCACATAACACATTTAAGTCATAAACAATGTACGATATGCATTATTTAATGCCGGCAGCATAATAATTTATTTGTCTATTGCAAATAATTGGGCAATGTGTCTCAGCCCTGAAAGAGCCATCAAGGTCAATTTAAAGCATTTGAAGTATCAGCAGGTCCAGTTGCCACACCCCTGAAATGTCTTCTGGGATCAGTTTAGTAAGCTGTGGGTGTGTATGTGTCATTTTTATGGTGGGCTTGGAGAGAAGAATGCTGTCATGATGGACAAGTTTTCCGCAATCCCTTCTGGAAATCTTCAAAACTGAACTATTAAGACCCCTCATGAATCCAATTTAAATCTCTTTCATTTTCCATATCTAGGCTGTATCCAGCTATTACAGATTCTTATCAATCATAATGAAACCCATTTTCTCTTGTTTTCCTCAAAAAACAAAAAATAATTAATTAATAATGCTTTGATTTTGTGTTTAAAGGGATTGTTCGGCCAAAAATGATATTAAACCCATGATTTACTCACCCCGAAGCTGTCCGAGATGCATATGTCCATCATTTTTCAGACGATGACATTTTCAGTTATTTTAGAAAATGTTTTAGATCTTTCAGTTAATCAAATGTAAAGTTATGGGTCCACAACCTTCAAGTCCACAAAATGTGCATCCATCCTTCACCAAATAAATCCAAACGGCTCCACGATGATAAACAAAGGCCTTCTGAGGGTAATCCGCGCAGTTTCGTTGTAGAAATATCCACATTTAAAACTTTATAAACGAAAAATAACTCGCATCCGGTAATGCCGCCATCTTAGTCGCGTCCGCATGTAAGAACAGAGCTTTACGCAGCATACGGAGGTTTCTCTGCTGCTGCTCTGTGCCCCCGCCCTCCGAATTTGTCATACGTCACTAAGAAAAGTGCGTACACTACGCTAATACTCTCTCCTGAACACAGAGGAGTCTAAGATGGCGGCGCTACCGGAAGGTAGTTATTTTTGTTTATAAAGTTTTAAATATGGATATTTCTACAACAGCACCACGTGGATTTCTCAGAAGACCTTTATTTATCATCCTGGAGCCGTTTGGATTTATTTTGTGAAGGATGGATGCACATTTTTTGGACTTAAAGGTCGTGGACCCCGTAACTTCACATTTAATTAACTGAAAGATCTAAAACATTTTCTAAAATAACTGAAAATGTGTTTGTCTGAAAAACGATGGACAACTTGGGGGTGAGTAAATCATGGGTTTAATATCATTTTTGGCCGAACTATTCCTTTACTCCGCTTTCTTGGTTAGGTTCTTTGAATGAACAAAATCTAATTGTGTGGATGCTTGATGCCTTGGCTTGTCTTTGCTGGAAGGTTTATCTACCCAAATACAATACGATTTACAAATGGACCTATGTAGGAAATAAGTTATGTTAGCTGAGTTGGACTGGCCTGGCTGTTATACGCACTACATGAGCTGAGTTGTTGTTCGGTTTGGATAGTGTGGGTAGTTGGCACACCCCAAGGCTGCAGTTTCAGTGTTTTTTAGAGTTGTCTTGTGAACAGGAAGGGAGTTGTTGGGATGGGAAGTGAGTTTTTCTTCCTGCAACCAGAGGTTGAAGTGTAGTCAGAGAGGGACTAATGATGTTGGGAAATTCCCAGCATGCCATGTTGCCGATAACGGCAACTGCTGAAAATATAAACAGTTTTGACCTTACAAATTTTTAAACCTCGCCGAAATGTGACCTCATCTCTTTTTAGTCCATCTTTTCTTTCCAATAATGAATATTTGGAATTCTCTAAAGTCAGTAGTGTTCAGATCTGTATAGGGTGTGTTTGAGGAGCTTGTAAGACTGTGGTAGAAAAGATTTAATGCATGTGAGAAACTAGGCGGTCGTCACCAAGAACATATTTCTCTCTTCAGGGACGCACATCCAAGAATAGCCCTGACCTGTTTCAGTTATTTTCTCTCTCTCAGAATGTGTCCTGTGTTTTTGAGCTTAAATTTGTGAATGTGTCAACTGGAGACAATTTTCTTTGCTCATCTATCCTAATGTAACCAAATGTATCTTTGTGAAACTTTACATTGTTACCCAACCAGTTGAGAACGGAACTGAAAGAGTTTACATTTGCAGTCTACCATGTAGCCACTAGCCAATCAAAAGAAAAGTGAAGTTCACATCTATTTACATTTCTTTAAGTATCATGGTATAAAAGTATTAGTCATTTTCTTAAAAAAATCCAGATAATTTACTCACCACCATGTCATCCAAACTGTTGATGTCTTTCTTTGTTCAGTCGAGAAGAAATTATGTTTTTTGAGGAAAACATTCCAGGACTTTTCTAATTTAAATAGACTTTAATGGACCCCAACACTTAACTGTTTTAATGCAGTTTAAAATTTTAGTTTCAAAGGACTCTAAACGATCTTAAACGTGGCATAAGGGTCTTATGTAGCGAAACGATTGCCATTTTTGGCAAGAAAAAAAGCCACAACTTTTAAACCTCAACATCTCGTCTTCCTCTGGTCCTGTGACGCGCCAGCACGACCTCACATACATATTACGTCATTATGTCATCCGTGACCTTTTAACGTTTTGAAACTACGCCCCAGTGTTTACAAGTGTGGAGAAAGAGGACCGTTTCGACGTTGTTGTATGTCAAATGATAATAATTAATGTCTTTGTGTCAGTTTATTGTTTAAAATGGTCTGCAAATTTGTGTTTCATATATGTAACACGTGACCTTTCGACGTCACTACGCAATTACGTGAGGTCGTGCTGGCTCGTCACAAAGCCGGAGAAAGAAGAGAAGTTGTGGTTTAAAAGTGCATATTTTCTATTTTTCTTGCCAAATATGACAATCGTTTCGCTAGATAAGACCCTTATGCCACGTTTGGGATCGTTTAGATTCCTTTGAAACTGCATTTTTAAACTGGATTAAAACTGTTAAGCTTTGGGGTCCATTAAAGTCCATTAAAATTAGGAAAACATTCCAGGATTTTTCTCAAAAACATAGTTTCTTCTCAACTGAACAAAGAAAGACATCAACAGTTTGGATGACATGGTGAGGGAATTATATGGACTTTTTTTTTTTTTAAGAAAATTGACTAATCCTTTAAAAACAAACTACTTTCTTTGTTCAAAACCTTGTCAGATTGAGTGAGGAGGATTACATGTTCAAGTTTTGACATACATGATTTAGAAAATCGTTCGTTGAGCCAGTGGTTTTCAAACTGATTGCTAGGGGGGACAGAGTTTTGACATTTTATAATATATATGAATTTATTATAAATTCTTTGTAATTAAACCTCAGAAAATAAGGGCACTAACCAACAGCACTACATTGTAGAATTTATTGTTTTGTTTAATTAAAATTATAAGTTTGAGATTGTTTATGACATTAATTTTCTTTGGGAGGGGACTGCAAAGGGATGCCCCCACACAAGGGGTATTAGTATTAGTTATTCAGGTTTAGTTTCTATCAGCTTTCTGTTGTATGGCTACTTGTATAGCAGCTGTGCTGTACTATATACGTGTGTCCTCCTGCCTAAATGAGGACAACAGGTCAGATTGGCCCATTTAAAGAAAACCGTGACGGAGAGTCTGTGTTCTAGTGTTGACATTTTAGGGCCATTATTTCCTTGTTTCTTCATCAAATTGCGGCGAAAGGGCGAGGCAGGAAAATGTCTGTCTTCTGTATTTTTCCATACTTTTTCACACGCTCCCTGTTTTTGTCTGTCCGTGTGGATGCGACTCAAATAACTGCTCCCAAATAAGGCTTAGAACAAAATGTGCTCTTTCTTTCCAGAGTACTGTTTATTTAATAGGTCATTTATGTCCTTCATCAGCACTTTGGCTCTGTGATTCTTTATAAATGCAGGATTAATTATACACTATACTACTCTCTCAGACTGCAAAAGCTCATTTATGAGTTTTTATGATTTTTTGACTTTATGTTTCTCCCGCTTTCTCTAGTGATGGCAGCTATCCGTAAGAAGCTGGTGATTGTGGGAGATGGAGCCTGTGGGAAAACATGTCTGCTGATTGTGTTCAGTAAAGATCAGTTCCCTGAGGTCTATGTGCCAACAGTGTTTGAAAACTACATTGCTGACATCGAAGTGGATGGCAAACAGGTCAGTTTGCCTACAGTAGTGTGAAGACTTTTTTAAGATGTCAAATAAATATTTGGTATCCCCAGAGTATGTATGTGAAGTTTTTAATCTCAAAATATCACACAATTTATTTATCATTTATTATAACATGTTAAAATTGCCACTTTGTAGGTGTGAGCAAAAATGTGCCATTTTTGGGTGTGTCCTTTTAAATGCAAATGAGCTGATCTCTGCACTAAATGGCAGTGCCGTGGTCGGATAGTGCAGATTAACAGGCGATATTATCCCTTTCTGACATCACAAGGGGAGAACATTTTCAATGACCTATTTTTTTCACATGCTTGCAGAGTGAATTGTTTACCAAAACTAAGTTACTAGGTTGATAGAAGCATTAGGGACCCATTCATAGCACTTAAACATGGAAAAAGTCAGATTTTCATGATGTGTCCCCTTTAAAGAGAGACACAGAGAGGGAGCTCTACTGGTCTGACCACACTTCATATCAGGAAATGGATGTTTGTTCCAGTATCCTGTTTGGGATGATCTTGCTGCCCTCTATTTGAAAGCAACTCACAAAATTGCAGTAAATCTGTGGGTTAAAGATGATTTATCTTCTAAGTGATCATCAAAGACTGCTGGTGCAATGCGGAGTGCAGTTATCTCTAAAATAGCCACAGGTTTATAATAGCCACTCAAAGGCCAGAGAAATACCTTCAGTGTTCAATGTCTCGCTCTCTCTCTCTCGCTCTCTCTCCAGGTGGAGCTGGCTCTTTGGGATACAGCTGGTCAGGAAGACTATGACCGGTTGAGGCCATTGTCATATCCAGACACAGATGTTATTCTCATGTGTTTTTCTATAGACAGTCCAGATAGTTTAGGTATGGCTGTGGGAACATTACATACACACATACACATACTGCACACATCAAACATAACAAAGGAAAACCTTGCATAACAGCAAATGAAAAACAGAAGTAAATAATAAAACAAAACAAATTTCTATATAATACAATGCACACATCGTCCTGATGCTGTACTGATGTAAATTCTGTCCTTGTCTCTCGCAGAGAATATTCCAGAGAAGTGGACACCAGAGGTAAAACATTTTTGTCCCAACGTTCCCATCATCCTTGTGGGCAATAAAAAGGACCTGCGAAATGATGAACACACACGCAGGGAGCTGATGAAGATGAAACAGGTGTGGCCATTGTGTAATAGTGCGTGTGTAATGTCTCAGCAACTTTACTTTGGTAGGAACAGCAGAGAAAGCTTTAAATAAAAAGTAAAATCTTGCAAGGAGTTTTCAATAACATTCTGATTTCTAAGCAGTTAAAATAAATGACTCAAGTTTTTAAGTTCCTCTGTCTTTTCTAGAGCCACTTTAGTTCTTATTTAGGATTTTGTATAGTATAGTTTTGGGTTCCTTAAACAGGACACTTGAGTCACTTCCTATTTGAGAGCTATAAATGAAAATGGAAATGCAGATGTTTCCTGTGAGGATTGAACTGGCCCCAGGAGTTGCATCATACTGAAGGGTATCTGTATACATGGATAAATTAGAAGATAGATGCAACTTTATTGTAATTGCATAGTAAAGGTACACAGCAACGAAATGTTGTTTAGCATCTACTAGAAGTGCAAATAGTATGAATGTGCAAATTGGCCAGTGCAATAAAATATGAAAAATATATGTGTAAATATGTACAATGAATAATAAATAAATAGCAGGCTATGGCAAGAGAGTATGTAAATGTTATAGATTATGTATGTAGAGACTATGGGGCAGTTTCCAGGATAGGGTTAGGTTAATCCAGAACTAGGCGGCGGCCTTAGTTATTTTTTTTAGGACATTTTAAGTAGATTTTCAAATAAACCTCACAAAAACAATACCGCTGTGCATTTTGCGACAAAACAATGTCACTGATACATGTTAAAATATGTCAGGGCAAGCGGTTTTGAAATTAAAGCAGCTCAAACATGCATTTTAGCCTGGGACTAGGATAAGCCCTGTCCGGGAAACTGCCCCTATATGTATATAAATAAAAAAACTACGTAGAAGGATTAAATACTAGGGATGCACCGATAGGATTTTTTTGGGCCGATACCGATTAAAACAGACAACTTCTGGCCGATGCCGATACCGATATTGAACACTTGTATACAATACTATACAGTTGGTCTATTAGCTAGTTTATTTCTGCATCAAATTATTTTTAGTGAACATGGATTAGATCTGATTAACATTCAACTGACCAACATATAGATGCACAAATTAAGCTAAAACAAATATAATAAGACAGCATGACAACCTTCAAAGGTGGTTTTTGCTATTCAGCATTTATTTTATTAACAACATTAACTAATTGTTTGCATATAATGGATTTCTTTATGCAGTTAATAAATAAACAATCTGTATCGGCCTTTCTCGTGCTATTGCCGATATGCCGATGGTTTCAAATTCATCAAAAATCAGCCGATAAATATCGGCGGCCGATACATCAGTGCATCATTATTAAATACAGAATATGTACAAGGAAGCATGTGCAGCAGTGTTCAATAATGAGCAGGGTTCCCACAGGTCTTTGAAATCCATCAAAGTTTGTGAATTTGGGGGAAAAAATGTTAAGACCCTGGGAAGTTTTAAAAAATTTACATATAGATACAGGTCATTGAAAGTGCTTGAATCTATTTTATGTAAGAAGTTTTCTGGAAAAAAATCCATATTATTCCATGTGTAGTGTAGAATAATATCATAAAAATTCTAGATTTTTTTTAATTTAATATTTTTCATATCTTCTGTATGCAAATGTTGATTCATACCAAAATTCTTTTTGCATAGTTGTGTTTGACACATGAAAACGTCTCGGGTTACGTATGTAACTGTTGTTCCCTGAGAAAGGAACGAGATGCTGCGTCTCCCTTGCCATACTTCCTGCGTCCCTGCCGTCATTGGCAATATTTCAGATAGCGATATACTTCCTTCCTCCCACGTCACCCTGTTTTTTTTTTTGTTAAGCCTCACCATTGGTTGAATTTAATATACACGTTCAGACGCACTTACCCTTGGAGGCGTCCCCATAGTGTCACCGCAGTGACGCAGTGCGAGTTCCCTCGAAAGGGAACTGTAACAATGTATCTTTAAAGGTAACACAATGTAACCTTGCTCTCACTTGAAATGTGTCCCCACATTTAGTCCTCGAATTTGAGGTTATTAGACCTAGAAAGTCCTTGAACGGTCATTGAATTTGAAGTTAACTAAGGTGTGGGAACCCTGAATGAGGTAGTAACGCAAGTACAGATACGCAAGTTTAGAGACTGGGGCATATTGTACATTACAGTATAATACAGATTATAATGTCATTGTAATGATATAGAGAAGGAAGAGGGACAGAAGCTGATTATTTTTTTTATAGTGGTGTACTATGGTGATGCAACTTAAGCTTATTTTATTAATCGCTGGTCAAATGATTGTCCAAACCAATGCGTTAGGATGAACATGCCGGGGCTAGAGGTGTTAGATCTCCATTTAAGGTAGCCAGTCATTGCTGTAGACAGCAGTGTCGCAAGTGTCCAGGAATTCTTATTGTATTGAATCCTTGATTTTATCTCAACAGGAATGCAACAGATTGTAGGTCATGTGACTGATTCAGCATGCTACAGAACATACTAAGAGAGGGACTGTACTGGATAATGTTTTGTTTAAAATAGCATGCAGTCTGTAGTACCTAGTGTAGTGTAGTAGTCTGTTGCAGTGTGGTAGAATGGGTATTTTACTGTCTTTGTTTGCTTTCTGTCCTGCAAGTTAGTGCTTGTATTTGTATTCGATTTTTGTGTATTTGTTTTGCTATCTGCTTGCATAATGTCAGTACATAAAGGAGCAGGCAGGGCTTAAAGGGATAGTTCACCCCAAAATAAGCACCTTTTCAAGATTTTCCAAACATGTACTGTATACATTTTTTAAGTATGAAATAGCATAAATGTTTTTCTGAAAACTTAGCATGTCTGTTACAAAGCAGATCTGGGGCACCATTCACTTCCATAGTAAAATTCATCCTATTTTAGGTTTTGAGGGTGAGTAGATGATGACAGAAATTTAATTTTTAGGTTAACTATACCTTTAAATTTGAATGTATCTGATTTTAAGGTTTATTTATGAAAAGAAGACTGTAGCAGGAAATGTAAAAGTGAACGATGTTCTTACATGTTTAAACTATTGTGTAATGTTTGTTTGAATAACATGGTTGTTTTGTAGGCTTAACAGCTGACAGACATTGAGATCCTTTTGTATGACAAGAACATAAAGTATATCTGCTGTTCAAAACCCTCCACTAAATGCAATGTTTTTGTTTTATTACAAACATGGTCTGTGTCTATTTAACAAGGGATGTAGTTACAGCATTTTCTTCTAATATACTTTCCCAACGTGTTCCTCAGACCTGCAGTATTCCTTTTCTTCTTCAGTCTTGTTTACATACTCTGGACTGAAGCTCTGTGTATGTTCATGTTTGTTTCAGGAACCTGTGAAACCAGAGGAGGGGCGTGACATGGCAAACAGGATCAGCGCATTTGGATATCTGGAGTGTTCGGCTAAAACTAAGGAAGGTGTGCGGGAGGTGTTCGAAATGGCCACCAGGGCGGCGCTGCAGGTCCGCAAGCGCAAGAAGAGGGGAGGATGTCTGCTCCTGTAAGCCACACACTGAAACGCACACAACTCCGTCTACCTTCCAACAACTGACAACTGAGACCCAAGGAGAAACCTTTATACAGCCGTCCCCCTTGTCGTACCGTTCATCACATTTTACACAACTGGGGTGTGGATGACAGGAAAATATTTATAGAGAAACCGAAGTGTGTGTTAATACCCAATACCTCTCCACTTTGTCATTTTTTTTCTGTCTCGTTTTTTTCCTTTTCACCAGCAAATCCTTTTCTCTTCTCTGCGAGAAAGACTGACTGATTAATTTTGTATGTGTACATAAATCTTCTGTTTCTCTCTGTTCTGGTTTACAGTTAATCTGTGCCTCTGTATATGATAAGTTAAAAAATTCTGACATATTTGGAACAAAAAATACATTTATCATTCATTTAAACCATCATTCAGTGTTTGTGAATGCTGATTTTGGGTCCGTGTCCAACAGGAGCTTTGGTTTCAGAAACAAAGCATGAAGAAAAAGCTGATGTGTACTGTACTGTAGTGAAAGGGTTTACTGGATCCTAAATGAATTAACATGAAGTGTTGACTGAATCAGGTCTGTGTGTGTGTTGAAGACATAATCCATTTTGGCTCTGTCTCTGATACTGTGTGATATAAGAAGTGTATCAGTAGTGTTATCAAGTCAAGGAAAATCAATCTTAACTTGAGATTGAAAAAAGATGAGTACTTTGACCCAAGAGTTTTATTGTTGGTCTCTGCCCTCTCACTCAGAAATTCTCTCAAATATTTCTATCATTTGAATGGTGATACATCTGACAGTCTTTGATAAGTTACAGCAAAAAATCAAATATTGAAGGTCTTAGGATCAAAAATAATAACTTTATTAAGGGCAAAAATGATCCAGAAACATTTTTACATGTCCATTTAGAACCCTAGGATTTGTCCTTTGAATTTAAATGGTCTATTTTTGTCCTATTTGGAAGGGTCATATTGAGCTCTGCTCTGATTGGCTCTGCTCTGAGGCTCATGCCTGTAGCTTACATTAGTAAACAGACTTTATGTGTCCCAGACAGGGATTAGACTAGTCCTAGACTAAAATAAATGTAAGAGCTGTCCAAACTAAAAACAACTTGCGCTGACATACCTTAAAACACATCAGTGCCATTTGTTTTGCCTCAAAATGCACACAAGCAATGTTTTAAGTAAGGCATGCTTTGTTAAAACTAGTTTTATTTCCTTATAAAAGGGTTAGTGCCAATCCTTGATTCTGATTGGTCAAAAGCTGTGCTTTATTCAGAATAAAACACGGCTAAGACCGCTTCACCCAACGGTTCTATTTATCACTGCGCCCTTAGCAACCACTCACGATACAGGACAGCCTCTGGTACCTTATTGCTTACTTATTAAACTGAGGCCTAGTCCTAGCTCTGTCCGGGAAACCACCCCTATATGTTTGAGGCTGTATCAGACGAAAATACAGATTTGAGGAACAACTTAATATTTGGAGATTGTTAATGGACGTTTCAGAGTGTAAGTTTGTGTTTTTTTTCCAGTATGCACCTGCAAAACGTAACTGTAAAGTCAATAGTAGTAGAACTTCAGGCTAAACTTTAGCATATAGCATTAATTAGCATGTAGCGCTAACTCAGCAGTCACAACTTTTTACTTAATTTAATGTTGGTGCGTACATCTCGACTGTGACGTCACAGCCGATGTCATGTTGAGATTCTTGGCCTGTTTTCCAGCAGTCATGCGTGCACGAGGTTTATATAAAAATAAGGAAACATACGTGCTTGAGGCTCACCATATGTCATTACCATGTACAGAGCTTTTATTATTCATCTATGCCTAGGTACATACGTTTTTATTCTATGGCACATTTAAAGGTTAACTAAATTAAAATATAAAGGATTTTGTCAGATTTATCAGCTTAATATTTAGTTGTGAAATTACTTTTCAGTAATTTGTAGGTTGATTTACACAGTACAGCACTGGCACTATCTAAAAACATTGTTCTGTGGGTCAGACCATCCTGACCAGCAACACTAGTTCTATCAATAGAATGGGTGGGACCATCCTTTTGGCTGACCAAAGGGAAATGGGGGGGTGATTTAAGGTAAACCTGTGGCAAAAGCCACTATTTTGCCACCCTGATATAAGTTCCTGCAGGGTTGAAAGACTGTTTGGTTTCCTGAAAAGCTCTAATTAAAACCTGTTTTATAAAGTTAACGGTTAGACACAAGTGAGATTATAACTTGTCACCACTAGATGTCAGCATATTCACAGAGTGTAGCAGTATAGCCAATACCCACAAGAGAGAGACATCTGATCCTGCACCACAAACAAACCAATCTAATTAAAATTTATACATCATCTGAAAGCTGAATAAATAAAATCGATAATTTTGGCTTACTACAAATATGCATGTGCTACTAAGGAGGACTGGTTTTGTGATACAGGGTCACAAATGCTGTATAATCACACACTGATCTGTAATTCAAATATTTTAATTGACACATAATTGATATAATAAATTGTACAAGACTGTGTAAAACATTTTGATCATGATTCTCACTGCACAGCAGGTTTACAGTAAAAACAATGCATTATCGTTTAAAAAGTAAATAAAGTCGAGTAGATTGAGAACTCGCTGACGTAATCCTCAAACACAAATTTCCAATGTCCAAACAAGCCAATAAGAACGCAAACAAAACCCACCCTAAAACAAACAGTGGTAGTCATCCGTGGTGCATTAACAGCTGTGCAGCCATCATTACCAACATGTAACCTGTAAGGGTTTAGATTAAGCCAGGACCAGGCCTTTGTTATATTAGGACATTTAAGTCGTTTAAACAAACATACCTTAGAAAAACATTACTGCTGTGCATAAAACAATGGCACTGATAAATGTTAAGATATATCAGTGCAAGCTGTTTTCAGTCGAGACAGTTCAAACAAGCATTTTAGTCTTAGACCTAGACTTAAACTTTCTCCGGGAAACCACCCCAAATGAAAGCAGCCAAACTTGAGTTAACAGAAATCTTAGAAATAGTTTTATTGTAGGAAAACAATGCATACGTTCTAGACCTGAGAATACCTTCATACACATCAAATGCATAAGCTAAAATGATAGACTTCATATAAAACACACAAGTAGAGACGACGCTTTTTCTTGGCTCCTCTGACAAAATGCTAAATGTTCTCATTTGTAAGTCACTTTGGATAAAAGTGTCTGCTAAATGAATGCATGTAAAGGTGTATAGGGTGGGGCGAAAGCGTTGTAGCCATGGAGAAGCTTTCAATTTCAGTGCTCATGTCTCCACTCGGGATGCTGAAACTGTTGAACAACACTTTCCTCTGTTTCCACTAGGAGGAGAAAAACACAACAGTTAGCAAAACTCAACCCTAAAATCCAGCCTCATTTATAAAATGCTAGAAACCATGCCAAATTTGATTTTACAACCATTTCTCACATATACATACATGTTATTTATAAAACGAACGCACTTATGCACAGAAAACGGGTGTACGGCTCACTTTCAGATTTAAATCTATAAAATTTTATTTTGAAATTGTGCGCAGTTTAGCAGAACTCCGCCTTGTAAATGATGCCTACTGTAATTGTCATTTACATACAAGTGCACCTGTCAATGTTTAAAATCCTTTTCGAGTAAGACTGAGTTATATTTCCAAAAACCTGCATCACTCGGACTAGAAAAAGTGTGTATGTCTGCTCAGACCCTGAATGGTTTTACTATACTAAATTAACTCATGCAAAGACACTGGACTGGATTTTATTACAGTGGCTAGAAAGCCTAGAAATGATCCATTAATGAACAAATAAAAGATCGCAGGAAATAAAGGACTCATCTTACCAACCACCTCTGTGCGGATGTCAAGATCAAGCAAACGCCCAGTAACGTCATCCACGTCTTCCAAGTAGGAAATATCATATCCTTTATAACTTCTATTCTCATCACAATAATCAATAAACCTACAAACCCAAGCGTCAAAGGGATAAACAATAAAATCACAACAGGTCTCTGATTTTCCCATGCATTATAATTTAAAAGAATATTTACCTGCCCCAGTTTGCATCTGTCTTTAGTATGATGGGGTTTCCCACTACGATAAGCAGAGCTTTAGCTCTTGTCACTGCCACATTAAATCTCTGAAGAAGAGAAAAAGTTGGACAGACTGTATCATGATCTTGGGCAACTCCAGCACAATTCAAAGATGCCACAGATACTGTATGAGATAATACCTTCTCGTTTTTGAGGAACCCAATATTGAATTTTTCGTCAAAAGTGATGTTTTCCTTGCTGCTGCGAACAGTTGATACTATTATCACTTTCCTCTCCTGGCCTTGAAACTCTTCCACTGAACCGACCTGCACAACACCACACATACACAACAATGGCTGTTTTGTTCATCTGTCCTGACTATGATAAGAACCAAAAACAGAGTATGGGAGTTTTTGTACTGCTTAGATTCAGACTGACCTTCAGCTCTTCGATGCCCCTGCAGGATCTAAGCTCTTTATGGTGGAATCTGATGGCCTGCCTAATTTTCTCTACCTGTTCAATCAAACCCCACAGAGAATGCATGAATGAGATGGCTTGATTTTGCATCACATCTGAAATCACTTAGCATTTTAACACTCTGCGTTTTTGGTAGTTTTATCAACACATGAAAGTGACATGATTGTCAATGGTAATTTTACCTGCTTCCTGTAGGGGGTGACAATGCCAATTTCTTTGGGGGAGATTTTAGCAATGCCCTTCTTGGCCTGTGTCAGGAGCAGCTTCTCCAGGTATTCAATGATGATAGTAATTTCAGAGGTGTTGAAAAATGAGGGGCTGTTTGACTCCCTGTCATCCTTACCAAGCACACCATGAAAAATCACAGGAAAGCCCTGAAAATCCAGCACAGATCAGCATGGGTTATTTCTGGGCTAATATTAAGAGCTCGGAGCCCTCCCAATGGAGAGCATGCCAAATATGCTTATGTCATTACCCTATAGATTAAATGTTAAAGGGACACTCCACTTTTTTTGAAAATGTGCTAATTTCCCCTAGAGTTAAACATGTATTTTTACAGTTTTGGAATCCATTCAGCTGATCTCCGGGTCTGGCGGTACCAGTTTTAGCATAGCTTAGCATAATCCATTCAATCTGATTAGACCATTAGCATCGTGCTAAAAATAACCAAAGAGTTTTGATATTTTTCCTATTTAAAAAAACGTAAGAAACGTATTATTCTGGCGTAGTAATCACGGACTTTGCTGCTGTAACATGGCTAGAGCAGGCGTAGTGATATTACGCACTGCTCGAAAATAGTCACCTTGGTTACTTTCAATAGCAGGGGACTATTTTCAGGTGCTGCGTAATATCATTGCGCCTGCTGCAGCCATGGTACGGAGGCACGGTCCTTGATTATTACACCAGAATGAGAGTATAGTTCCTAGCCATATCTATATCCATATATAAAAATTTTCATTTTCCGTCAGTCTTAGTACACAATGTAAGAGTCAAGTTTTAAATAGGAGAAATATTGAAACTCTTTGGTTATTTTTTGCGCAAAGATAATGGTCTAATCAGATTCAATGGATTATGCTAAGCTATGCTAAAAATAGACCTGCCAGATCAGCGGAATAGATTCTAAAACAGTAAAAATCAAATGTTTAACTCTATGGTAGCGGGAAAATTAGCATATTTTCAAAAAAAAAGTGGAGTGTCCCTTTAATGCAAACTCGTAAATAACTTATTAAAAAGCCTTATTTTCACAAATGTCGCTTTTGTCATTTAATTGTAATTTAACAAATTTGACTTTAGCTGCAAAACCCTCTAAGTGCATGCAAGCTTTTGTGGCAAAAATGTCCACTTCTTTGGACAAGACATAGTAAACAGTTGCAAAGGTCACTACAGATGCAACTAGAAACATTGCAAATCAAGTGTAAAATAAAAAACCCGAATCACACATTAGGTGGCGCGTGGTCAACGTGACTGCCACATATTGTATTCAAGTCAAAGTACACACAAGGGACACAAGTTTGAATGGGATCTACGTTCGTTTTGCTCATTGTCATTCATCTGCAGTATTTCTGAATGGCACGATAATATAACACATGCAGAAAACATTATCTTATTTTTACAGACGTAGCGTTTAACGGCTTTTGCATCTGAGCTTCCTGTCTTGATTTTCTTGTTGTTTAACAGGTTTTTGGCTAGTACAGTATGTCTCATACTTTTTTAGGCAGGGGGTCCCAGTTACAGTACTGGCTGGAGCTGATCTCATCTGCACAAGCTTCCAACTCTCCATCATAGAACAACTCATTAGGAACTTTCAGTATGGATGGATGAGACCTGGAGAGAGAGAGAGAGAGAGCGGGCATTACATGATAGTTTTTTTATCAAAATGCTTAGCCACTACAAATGTACAGTTTTGTCTTGCCGGTAAAGCAAACTTAAACTGAATTAAATTGAATTAAAGGTAGCTCCATTTATTAGACAGTATATAGTAGATACAGAAAGGTTGTACAGTAACAGTTTAGATCCAGATGTCTCACAAGAGGTTTCTAAAATCTTTCAACTTTACCTGTAGTTCTGCAGCAGCTTGGTGACATAGCGGTTATCATATCCTGTTGTTTCTTTTTGATAAAGATCATTCTTTGTCATCAACCTCTCCAGCAATGAAAGACCTACATAAGAGAAGAACAACTTTTACAAAAAACATAAATATTCATATAGTTGTTCAAGCTTTACATTAACACCACAACGTGATGCACAATATTGGACAAACGCATTTTATTTAGAATTCAATAGATATAGTTTATATATAGGCTTGTTCGACTTCATGCGGGGCTGTGCAGAATGATCAGTGTGTGACATCACAGTACAGCGTGAGCAATTTGAAAACATATGGAGTCCTCTACATGCAAATCGCTATTAAGTCGAATAAACCTAATTGAACATACTAACAAGCTTATAAATATTTATATAGTGTGACATTTAAACCATTTGGGGGGACACTACTTTAAATAATATAATGATTTTTATTAGTCATAAAATCTCTATAAAAAGTCCTTAAATTGAGTGCAGTATTTGTGTGTCTCTTACCCAGTCCGTATTTAATGGCAAAAGGAGATCTGAGAATTGGCCCCAACTGCTTAGGATCCCCAGCCAAAACAAGCTGTCCATCCTCTGCATTCAGCAATCCTGCACATACAGACACAATGCATTCATGCATTTATACATAACCAGCATTGGCAACGTCATAGTACTGTTTGTGTGTGTGTGTGTGTGTGTGTGTGTGTGTGTGTGTGTGTAAGCATCCACCTGCCACACTGATGATGGTCTCCGGCTCCACAGCATGTCCAGCTTCATCCACAAAAATATGAGTGAAATGACCCACATGAAATCCCCCACTGACCAGTCTACCAACACACAAACACATAATCTTTACTGTTGTGTGTATTTGGTATATGGTATAATATATAGCTATATATATTAAATGCCTTTACCTGCCTGCAGTGACCAGCGTACTGACCAGGATTTTGTATGACATAAGTTTCTCTTTACATGGGAAAACAATCATATCCCCCTCCACATTGCTGTTTTTCTAAACACACACAAGCCAAAAAAGTACACTTAACACAAAAACAACACACAATTCATTCATAAGCAACAAAACTGTGCTCCTTTGTCTTCCTGCTAATATAATGAATAGGAAAAATACAAAGATACTGAATACAAAGCTGCAGTAGACCCTTGACACAGGAAGTCACATTCTTGCCTTTAAAACACATTTAACATACGCTTTTTTTAAAAGTTGATATTAATTGAAGTCGAATGGTCATTGACAAAACCATAAATTATTATTTTTTATTTGTATTCATTGCAATGCATACCATGTCCATAATGTTCATATATATAGTCATTTAATGGGAGAAAAGTTAATCAGACACCAACCACCAGAACTTCAGGGATGTCTTTCGGATTGCGTGAACTGGCATAAAGTCTGTAGATTTTGGCTTTGTCAACATGCTGGCTGCTGATCAGTTTTTCACACAGTTGATCAGCGGCACTGTTTGATGGAGCACATGCTAGAATACAGGCACCGGCTACATTCTTCTCCACCTGAGAGAGTAAACACATACTGTAAAACCACACAGAAATAATAACTCAGTCCAATCAGATCTCCTGCTTATTTATTGTGTATTGTAAAAATTTGCCTGTAAGCACAATTTGAATACAGGTGTGTTTCATGGGTGTGTTTTGTTGTATGTGCGAAAACCCGCTTTACCTGTTTGATGGCCTCCAGAATGGTGACAGTTTTGCCAGTGCCAGGAGGACCAAACACCAAATACGGCGCCGGCTTAGATAAACCTGCCACGATGTTGCATACTGCGGTTTTCTGTTCACCATTTCTTTCTAGGTTAAGATCAAAGAGTCTACAAACACAAAATACATCTTGCTGAAATTTTACCCTGACAGTGTAATCCAAGTCTCAAAATCTTATAATGAGATTAGGAGCATCAAATTTTAATTTCAATCATTGATTTCACATTAAAGGGCACCTATTATGCAAAATCCACTTTTACACAACCACCCTACCATGAAAAAAATCCACCCACTACTTCTTTTTTAATCCTTATTAAACCAAAGAATTCTCATTAGACATGCCGTTTTGATTCTCTTGTTAATGTGACATCACACTGATAAAGCCCAGCCAACAGCCACTCAGATCTGTTTTAACTGAAAGTGCTTACTGATTTGGTTTAGGAGTGAGGAGCTCAAGCGGTGCTTTTTTAGCATTTTGGTCATGCTATAATAAATATCTGAGTTGTAATGTAAAAATTGGCATAATAGGTGCCCTTTAATTTCAGTCTTTGCAGTCAATATAAAATATAATAGGGTTATAATTTTCTTTACATAATGTAGAATGATTTTGTGTTTTAAACAGTAAATCACAATAAAATTACTTTAGCTGGGTTTTCACAAGAAGGGTCACAAATAATCCATAATGTTTTATCAAAGTGGGATACAGCAGGAGTCTTACTGACCTCAGTGTAGGCGAAGACACAGGTTTAATGTTTTTTGGTCGAGAGGGGAACAGTACATCTCTAAGATTGTGCTTGACCGCCAAGTTTACAGCTCGGTGTTGCAGTTTTACTGGGAGACGGTTGACAGTAAATTCCACACGGAATTTCATATTATCGATGAAATTCTCAAGAAGCCTACAAACATTCACACACAGAGACAAAATGTACAGTAAGTAGTTAAGTTGGATATACACAAAAACTGCCCATTGATGATCTAGATTAAGGGTGCCCATCCGGGCCAGTAAACAGTATCGTCACTTGCCCAATCGGGCCAGTGCTTCGCCCTCAGTCATTAAAAGATACTTTCTTCCCTTGGCCGTTTGACTGTATGTATTCTTATGCAACGTTACCATCGAGACACATTTTGAGCGTCACACACGTTAACTTCTCAGCAATGTCATGACGTTTCTCCTACCTATTGGTTGTTGTGAACAACAATGTGTGTTGCTTGTTTCGTCAGCTGGTAGAGCAAAGAGATGTTAAGATGTTGGCGGCACAAAATTATTTAACATCTTGGAAACAGACATTTACTTGGGTACAACATGCCAGAAAAAATTATGCAATTTTTTGAACAGTTTGCTGTCAGTTTACAGGTAAAGCAGAAAAGTCAGGAGCCTTTTTTCGTTGGAACATATCTGTTGTACATGTATATAATCAAATTTTATTTTTGAATTATTATTTTTAAATATGTGTCAGACACTGAAATTTGCCCGACCGGGACAATATAAAAATTATTTGCGTTGAGCCCTGTAAATGTTGCTATATTAAAATTTAAGTTGCCCTGATCCTCCTAATTTTCTAATATGCAAAATATTACTCCCTTTATGCATAAATAATGGAGTTTTATTTTCAAAGGTAACCCTAACCGAAAAAAAAAAAGAAATCATTTTGACAATCATTTTTAAATTTCCTTTTGTCTGTGTGCCACTGCCTCGACCTCTTCATTATTAGCCTATAGTACCAGAGTTCATTGAGTTTCGTGATTTATACTATACACTCTAAAATATTTACTTAAATTCCTTCCATTTAATTTAATTAACATTGTTGTAATGTACAAATAAAAAAGTTACATTTTAGAAAATGTTTAATTAGACAAATTTACATCTGCGTCAATAATGTTTATACTTTTTCCTTATCTCACATGGCTTGACGAGACAAAATTAAGGTCACCTCTCATCAAGATGATAAGGGGCCCTATCTTGTACCCAGCGCAATTGAATTTGTCAGTGACGCATGTATCATTCGTATTTTTTGCACCGGCGCACAGCGGGTTTTTCCCTCCACAGACGCACGTCGGCAAACTAGGGAATGAACTTGCGCTCCCTGGGCGGTTCAGCGCAAAAAAGGAGGCGTGTTCCGGCGCAAACCATACCTGATGCTATTTTGCAGTTTCAAAAAACAATTGCGCCACTGACCAGAAAAAAAACTAGTCTAAAGTCGCGTTGCGCGTTGTTCATTATGCTATTTTAAGGGTGCATGCTTGACCATAATGTATAGCGTGTACAACGCGCACACTTATCTACACAGATGCAACAGTTATTTTTTGCAAATCATAAATTGTTACAATAAAAAATATTTAACACATGAGATAAGGGAAATCATTGTGTTGAGCAACGTGGTGATAGTTTTTATTTATTTTGTGTGGCTGCGTTAAAAAATTATCATGCAAGTAACGATTAAAATATTTTCATAAGTTTGTTGTGTGGCTGTATTACGTTTATTTTATGTAAATAATAATTAAAATGTTTTCATAAGAAACCTTAATGTATGTGAACTTGATTTGTAAGTGTACTTTGGGGTTGGACTGCTTGCGTTTCTTGGCTTTCAGCGGTGAGGGTGGACGCAGCGATGCTGGCGTCAGGTCCTGTGTAGAGGCAGATCCACCTCCCGTTACACGGCGTGCCCGATTTATGCTGGCAAGCTTGGGATTCCCCCGTCTCCTGACATCATTGTAGCGCTTGCGGCGCAACGTCCTGGGGATGCCAGCTGATGATACAATTGTGGCTATTTCCTCCCACGCCTGTTTAACCAACGCTGATTTGGGCGGGTTTCTCCCATCCCCATACAAAACAACTTATCTGTCTTTGACTGCTCTTACAAGAACATCGGTCTCCTCGGCTGTGAACCGCTCCTGGCGTGCGCCTGGTAAATCCGTCATAATAATAGCAACCCGCCATGGAACTTGCACACTTGTGTTTAAAGGGAATGTTGGATGATGTTCTGATGACGTTACGCCCAAACCACACCTATGAATAATTAACCTACTTCAGACCAACCCCTTATTGATTTGCATTTGCGCCTGGCGCAAGAGTTATTTCTCCCACCGAGAAAATAGCAACAGCGCCCAAGATCCGCCCACAAAGTCACTTTCGCTTTGCGCTTCGCACTTGCGTTTCAGATCGTTAAAATAGGGCCCCTAGTCTCAATTTTGCAATGAGAAACACTAAAACACTTTTAATGAATGTAACCTACATATACAATGGTGTTGAAAAATCTAAGACTATTGTAAATACCTTTATAATAACTTTTTACAAATTTTTTACTTAAGTTTTTGTCATAGTAAAAAAGTACTTTAGGGCTTTTATAGATGATATAACCCTCATTTCATTTTGACAGAAAAGCCAAATTTATAAAAGAGAGATCATATCATAAAAATGTTTATTATTTAATTTATAATTCAAGTGCATTAATTTGTATCAAATTATTATTTTCTTCCACCTTCCTGACCCTTAATTTTGAGTTCTAAAAGTTACAGCATTTTACAGCAGCTCTTTAATCTCAAAAGATCAAGGAAACTTTGATCGCTTATTATATGAAAATACATGATGTAAAATACATCCTTTAAAATAAATCCTTTAACATACTTGTTAGAGAAGCCCAGTTTGACCTGGTCCAGTTCTACTCTGTGGACGAAGCCTTTGTATTTCGTCACATTTGAGGCAGAGACTTCCTCACTTTTGGTAAGAAGCAGATGATCTCCCCTTAGGACAGATGGTCGGTTTTCTGACACACCAGGAAGCTTTAGGACAAAAGATTTACATACAGACCTCAACACACATATTTTCCACATAGTACTGAATTCCCCACTGATGCAGGTGTAGACTGGACCACTGCATGTTACCCCACTTACCTCTAAGACCAGCAGTCGTCTATTTCCACGGTCCCTCTCCATGGAGACATCATTTTTGTCATATCTCTTTATGTCCATACGCATCTGATCCTCCTCCAGGTGCAGCAGTAAATCAAAGCGTTTTGCGTAGTTATGAAAACCAAGATCACTCTCCAGTAGCAACCTAGATGGAAAAAAAATACTTATGACTTTGAATATTCATGTTTATTCAGAAAGATGATAATGGACTCTTCAAACAAATGTGCCTTTAAATATCTTAGGTTTTATCTCCGATCAGGCATAATTTGAGCTAGAGATCACTAACCTAAGTTCCTGAAGCTCTATTGTGGGGGTTGGGAAAGAATTGTTGCCTTTCAGGATATTGGCCAGTCCACGGATGTGCAAAGGAAGATTGTATTGTTCCAGTGGAACAACATATTTCAAATAGTTTCGAGAAGAACTGCAGGTAAGAGTTCATACACATCTTTATTTTAAGTGTATGATAATTAATAAAAAGTAAGATTGTAGTGTTATGCAAACACAACGCAATTAAGATTTTAAAAAATTGTAAAGTGTGTGATCTTTTACTTACTCCTCCGGTCGAAAACCATCTTCCACGGTGCATCTGTCTGGTTTATAGGTCTCAAGTCTTGACGGTTTATATGGTTCTTTCGGACCAAGTAGAGCTGCGATTTCTGACCTGTAATCTGCTTCAATGAATCGCACAATGTGGAATTTGTTGACCTGGGTCTCTGTCTCGAACTCAAACGCCAGAGTGGCAAGATAAACCCCCATGTGATCTGATTTGAATTTCATGATCACTTCATATCGTTCACCTAATAAAAAAAAGATAAGATTGGACTCAAACCTGTCTCACGGTTATGCACCCAGGTACAACCTGTCAACTACAAAAATACCTAAAATAGACTTATTTCTAATAAATTATGTCAAGGATGCAGACAAGCATGCTGCATCAAAAGAATATAGCGAGAACTTCTAATCTCAATTATATATAGATGTCAAAAACAATTTTGTTTGTATATGATATACTTACTTGATTGCAGATGTAGCGGATTGTTGCGCGTCACTTTTTTGCTGTCTTCCAAAGAAAAACACGGCAGCCAGCGGAGTAACGTGTAGAATGTGAATTTAACAACCTCTTGACCAGTGTTCTCCACAAACAGCTTCAGCTCGTATTCTTCTGAACTGTCCATACAGATCTGAATCTTGCCGTCCTCAATTTGCACCTCCGAAGACACCCGCACCCCAAACTTATCAGCTATAAACACAGACCTGAGAAAGATGTGTTTGTTTTGATTTTAAAATGTTGTATACAAAGTAAGTTATACAGCACATTTCAAACCCTTCTAAAGTATAGTGCCCTTTTTAGGCATATGACACAAATTTTGTCCTCAGAATGTATGGACTGTATGAACACCACAGGACTTTTGTAACCGTGCATACTTTGTACACATAGGTCGTGCATACGCCTACAGAAGCATGTAGCCCAGAAGATGCATTGCATTTTATCGCAATTTGCATGTCTTGAACATCTGTGTACAAGTATGAGTCAAATAAACTACACCGGCTGTGTGTTCAAACATGTGCGTACGTTCGCACAGACGTATACAGACTATACTTAGGTCTTAAAGGGACACCTCACCCATTTGCATAAAGCTTTGTATAGTTAGAACCCCAGTCATGTGTTTGAATGGTCATGCATAATTTTCTCAGTTGCCACTGAGACAGGAGAAATACAGATTTCAGTGTTGCACTTCCTTCTTTCAATGATGTAAAAATCGTCATTTTGCATCATTGAAAGAAGGAAGTCCTATATCTTTGTAGAGGGGGTGAGACTACAAACACCCCTTTTCTCAGTCAAATAGGCACCAAATTCTAAATGTATGTTACATTTTGACTACAAATATGACACACTTTCAATAAAGATTAATGTTTCTATGGGTGAAATGCTCCTTTAATGCAAAAAATTCCTTTTAGTCACACAATGCTTTACAGTTCTATCTATTCAAGGTATTGGTAGAAGGTAATTTTTTTGTCTTAAAATGAATATTTACACATTTGCATTTAAACAATTAGTGGACATTTTTATCCTAAGCAATTTACAAAAATTAGTCGAGCAATAAAGTGATTTATCTTAAGGAGGCCATAAAATTAGGGGACAGTTTTATGGACAGGGCTTATGGTAGTCCCACACTAAAATGCTTGTTTGAGTGGTCTTATATCTTAACATATATCAGTCACTGTTTTGTCTCAAGATGCCTACCAGTAATGTTTTTGTAAGGTATGTATGTAAAAACTACTTTAATGTCCTAATATAACTAATATAAGGCGTAGTTTAATCTAAACCCTGTCTGGTGAACTGCCCCTAAAAGTGCTACTGTAAGTACAAAGTTTCAAAATGTGCTTTGTGTTAGAACCAAGGAGAGAGAATAAGGTATAAAAAATTAGTATTCAACATGTCAAGTGTTCATGGAGGTTGTACGTGTTTAAAGGTGAAGTTGATTCTGAATCCACCTTTTTAACTACAGTTAGTATCTATGTGACCTTGCTGTGTGAGCATAAACAACGTCTGCAAAGTTACAACGTTCAAAGTTCAATGCAATGGAGGTATTTACTTTACTTTAACAGAAAACTACAGCGAATGGCTGGATTGCCCCTACAACTAAGCCACTTTCTGACATCACAAACCCCAAAATGTACATAAACCCTGTCCCCGGGAACACATATTAGTTTGACAAGGCATTCATTTTCAATAAAAATGAAGAAAATGTTTGAAAAGTGAAAGGGGTCAGTGTCGGGATTGCCTTTATTCTCCCAATAATGCAGCATTCATTTAAAGGTGCATTGTGTAAATTTTAGAAGGATCTTTTGACAATGCAAAATAATATACATATATTATCAGTGATGTATAAAGACCTTACATAATAACCTGTATTGTTTTCATTCCCTTAAAATTAGTCATTTTTTTCTCAATACACCGCGGGCACCCTTACATAGAAGTCGCTTTTAATAAATATAAATTATTTACACTATCAATTATTGGATTCTATTAATCTCAAAAACATACTGAGGTGCAAACAGTATCTAATTACAATTAACTTTATTTATAAAACAAATGCTAATAATGTCACTTAGTGTAAATAGGGAAAATATCTCTATATTTTACTTAGTGTTGAAAGCATCTACAGCTATTTGCACTTGTAAAAAGCACTTGCAGTGTAAAAAGGATCTATTGCTAAGAAAATATGCTATAGTGTAAATAACCGCTGCCGAAGACTAGTCGAGCTATTTCATTCTGGATTATTTGTAATGGTTTGATTTTCTATCTGTGCTGAAAGACCGGCAAGAAGAGCACTGCAATAGTCCAGTCTAATAATTACAAATGCCAGGAGTTGTGGGGAAAGCTCTGTTACGTACAGCCTTATTTTCATTATGTTGTATAATGCAAATCTCCATGATCTTGTACCTGATCTGCAAAGGTCATAAAAAAAAATCACACAAAGGTTTTGGGCTGTTGCGGTTGATGTTGTGGCTGTTAAACCTATAGTAGTTGGATGGTGAAGTTGTGCACCACTGTATGGGGAGTATAAGCATAAGCCATGTATTAGCTAAGATTAATTTAAGGTGGTGTGAGATGCCGTCCAGGCAGGATGAGAGTTGCACATTTACATTACATTTACATGTAATATAAATGTGTCCCTGTCTGTGAAAATCCAGTTTGTGATTTAATGTTGTCAACATAACATTATACTTTAATTTTGTAACGTCTGGCCGGAAGTCAGATGGAGGTCTTTTCGTCTGGATCATTATCACCTTTAAATTGTGACCTTAAATAGTTTAACACTATTCCACCAACAGGAGGGGGCATGGTCTGTCATAACCCTTTCATCAATGATCCTAATCTCTTTCCGAGTCCTCTGGTAGATCATAAATTAGGCAACAATCTAATTAAATTAACACTTCAAGCAAGCTTCAAACTAAATTCCAGAGAAACCGGAGATGTAAGAGACGGAGCAGGCTTTGACACAGCTGAATAGTCCTGCTTACATGCTTAATAGTGTATAGCAGTAAAAACGTTATTTTCTTAAGGCCACGGAATTAACCTCCTATGTACAATTGTGAGAATATATGCTGGACGAATGCATTAATTAATTGTTATTATTAATTCTGCTAAATGAGTTAAAACCTTATCAATTTGTATTATTAATAAATGACAGTTAATTGTACTTCTTATTCCCTTTGAGCTAAACCTGGGATTCCCTTAAATTAAATTAATTAGTGTTTCGGTAGGAGGTTCGATAGTGTTTTAAATAACATTATTCCCTTCCTCCTGCTAAATTGCTGCAGAAATTTCTGTGAAAATATAATTTTTATATATTTAATGTTGGCTGAGTAAGGCAATGTCAAAGATTGAAAAACTTGAATGCTTGTTATTTAATAATTAGATGAGACTTTAGCCTGGATTTCACGGACAGGATCACAAATGTCTTCAAATTGCCTATTGTGTTAGAGCTGCACGATTATGACACAAATTGTCAGTTATTTACCTTGATATTGTAATTGCAATTATTAATAATTTATAGATTTTACATTAAAGTTTTGAAATTTTCTGTGAAGCAGCTTGCATGGTAAATTCTAAACATCTAAAAACCTAATAATATAATTAATTATAGGAGTTATATTGTAAGTAAAAATCCAAAACAAATGGCTAAAGAAAATGTAAACTTATCATTGTTTTCTGATTCACCACTGTATTTGGTGCCCAAACACACTGGCAAATGCACAGAAATGAGCACCATTGCTGTAATTATGGCTTTTGACATTTATGTAATTGTTTTACACTTAATTGTAATATCGATTGACTTTTTGATTATTTGTGCAGCCCTACATTGTGTGTTACTTTTGTGTTTGTTGAAAGTGAATAAAGCAGCTCACCTGTCTACACTGTTGAGTCGGCGCAGAATGTCCTTAGCCATTTTTCTCCTTGCCCTGACTCCACTCTCTGGTCCTGGTATTGAGGGTGGATCAGCAGACTCCTGGCCACTAGTAGGGGGTCTAAACCATTGATCATGTAATCGCACTCGGGGCTGGGGGAATAAATTTGTTTTTCAGTTTCTGCCTTTTCTCAGTACAGACAATGGCACACAACTTACACTAGTTTACAACAAACAATATATGCAAACAGGAAAACATTACAAGCAACCCATATTTATGACAGGGCTAGCTGATCATCTTTGAAATCATCTTTCTTAAAAGTATGTGTTCCTCAGAGACGTATGACTTTGCCCTACAATAATCTTCATTGGCTATGTGAAGTGTTTTATTGCTTGATATCTGTGTTTCAGCAGAGAGGGGGTGACTCCCAAGAAACTGAGGAATGTGCTTTTTTAGAAAGTTTCAGTCTGTGCCACCTATATCCTAGTTTTCTAAGAAAACCTATATTTCTTGGCTTTTTATTTGTAGATAGATAGAAGAGAGAGAGAGAGAGAGAGAGAGAGAGAGAGAGAGAGAGAGAGAGAGAGAGAGAGAGAGAGAGAGAGAGAGAGAGAGAGAGAGTTGTATCAGCATTACATTTCTCTCTGACACAAAGTTTCGATTTGATGAAAATGCAAGTCAATAAATGTGTTGTATTGCTTTTTAAAACAATGCATATTGTACCCTTAAAGACCGTTTAATGATATAAACTTTATCTCCAGCTGGTAAAACACCAATTTTGCTTATAGGAAAATACTGACACAAAAAGAAAGCGAATAAATGTAACAACATCATAGCCATAAATTATTAGACTGTGGAACAAAAATAGGTGTTTCTTACATTGAAGTAAACGTGTCCATCTCTAGTGACGCGAACCTTTTTCTTGGTTTTTAATGCAAACAGGACAGTAGAGAAGTTTGGATCTTTGACTCCGTCCCTGTGGATATATTTGTTTATCATTGTCATGTAGCCTAAATATCTGGAACACATAACCAAGTGTTAAAATGTAAATGAGAAATGTGTTACCTGTCCCGAAATTCATTATTGTAAATGTTTTTGAGTTCGACTCTATCCGTGATTTTTCTCCTATTTGATTCCTCCAGCAGCTCTATAAAGTCAAATCCAACCAAACGCACATCCTCATAAGAAAGTTTACTTTTTCGGCTTCTTCTGCTCATTGTTACTCCGCTCTCTGCTAAGGCTCTGACTGTGTGGTGATTTACACAGCATCCGTTGTGACCACACTCGCTTGTTTTATAAAGCCAGCTGTTTGCGGAAGAGGTTCAAACGGAAGAAACGAAACCTAACGTCTCAGTCATCT
Source organism: Paramisgurnus dabryanus (assembly GCF_030506205.2). Taxonomy (NCBI): domain Eukaryota; kingdom Metazoa; phylum Chordata; class Actinopteri; order Cypriniformes; family Cobitidae; genus Paramisgurnus; species Paramisgurnus dabryanus. The sequence goes on from NC_133347.1 coordinate 16,438,814, forward strand.
ACAAGAAAAAGTCGTAATATACACATTGTTCACATATATTGAATTTTTAACAGTTTTTGTAAAATACAAGAAGGACAATTAGATAAAGCATGTAAAAAACCTAATTTTTAAATAAACTATTAAAATACACTCACACTGTATCCGCTCTTAGGAGGCAAGCGCGCCCCCTGTGGACAGCAAAATACCAGACAGCCAGGAGGATGGCAAATACTTGAATATTTACTGTAGGGAGAAGCCATTGATCTTTATATTTAGTGTATTCACATTTAATGCCATTTAATTACATATATATGAGTTATATTGGTTCTGCTGTAATAAACGTGTGACGCTCGTCAGGTATCCAGGAACATCCCTAAAATATGGTTTTACTACACTATATGGTTTAACTATGTTTTTGAAAACCATGGTTGTCAATACCATGGTTATTTTGTGTTTACTGTGGTTTACAGTTCTACAGTAATCATGTTTTTTTTTTAACTGTAGTAAAACCATGGTTCATTTTTGTAAGGGATGGGCAGTGTCCGTGCCTTTGTCAGGTTCAGATAATATGTTATAAATAATAAATGATTACACTCTGAGACTTGTTTAAAGAAGGTTTAACGAATCTCAAATGGATTCGGATTAATAACAAAGTCAATTGCAATCATTAAAAAATACCAGCAAGAATTCATCACGAGGCTTGGCCTATAAACTGCCGATGCTTGGCTACACAAAGAAACTTTCAAGACCCCATCCAGCAAACACGAAGCGTTTTTACAACTTTCCACAATGTTGTATTTTGGTTGAAATTATGTAATGTTGCAGCACAACGTTTTAAAAACCACACCAACTTAACCAAAAAGGATGTTTTAAAACACCTATTTGGTACGTTTTCTTAAAGTGCACCTATTTCATTGCTAAAAACGTTATTTTGTGTATTTGGTATAATACAATGTGTTTGCATGGTTTTATAGTTAAAAAACACATTATTTTCCTGATACCGTATATTTTTGTAGCTCCAGATTTCACTCTCTTCCTGAAACGCATGGATTTGAAAAGCTCTATGTCCCTGATCGGCCAGCTAATCTGTACGTTGTGATTGGCCTTGACTTCAGCTGGAAACATAACGCTCCTTACCATGTTTGGAAGATTCGGTTGCTAACAGGAGTTAACTTACAGGCTGTGAGGCCGAAGCGGGAGAAATTATAATAGCGTCGGTCTTGTCTACATCACCAATCCCAGGAAGGAAACTGTTGCCTACAATCCGTGTGTTTGTTGTAGTCCAATAAAAGAGATTTACGTTGGATACGAGAACTCGCGTCATTATTTACCTTGGGGTTAGTACTAGGGCTGGGACAATGCGTCGATGTAATCGACTATGTCGACGCAAAAAATACGTAGACGCAAAATATGCGCGTTGATTCGTCAGACCCAAAAAGCGGCGCCGTAGAGTAGTAGCAACGCGAGTGGCTCCTGTCCACGCCGGCTTCACAGCAAGTGTGAGCAGTGCGTAAGCGGCGCATGTTTTTTCATCGCCCATGTTAACAAGCATGCACCCCGCCGCATGAGCAGCGCGAGCTCGCGGCTCTGTAGCAACAGTGCTGCAATCGTTTCGTCGGTTCTGCTGCGCTGCTCAAGTTCAATTAAAGTGAAAGTGCTTTGTTTATGGTTTAAATGCTCGTGGATTGACGCGAAAAAGTGTAATTTTACCATAAAATCATGAATGTGATGCCAAGTGTGTTTTAAACAGTCATGACTTTGAGCAATTTAACAAAAAGCAATGAAATATGTAAAACACACTGTTGCCAGAAGATTGCGCTTTCATTCACTCTCTGTACAGCAGTAAATGAGTCCTCATCTATCTTAATAAACTTAAGAGAAAGAGATTTAATAATGTATGTGCTTCTTAAGTCTAATTGTGTTTATATCTGTCATTACATGGACTAGAACAGCACGAAAACAATGTGGATTAAACAAATCAAGTTATAAAAATTACACTGTGTGAATATCAAAAGGCACATTGAAGAGGTTTTGCTCATAAATGCATGCAAAATAAAGTAATTTGAACTTGAGATTTTTATACTGTTACTAAACTGCACAGTATGCACTGCAAATGCTTTATTGAATGCTAATAAGAATGCATTATTTTGCACTTGTATAGTCTTTTTTATTTTGAAATTTCAAGAGCAATCAACATATATTGAAATGTTTACATTCAGATATGTAAATCAACATGTATGAATTACTATTAGTTAATTAATGGGGAGATAATCGAGAATCGAATCGAAGTCGAATCGGACTGATAAAATGAATCGTTAGATTAAACGATGCATCGAAAAAAGAATCGCTAGATTAATCGTTTAAAAAATAATCGTTTATCCCAGCCCTAGTTAGTACCTTTTGCATATCGTTAACACTTACACACCAAAGGAAATGTAAAAATGTGAATCGGTTAATAGGTGCTCTTTAAGGTAGTAAAAAAAAACTTAAATATCATGTCTGTTTCTTATGAAAACAAAACCAGACCAAAATGCAACTTTCGTAAAACTTTTATTTAGGTGTTAAAATAACGTAAATGGAATGTTGGAATAAGACGTTTAAAAAACATACATTTTTTTCTTTCTTTTTATATAGCCTATATATTATTTCAAAGAACGTACAGAACATACATAGGCTACAGAAAAGTAGACATACGTTATAGTTATAACCACATAAACAATAAACGCAAGAAATAAAATGCATTCAAAAAATATAATGATAATAAGAAAAATGAAAGGGCTATAACATGAACATGATCCGATTAAGAAATCAAATGCAGAGCAAATCTAAATTGTCCTTATAGCTTTCTTATTAGTAGATATCGAAGTACCTTTTCTTCCAATTTTTTCAGAAAGACAGAGAAGAGTAAAAGAATTTACATTTGTGAATTTACAAAAAATAAATTAATAACAAAGCACATATTTTCTCTTTGTGGGGTCTGCATCATAAAACCCAAATAAAATGTTTCTTCAACGTACTGCAAATCCTGGGAAAATTTTACACTTGACAAGAACATCATGAAAATCCCAAAATACAAGCAGGCGTTTATGACATTTGCTTTAAATGAATGTATCTTGGCTTTATTAATAGCAATTTGTTTTGTAATGGTAGCATGCAGTATACTAGGTAAATGAACAAAACAACTAAATCAATCAGACAGGCTGATGCAGTTAGCCTAAGCATTTTATGTTTTTGGCATATTCTCAAACTTTTTATCTGTTTAATTTGATTTGGATTCAACCCACTTTATTTTCCTCGTTCCTTTTAAATAAATTATTATGTATTAAAACATTGTAAATATGAAATGATTTTATTATTACACTTAATATTAAATTATTATTAATTTATTTGGTCACACTTTATTTTACCGCATCACTGTTACAGTGTAATTATACATTTAAGTACTAAGTAATAATCATTAACAACATGTACTTACTATAGGGTTGGGGTTAGGATTAGGGTTTGGTTTAGGGTTAGTTGCATGTAGTTATGCATAATTAACTGTTGTTAAAATAATAAGTACATGTAGCATGTGTAACAAAGACACCGTAAAATAAAGTGTTACCATTTATTTATATATTCATAATATTGTTATTTAGGGTCATGTTTGGGACAGGCATAAACACTTGAGTAATCAAGGAAATATTGCAGGATTTAGGTTACTGTAAGTGTACTTTTATAAAAAATAATAATTACAATTTTAAAATGTACTAAATAATGCTTATTTATTAGTATTAAAACAAAATCAGGGTTAACAGTACAGACTAGAAGAAGGAAAGAAGACTGTAAGGTAATAGTAAAATTCAAGCCAGAAGTTCTGGCTGAGCAAATTCTCTGATACCATTAAAACGGTCTAAAGTGTTTGAAACAAAAAAGAAACAATAGGATACATAAAAAGTCTATAAGGGAAGGCTGGAGACCTGGAGCAGGAAGATTTATGGCCCAGGAAGATAACTGTTCCTGTAGATAGTATTAAAAAAATAAGAAAGCACTTTAAAAACTCTGATGGGACAAATTATCATGTACAACAGTGGGAGATAGAAAATGGGTGAAAGGTGTAAAACCGTTTGTCCGTGATAATCTTTAGATAATATTGATTTATAGAATTATAAATTCATATATTTTCTGTAAATCTGCTAAAATATTTACTATCTAAACTATCTAGAAAATTGTACACACTTTAGTCCAGAGATTAATTCATATGGATCACGTTTGAATATTACATCATTTAGTGCAAGGTAAATTAATTAAAGCTTTAGTAGTAAATGGGATGTGACCAGGGAAGAGTGTCCTGAGAAGTTCAAAGAAATTCTGGCAATTTGTTAGTGTTCATGTCTCCACTCAGGATTTAGATACTGTTGGACGACACTTTCCTCTGTTTCCACTAGAAGGTGTAAAAACACAAGAGTAAGCAAAATGGCTACGATAAACTACGATTTCAAACTCGAACCTTTTATGCACAATTACAAACTGTATTGGCTGGTAAATATACAAATGTTTAAATGTCATTAAAACATTACTAAAACAGCTTTAAACTGGGATTGAATATTTAGGCATGTTTTTTATAGGTGCTACAATACATAATAGCAGCAAAATACGATCACTTAAGATTTGAGCCACCATTTTAAACAAGTAGGCCTGTTCTTCAGTAAACAGCAGAAAAAGAACCTGAACACAACAGGCTCATATAATCAGTCAGTAAAATAATGGAGTTTTGAAGTATTATTACTAGGGTCAGATCTTACCACCGGTCTCCTGGATATTAAGAGCAAGCAGACGCTCTTCAACCTCCTCTATTCTCTCTACACTGGTAAAATGAAAACCAATGTAACCACCCTGCTCGGTGCAGAAATCAATAAACCTAAAAAAACAGAAGGGTAAAAACATCAGCAGAGAATAACTTTAGGATTCAGACAAGGAATATTTTCCATGCATATTTATATTAGAAGGATCCCTACCTGCCCCAGTTTGCATCTGTGCGTAAAATGATGGGGTTTCCCACCATGATGAACAGAGCTTTGGCTCTCGTCACTGCCACATTGAATCTCTGAAAATCAAAGAGACATTCATAAAATAAGTTAAGGCTAGGCATGAGTTTCAAGATATACCAAGGTTTTAAAGAGTCAAGGTTTCAAAACCACTAACATTTTCTGTGATACTGTTCCCAAGGTATGAGTTCCCTATTAATTACATCATTAAAAGGTGGTTTCTCAAACAGGGTTTAGATTAATCCAGGCCCTTAGTGTTTTTTTTTTTTTTACATTTTTTGCTTTTACTTTGTCTTGAACAAAGCACAGTTTAAAGGGATAATTCACCCAAAAATTAAAATTGTGTCATCATTTACTTACTCTTATACCACGGGTCAGTTGAATGCTGTATTCTGATTGGCTGAGAAATGTTCCGTGGGCATGCATTAATTTCTGATAACTGCACACCTAACTTGTCAAAGGTCTTAAAAATAGGCACCAGAGCAATGTTTGTGGTAAACGTGGTATAAGAGAAATAACTGACTCCGGTCCTTTGAATTATTTGAAAATAATGCACACCCGCGGTGGGCACTCCGCAATTGCACCTTGGGTGTGCATTATTTTCTTATAGTTCAATGGCCCGTCGTCAATTAGTCCTTACTTAAGTTGTTACAAACCTGTATACCTTTTTTTTCTGATGAACGCAAAGGAAGTTATTTTGAAGAGTGTTAATAAATACTATGGAAGTGAATGGGGCTCATGACAGTTTGGTTACAAACATTTCTCAAAATATCTTCATCAGAACAAATAAATTTATACAAGTTTATCAACATGAAAGGGAGTAAATGATTACACAATTTTCATTTTTGGGTGAACTATCCCTTTAAGGAAGGAGTAAATAAAAGACAGAAGAAAAATACATAAGAAATAAATAAATAAATTCAAGACATACAGTTCAATACCATATCATACTTCTTCCCCTCACATTGAAATGTATATTTTTCACAAAACGTCCTGTGATTTATAAACTGGCCTCCTTCATTTAGCAGGTGAACAAGACTAGCCCTTAGTTATATTAGGACATTTAAGTAGTTTTTACAAACAAACCTTACAAAAAGCAAAACAATGGCACTAATATATGATAAGATATGTCAGAACAAGGTGATTTTAAATTAAAATGCATTTTAGTCCGAAACTACAATAAACCCTGTTTGAGAAATCCCCCATATGTTATGTTGATTTGATGTTCACATTTAATGTATATTACAAAAATATATATTTTAAGAATATTATACTTTAAAGGCTTTATTTTTAATACCGGGGATACATGTTATACGTGCTTAAGAATGATATAATAAATAATTGTGTCCAGTTAAAAAGTTGTATACGCAGACATTTGAAAATTTCAGTGTTGCACTGGCAATAACGTAAAACCGTGGGATTTTTCCTTAAGGATATCATACCGCCAGAATTTAAAATCTCATTTTTGTGTTGTTTTTATTTTGGAATGTTTCTTTTAGTATAATACTACCTTCTCATTCTTAAGAAACCCAATGTTAAACATTTCATCCAAACTGATGAATTTCCCACTACTCCGAACAGCCGACACTATGATCACTTTCCTTTCCTGGCCTTGAAACTCTTCCACAGATCCAACCTACACAACACACACCAAACACAAAATAGAGGAGTCATCTTTATTGGAAAGCCATACTGTTGGAGAAAATGTATTTCTTATTAAATTTTTGAATATATTATATTACCATTTATGAATGTATAATCCTTTGCTTAGATTTATGAATGTATAATAATTTGCTTAGAATCATATCAATCTTACTAGCTACTCAGAAAACTGCCAAGATGAAATAGTAGAATGTTCTTTTTGTTATCATACGACCTTTGGTTACTGCATCATCAAGTTACTATCTTGTTGTGGTAGAAGACAGTTTATCCTATTTTTCTAGACTTAGCAAACTGTGTGATGTTGTTACAATTGTGAAAGTCTGTGTGGTTCGACCTTGGAATGAACTGAGTGAACCAGTGATTAAAACCTAAATAAATACAGTCCGCAGAGAAGCACAGATTGAGAGACAGTCTGAGTGTATCTCCTAATGAGAAATCTCAATCTGGGTTCTCCCTGCAGAATATATACTACCCCATTCGTGGTTTGAGTGTGTCTTATTTTTGTTAAGGTTCATAAGTATTTTACACCTGACACATACAAGAGTGTGGAAGAAATGAAACTTAAGCTAACCTTAAGGTTGTTAATGTTCATACAATTTTGGATCTCTTCATGTGTATTGATGGCCTGCCTGATCTTTTCCACCTGTGAAAAAGAGTAAAATTCAGGGATCTGAAAAATGTGTCATAACCAAGCTGAATGTTTAAGATAGTAATGGTAGGGAGATAAAGTTTTTAACTTTGTAGACCTTTGGCATTCAGATCAATAAACATTCATCTTTAATTGCATACTAAAGCCGAAAGTATACTAGGGACGTCCGCGTATGCGCGCCGTCCGCATGACGTCATTTTCGTCATCAAGAGGGTCCGCGGCCGGCCGCGCGGACCGTCCGCGTGCAGCCCAAAATTTGAGACCGCGCGGACAGTGCGCGTACAGTCCGCGTACAACAGCGCATGCGCGTGAAAATATTTAGACAGTGCACTCCACTATAAACAATTATACAAAGGAAATAGACAGCATTTGCACACACACTATCGTTTTTCTTCTTTAACTTTTACTTCTTCCAACAACAGAAAGCTCTGGAGCATGTTTGTTTGATTCCTGTTCTTTGTTGTCTTGTTGTTTGTTCTAAACTGTGTTTGCAATGGTGGATCAGTTACTTTTCTTCACCTATCCTAATGTTTTAATGTACTGTAAATGTCGCCAAAACAGTACTGCCCTGACAGCCTGTTAGACTAATAATTTGAATAAGAAATCATTTGTATTGCGTATAGTGACTATACCCGGAAAGCTGCGCGGACGCGCGCGCGAGCCGGACGCGGAAAAAAAAGTATACCGCGGCCTTAACTGAATCTCTCTGCAGCTCCCTTTTACTTCTAAGGTATTAGTTTTTAGCCAAATGTACCTCTGTGACCACCCAGTAATTTCAATAAAAACAAAACCATGCAATGACTGTGTACGTCCAGATTATTGTGGGCCCTAAAATGTTCCAAAATGACAGCAACAAAGAAAGTCCAAAAAAGATTTTGTGTCTGGTATGAAAGAAACCGGCTTACACCCAAGCCCAGAAGAAAACAGTGAGATAATCAACATTAATGCCAAACCTTACTGATGCTCTTATATATGGCTTGTTGAATAGATCTTTAGTTCTATCCAATAAAAAATAGGTTTTGTGCACCATGAACAACAATTACAGCCATATAGATTGGTAACTGAAAAGATTGTCAAAGAGGAGATTACACCTGTTTTCGGTAGGGAGCAATAATGCCAATCTCTTTGGGGGAGATTTTAGCGATACCCCTCTTGGCCTGTGTCAGGAGTAGTTTCTCCAGGTATCCCATTATGATGTCGATTTCAAAGGTGTTAAAAAATGAGGGGCTGTTTGACTCTCTCTCATCCTTCCCAGGCACTCCATGAAAGATGACAGGAAATCCCTAAAACATAAAAAAACAGTATATATACAAACTAAAATCTCAAAATAAGTTTTTTTCTAGTTGAAAGTGCAAAGATAACCATAGATATTTTTTATATGTTGAAGTGTAAACATTGATTTATTTATTTATTTATTTTAAGCAGTCTAACACACTAACATTGGCTTAAAGGATTAGTCAATTTTCTTCATTAGTCAAATTACGCAATTACGTGAGGTCGTGCTGGCGCGTCACAGGACCGGAAATAGACGAGAAGTTGTAGTTTAAAAGTGCATATTTTTATTTTTATTGTCAAAATGACAATCGTTTCGCTAGATAAGACCCTTATGCCTCGTTTGGGATCGTTTAGAGTCCTTTGAAACTCCGTTAAAACTGCAATTTTAAACTGCATTAAAACTGTTATGTGTTGGGGTCCATTAAAGTCCATAAAAATGAGAAAATCATGGAATGTTTTCATCAAAAAAACATAATTTCTACCGACTGAACAAAGAAAGACATCAACATTTTGGATGACATGGTGGTGAGTAAATTATCTGGATTTGTTTTTAAGAAAATGGACTTATCCTTTACTTAATACGCATCATACTTGTTTGGGCAGGTGTTCCCAATTGCAGTATTGGTTAGAGCTGATCTCATTTGCACATGCTTTCAACTCCCCTTCATAAAACAACTCATTAGGGACTTTCAGAATGGATGGATGAGACCTAGAGAGAGAGAGAGAAAGTGAGACACACAATTAAAGACACAGTCTGATATTATTGACAATAGGGGTGTGACGAGATATCGTGCGACGAGATCTCGCGAGATTAAATGTGATTTCTTGTGGAGGTGCTGGCCGTTTCTCAAATAAAAGACTGCATCTTTCGGAGGTTGCATTTTTAAACTGCATTTACTTCATCACTGTCTTATTAGAGACTAACAATTATAAAGTTTACTAATAATTTAGTTAATCGCAAATTGTAATATGCTCATGACTTGCGAATGTAATACTCAGTTAATGATCTGAAATAAACCATGACGTTTGCAGCCTGCATATGCGACCTCTGGAGGATGCAGCTTTCTGTTTGACCCTATTACAGTGCATGCATTATATTTGTCTTTTACTGCTTTTGCTTTTTTGTTTGGGTTTTCAATAATGTTCGTTTGTGAACTCGTGTGAAGTCTGAGACGCGTGTGTTTGTCCGTTGATCAGTGTCACATGTGTCTCAGCAAATTAAACCCTCACACAGAGTTTACATGATTTAATGTCTGCATGTTCTTGCTCAAAAAATGACAGTGGCTGTATCATTTCTATTGTAAAGAAATGGACATATAATAAAATATTAATATGGATTAAAACATTGTTTGACTAAAAATAAGCGTTTCTCTCCGTCTAAAGTGAAAGTGAAAGTGAAGACAGGGTCCGCGAGACGAGTCCTCTATCGCCCCCTGCAGGCATTTGTTATAATACATACATAATGCTTTTTATTTATAGGCCACAAATGTAATGTATTTGTTAATGTTGTTTAATGTAAATTGGTTTTAATACCTTATTTGAACCAATTATTATTGAATCTGCGTTATTATGTAATTTTTAAGGAACACAAGGCAAGTCTGAGTATTATTTCTCTACTAGCTCCCCCTAGTGTCTGGGAGTAAATCCGTTCTATATCTAAGACTATACGAGACTGAAGGACACCGGGTCGGATACAGCAAACTTGCAAGTGGGGTATTCTTCCTACAGACGGTAGGGGCGGGCGAGAGAGTCTTCATTCGTCATGTAATGAGTCATTTAACCATATACCGACTTACGAAGATGATTTATTAACATAAAAATGCTGCCTTGTGTCCCTTTAAATGCTACTGCTCACTTGGGTCTATTTTTAATACCCCAAAATAACAAATTACTTCATTATCAGTTAGCAAAATAATTGTTAGGCCCAGTCCTTGATTAGTTAAAACATTTAAAAATAATGTGATTTCAGTTTCTTATTCATTTGTTTTATCATTGAGGGTTTCTTAAAAAGTGTAAAAATATCGTCTTGTCTCGTTCTCGTGAACCCAATCTCGTGTTTCGTCTCGTCTCGTGGATTAAGTGTCTCGTCACACCCCTAATTGACAATGGAATTAAACATACAGTATAATAACTCATAATCATTACAGTGGTATGGTCTGTCTCACCTGTAGTTCAGAAGCAGTTTGGTGACATAGCGTTTATCAAATTCCATGTTCTCATCCTTCTTATAAAGATCGTTCCGGGTCATCAGCCTTTCCAGCAAAGAGACATCTACACAGGATTTAATTAGTTTCATTATGTCAGATATACACAATCTTTGCTAAACACAGATCATTAGGAACCCAGACATGTATTGCTGAAAAGTTGGCACTGAAGTGAGGGCAGTACCTTTGCCTATTGGGTGGTGGAGAAATCAACATTTTATATTGTTTAAGAGCCATAATAAAGGTTTGAAATGGCATCAGACACAGGATATTTTTTCTTACAGGTGCTGTGCTCTTTATTTAGGTCCAAATTACATCATTTGTATTTGTTTGTCTTACCAAGGCCATGATTAATGGCAATAGGAGATCTGAGAATTGGGCCCAATTGCCTGGGATCTCCTGCCAAAACAAGCTGTCCAGTCTCAGCATTCAACAGTCCTATACAGACCCAGGACATGTATGCATTTATACACAATCACACACACCCAAGAAGTGAAATGTAGGTGGATATCACTACTGCATAATATTTAAAATAAAAACAGTATTTTGATATTTAAATATTTTACTACTCACAGATTTGTCTGAAAGGGTTTATACAAAGCATATTATAAACAGAAAAAGCAGGAAAGTGAGGGTGAGAGTCGTTGACCACCTGCCACACTGATTATGAGCTCTGACTCCAAAGCATGTCCAGCTTCATCCACAACAATATGAGTGAAATGACCCACAGGAAATCCCCCACTGACCAGTCTACCAACAAAAACACAAGCTCTCCTGATTTTGCCAAGTGGTTGAAAAAACACATGCACATGCAGACTGCTATAAATGTATGTGAAGACATTTTGTGTGTGTGTGAGTGTGCGTGAGGGAGCGACAGATACAGAAAGAGATAATTGTATATGATGGAGCTCTTTACCTTCCTGCAGTGACCAGCGTACTGACCAGGATTTTGTGTGACATAAGATCCTCTTTACATGGGAAAACAATCATATTCCCCTCCACATTGCTGTTTTTCTACACACAACATAAACATGGATATAATTAACACAACTATATACATATTTGGGCATCAATTAAACTTAAAAATGTATCAATGCTGCATTATAACAATATATTAAAATAAAAAGCATCCGTAAATAACAATGATATACTTTTTAAACATTCTGAGTATTTTTCTGCATCATTTTAAACAATCTGATTTAAAAGTCCTCCCCCCCAAGTTCACGTTGTCGTATCATGCTTGGGAGCCACTGTATGCGTCATTATTATTTAATATAATACAATAGATATTCTTAAGGATTGTTCCATGTTTATTTAAATGCTGTATGTTCATGCAGTGATGCATTTTCACTTTCATCAACCTTAGTATTCTACATAGCAATTCAAAATGTTTCATTGTAATGTGCTAATTTTGCTGTATTGACTTGAACAGACACCAACCACTATGGCGTCAGGGATGTCTTTTAGATTGCGTGAACTGGCATAAAGTCTGTAGATTTTGGCTTTGTCAACATGTTGGCTGCTGATCAGTTTTTCACACAGTTGATCAGCGGCACTGTTAGATGGAGCACATGCTAGAATACAGGCACCAGGTACATTCTTCTCTACCTGAGAGTTTAAACACAGACAAAGAGACAGAAATAATAATGGCAATATTTATAATTGCAAGTATTACATTTTTATTAAGTTTTTTATTTTATTAACATTGAATAGCTATTAAAATACAAAATGTAATGCATGGAGTGATACTATACATTTTTCCTGTAGTTATCTGTGGTTTGGTTTAATTTGTGTGTGATAACCTGTTTGATGGCCTCCACTATAGTAACAGTTTTTCCAGTGCCGGGAGGACCAAACACCAAGTAGGGTGCCGGCTTGGACACACCAGCCACAATGTTGCATACTGCAGTGTACTGTTCATGGTTCCACTCCAGCTTTGAATCAAAGAGTCTACACAAATACAAATATAATACTTCTTTCTACAGATTTGCAGTATATTAATACACTGAAAAAAATTCTAGGTGCCTTAAATTTTTAATTTGAACTGTAAATTGACTGTGCAAGTCAGAACTTTTTTTACAGTGTAGTTTAGCTCAGTCTTACATATTCAGTATTAAAGGGACACTCCACTTTTTTTTGAAAATATGCTCATTTTTCAGCTCCCCTAGAGTTAAACATTTAATTTTTACCATTTTGGAATCATTCAGCTGATCTCCAGGTCTGGTGGTACCACTTTTACCATAGTGTCAGGAGTGGCAAGGCAAATGAACCCAAGCGCAGACACTGATAGAAAACTGAACAATTTATTGAACAAAAGAAAACAAAAACCCACGAGGGGGTAAAACAAGACAATATACACAGGACCGGATAAACACTAAACTGGACTAGACTATGACATTAAACTAGACTTTGACTGACTAAACACTAATAACATTAGTGATGGGTCGTTCGCGAACGCCGGCTCTAAGAGCTGATTCTTTGTAGCGAACGAGCAGAGCCGAATCTTCAGACGCATGCAGGGGAGCCGGCTCTTCTAAGGGAGCCGAGCCAGAAGAGCCAAAACTATGAAAAGAGCCGGACTGCCATCACTAAAATGTAGAGCCGGAGCTTGAGCCGAAAGAGCTGAACCAATGGAAAGAGCCGGCCTGCCCATCACTAAATAACATACAATGAACAGACAATAAACTGGGATTACTCAATATAAATACAGACAGGAACAGAGCTTGATAACACAGTACGATCACAGACAGAAAACTAGGCACAAAGACTTTAAATAGGGACAAAATAACGAGGGGAACAGGTGAGAATGATGACAGGTAAGGGAGCGGGTAAAAAGTGACGAGACACAGGAAATACGTGGTCTAGTATAATCAATACAGACCACGTATTCCCCACATAAAACATGGTACTGTCAGAACCCTGCCATACTAGACTAAATACTAAAACAGGACAAGGTTCCGGCAGGATCCTGACACATAGCTTAATCCATTGAATCTGATTAGACCATTAGCATCACGCTAAAAAATAACCAAAGAGTTTCTATATTTTTCCTAGTTAAAACTTGACCCTTCTGTAGTTACATCAAGTACTAAGACAGAAAATAAAAAGTTGCGATTTTTTAGGGAGATATGGCTAGGAACTATACTCTCATTCTGACGTAATAATCAAGAACTTTGCTACTGTAACATGGCTGCAGCAGGCGTAGTGATATTATGCACTGCCCGAAAATAGTCCCCTGCTATTGAAAGTTACTGGTACTGCCAGACCCGGAGATCAGCTACAGGTAAATGGATTCCAAGACGTGGAGTGTCCCTTTAAAATGTAATGTGGTCTAATTGCAAGTACATGCTTTTGTTATGTGCATAATCAGAAGGCAGTTTTTTTTGTGTTGCATAAATTTATCAATAAATTCAGCCCCATCACAAATTCAGTGGATCTTGTTATAAAAAGTGCTTTCTGCATGCATACATAAACACATTTGTACACGTTATTTTTTGTTGGTCAGAGGACACATACAGTCCATTGTATCAGTATACAGTATTACTGACCTCAGAGAAGGTGGAGACAAAGGGGTCATGTCCTTTGACCCCACTGGGAACAGCACATCTCTAAGGTTGTGCTGGACTGCCATGTGTACAGCTCTGTGTTGCAGTCTTATTGGTAGACGATTAACCACGAACTCTACACGGAATTTCATTTTATTTATGAAACTGTCAAGGAACCTTAAAAGGAAAAACATTTGTTTAATGGATGTTTCCTGGACTTCACGTAAAGAATTTTGACTGAATATGCCATATGGATAAAACATTTCTTCAATGCTTTAGATCACCTTTTTGAGAAGCCCAGTTTGACCTTGTCCAGTTCTACACTGTGAACGTAGCCCTTGTATTTGATTACATTTGAGGCAAAGACTTCCTCACTCTTGGTGAGAAACATATGATCTCCTCTTAGAACAGATGGTCGGTTTTCTGACACACCAGGAAGCTTTAGGACAAGAGGTTTACAAACAGATCTCAAAATTGAATCTCATTGAATGTAACCTTTGGTCTACCTGTCCGTGCGTCTCTGGTAATGCTAGATTGAAAGACTTTTCTACTCACATTTAACACCATCAGTCTTTTGTCATTTTTGTCCCTCACTAGCGTGACATTGTCTTTGTTATATCTCTTGATGTCAACATGCATCTGACATTCCTCCAGGTACAGAAGTAAGTCAAAGCGTTCTGCATAGTTTTCAAACTCCAGCTTACTCTGCAGTAATGACCTAGAAACCAACAAACACACAAATAACCATGTATTATAGGCCTGCTTTCACAGACAAGGCTTTGCTAAAGCCAGGAGGACTAGGTCTTAGTTAAATTAAGATGTTTGAGCATAAACATGCCTTAGAAAAACATGCGTGTATCTTGAGACAAAACAATGGCACTGGCATTTTTTAAAGATTTGTCAGTGCAAGTTATTTTCAGTTAAGACAGCTCAAACGTGTTTTAGTCTAGGACTAACCTTAAGTCTTGTCTGTGAAACCGGGGGATAATATTCAAATGTTACAATAAAGCTGATTCAAACCATAATTCCTACATTCCAAACAAGAAATCTTTCCTTTACGTTAACTTTTAACATTATTAAACTGCCGATTATAATGAAAGACTTTAAAGCAACACCAAAGAGTTTTTTTTTACCTTAAAATAACGTTTCCAAAAAAGTTTCATTGGTTCATCCAGTCAAAACAGGGTGAATGGCACTTTCACATTCGCTTTGCAGCCCTTTATCGGCCAAAACCGCACTAAAGTTTCCAACCGTCGGGTTGCGGTCCTGTAGTTCGAGTGAAAACTACAAAAACTTGCTTTACGGCAGACCTACAATCCAATCAGAGCCAGCTATGCTGTAGTATTTACGACAGTGCTAATGAACAATTACGCGTCTAACCTGTAGGGGGAGCAAAGAGCAATAACTCTTTAGTGTTGCTTTAATACAAAAACAGACTGTCAAAGTAGTTTTCACTCAAACTAAAGCAGAATTTGTTTTTAAATACCTCACTGATATAACTGATATAACAGGGGCAATGCTAGGGTCATATGGGATGGGGCTTAGCCCCCTGAGAACATGACCCCATAAACACAGCGAATATTAATTAATTATTAATTGTAATATGAACATAAAAGTAAAAAGTCAGTATTGGTCTGTCTGTCCTCAAGGTCAAGGTCAAGGTTTTTTATTTATATAGCACCTTTACACAACACGAAAGTTGACCAAAGTGCTTCACAAGCAAAACAACAGTGCAAAAAATTTAAAAAGCTATGTAAATTAAATAAAAACAGAACAAATCACAATCATATATACATAGTAACACCACAGCTTATAGCGTATAAAAGTAACCTACAATATAAAACCTGTCTATGAGTAGGCCTGAGAAAAAAGGTAGGTTTTAATTGATGCTTTGAAAGCATTTAATGTGGGAGTGGCTCTGATTGTAAATGGAAGTGCGTTCCAAAGTTTTGGGGCGTACACTGAAAAAGATCTGTCTCCTCTTGTTTTCAGGCGCGATTTCGGAACTTTTAAAAGTAGCTGAAATGAAGATCGAAGTGATCTCTGAGGCGAATAAAAACATAAAAGTTCCGATATATAAATAGGGGCAAGTCCATGTAGAGCTTTAAACACGTAAATAAGAACTTTAAAATCAATTCTTTGTTTCACAGGGAGCCAATGAAGAGAGGCCTGAATTTGTGAAATGTGTTCTCGCTTTTTAGTTCCCGTCAAAAAGCGAGCAGCAGCATTTTGGACAATTTGTAGACGTGATAGAGATGACTGACTAATTCCAGCGTACAGGGCATTACAATAGTCAAGCCTTGAAGATATAAATGCGTGAATAACAATCTCCAGATCCTTAAAGCAAAGGATTTGCTTTAATTTTTTGAGCCGCTTTAGCTGGAAAAAACTAGCTCTGACCACAGAGTTTATTTGTTTGTCAAACTTCATATCAGAATCAAAAATGACCCCTAGATTTTTAACATATGCATGATGTTTTGACTGGAGATGACTCAAGGTTTTACTATGATTTTCAATCTGTAGCTTAGAGCCAAACAAGATAACCTCTGTCTTGTTTTCATTTAACTGCAGAAAATTTTCATCCATCCATCCCTTTATGTCCTTTAAACATGCTAACAGAGAACAAACAGAATCACCACCCAAGTCTAGTGGTAAATAGAGCTGGGTATCATCTGCATAGATGTGATAAGAGATCTTATAACGTTCAAAGATTAAACGCAGTGGAAGCATATAAAGAGAAAATAAAACTGGACCCAGAATTGAACCCTGAGGCACCCCACAAGTAATTGGTGCTGATGATGATGAAAATTCTCCAATTTCTACAGACATTGTTCTATTTGAGAGGTAGGACTCAAACCAATCTAAGGCCGCACAACAAATACCAACCTCAAGGTGGTTGTCTTCATTTTTTTTTTTTTCCTCACTTCTCCCTGTTATTTTCATTGTTGATCAACCTTTCCTCTGTGACTTTAATTGTGTTTTTATTTTTTTAATCTTTTAATCTTCATATTTCTCCTTTGCATTTTCTTGTTGCATGGCTAACTATTGCAATCTGGAAAAATGTAAGCTCATAAAATTGTAAACTGCATTATGGGTCATTTAGATTACCAGCGACAAGCAGTAGCAGAGCAACGCAATCTTATTCATTTCAATGGATGCTTGGCAATGGCCGGCGACATGAGCGACAGTGACTGTACTGCATCCAGCACTGCGACAAAGTTTGAGAAAGGTTTGACTTTATGCAAATGATGAATGACTTTCAGGAGCAACTCCCAATGAGAATGAAGCAGTGGAGTTCATGTTCACATCCGTCTCTCATCAGTTGCTGGAGCTTTTTGTTTACGACAACCAGATTGAAAGAGATGAGTGACACACAGCGACAAAGTTGCTTGTAATAATGTGTACGGGCCGGGGCATTACTCTTAATAACATAAGTGCATTTATAAGTTATATTTCTTTTAAGCCTTCATTTTATAGGTTATTTCATACGGTACAAACACATAGACACTTAAAGCTGGGTTAAGTTTTTAAGCTTTTAAGTTATTTGCATGAAGTCCAAATTGCATGACTGGAGCTTGATAGACACTAACTTAAGTTCTTGAAACTTTCCTTTAAGGCTCCAGGATGTACAGTTGTCTTTCATCTTGGCCAGCTCAGAGATGTGGAGGGGAGGATTGTACTGCCCCAGTGGCATTACAGTTTTCAGAAAGTTCAGATCGAAACTATAAGAGTGAAACACATGCAAATCCATTACACAAATAACAAACAATTACACAAACGGATATTTTAGTTTTATTTGAGCCAAAACAGAATAATGCCACAAAGTTATAAAACAACACATTATTCTCACCCCTCAGGTGGAACACCTTCATCCACAGTGCAGTTTACTGGTTCAAAAGTGTCAAGCCGTAGGGGTTTAAATGGCTCGACGGGGCCCAGTAAGGCTGCAAGCTTAGTCCTGTACACAGCTTCGATGAAGCGCACAATGTGGAAGGGTTGTGTTGTGGCTTGGGTGTTTCTCTTAAATTCAAATGCCAGAGTAGCTAAATAAACTCCAACATGATTGGATTTGAATCTCACAGTTACTTCATACTGCTCACCTAATTCCAAAAAAAGGGTGACAGACCAGCATGTTACTAAACTAAACGAATGTGATTCATTCATTATTAAAAGAATAAGGCATAAGTGAAGTGTCTGGTATACTTACGTGGTTTCAAACATAGCGGATTGACGCGTGTCACTTTCTTGCTGTCTTCCAGAGTAAAACACTGCAGCCAGTGGAGTGGCGTGTAGTATGTGAAATACACAACCTCTTGACCAGTGTTCTCCACAAACAGCTTCAGCTCATAAACCTCTGCTCTGTCCACAGAGATCTGAATCTTGCCGTCCTCCATCGGCACCTCTGAAAACACCCGCACCCCAAACTTATCAGCTATAAACACAGACCTGGGACAGAAAAGAATGGCAGATCATGTTATTATATAATTAAGAGCTTGTTATAAAATGTCGACCGTAATGGTACAAAAGTACGCAGGCAATAATTAATGTAATGCATGTGCATTTTATCCAGTCTGGGTCAAGGTAAAGAGAAGAGTTTTTTGTAGAGGCCCTGTTCAAAATATATGAAAGAAACCCACCTGTCTGTACTGTTAAGTCGTTGCAGAATTTCTTTTGCAAGCTTTCGTCTTCCTTTGACTCCACCCTCTGGACCTGGAACGGTGGCCTTCGGGCCACTAAAAGGTGCTGGTGAGCTACCATTTCTTTGACTGGGCTTAGTTTGGTTGTTGCTTCTGCAATAGGGTCTAAACCACTGGTCATGCAACCTCCTTCTGACCTGATGTACAAGGATAGAAATCCCAGCATTAATGCAGTGCACTTGATACACACTATTGCACTTCTGTTATTATGATCATGTACTGTGGTACCCTGGTCCTGTGCTTTTATTTTGAAGTTTAGTTTGTTTCCACTGTTTCTGTGTTCTCCCTGTTGTTCATGTTTTGCTCCTCTATCCACATCTGTTGTTTAACCACAGGTAGTTTTTTGCTTATACTGCCAGGTGAAAAGATATTCCTGAATAGCTTAGCGGTAGGGCATTGTGTTTGCAACACAAAAGGTCATGGGTTCAAACCCATGGAACACACATACTTAATAAAAAAATGTACAGATGTAATGCACTGTACTGCCGACCACAAGTATGTGTCTGTGAACTTAACAAGAGTGTAATGTGTCCTATCTCAAATTTCTCTAAAAGTTTCATCTATGGACTAAATTGTTTTTATGTTACTGTAACTATGGTTTAACCAGGAACCATGGTTTTTAACTGTAGTAAAACCATGGTTACATAAATTCTTGTAAGAGCTAAACCTACCCAACCTGCTGTACCGTGTAAATAGTTGTAAACAGAGATTTTTATCATTAATTGTTTAGTTTCCTAGTTCTGTAGCTTGTTTATCTTCGCACCATTCTAAATGACAGTCCTTATCACACCTTTTTTAATCATACTGCCCCACTGTTTTTGTGCCTTTAAATTGTTCTGGTATCAGTAACCAATAAAATATTTGTATTTAGTTTTAGTTTTAAATGACAAACTGTTATTCATTATAATAAAGGACGCTTCATATTTGATTACTGTTTATAATAAAAAAAGTGTTACAGTGAGGGTAATTGATTATAGTATTAATATTTTAATACAAAATACAATTTATTGCCCTCATTCATTACTTTTAGGTGTTACGGTTACTAAAAATATTTAAATTGTATCTAACATTGACGCTTTATCTAACATTGATGTTTTAATTTAGTCAACGAAAATGTTTTGAATTAATTTGACTTTTCTTTAGTTTGTGGTTAAAATAATAGCACTAGTTCCGGTGTGATAGACCAAGGGTGCGTTTCCCGAAAGCAATGGTCGCAAGTTTTGTCGTTACCAATAGAGTTCAATTGTAACAACGACCATAGTTAGGTAACGATGCTTTTGGGAAACGCACCCCAGGCTGGCCACATGATCAAATATTAAGCGCAATACGCAGCCAAGGATTAAGGTGAGCAAATAAAATTCACATGAACTACAGAGACCTCCAAAACTGTTGGTTTGTGGGCTTTAACAATTCTAACAAGTTTTTAATCCTATGCTGGCACATTTTTTTTTACAAGCCTGAGAATAAAAATGCTGGGCACTCACATTGGCATTGAAGTAAACGCGTCCTGAAATGACGTAAGCTTTGTTGCTCCTCTGCAATGCAAGGAGGACTTTAAAGAAGTCTGGATCTTTTACACCGTCCCTGTGAAAATGATGATGCACTTAATGACAACAGCTGAAATAAAAAAATATAAACAATTACTGATTAATCGAAGGTAAACTATTGTTTACCTGTGCCGAAACTCTTCATTGTATATGTTTTTGAGTTTGGCTCTATCAGTTATAGATCTCCGATTTGTTTCTTCCAGCAGCTCTATAAAGTCCAGTCCAACTGCACGCACATCGGCCCATGTAAGCTTCTTTGTCCTGCTCATTATTTTTGAATGACTCCGATACCTAAAGCTCTGTGGAAATTTACAGAGTCAAAGACCGTTATCAAAGAAATTTCACGAACGGCTCTCACAACACAGCTCGCCTATTTTAATTACGCGGAAAAGAAGAAGTGAAACCTAACACACAGATGTGTTCGACTTCATGAAGCGCTGCGCAGGCTAATACGGCTCAGACATCAAAATATCGCGAGGGCGATTTAAAAGCACAGATTACGAATCGCTCTCGCGGTACTTTGATGTCTACGCAGCGTCGCAAGAGGCCAAACACACCTACAGTGGAGTTCAAAATTAGAAAGCAATTTATAAAACGTGTTTTATTCTTTAATAAGGGTGTCCCGACCACCACTGGAAACGAACGCATTGTTTGGCAGACACTATTATAATCCAAAGCGACTTAATTAATTTAAAATACATTGGACTCATGATAACCTATGCGCTGGCAGTTGTTTTAGAAACGGCACTGATAAACGCACAACCAGAGCAACGTCATAATGTCTCTGAACAGGTTCACCAGGGACGTGGTTCAGGGACGTGCACAAGGCACAGGTGGGTTGTTAAGGTTGCCAGGGCAACTGCCCGACCTTCTCGTTTCAAGTTGCCCTTCCGAGGTGGAAACAAATAAATTGTACTTTTACTTTATTACACTGTGCGGCGTTCCTTCGTTACTGTATTTTAATTATTGCAAAATGGGTATTTAAAGGTGCTCTAAGCGAATTGAAGCGTTTAAGACCATAAAACATTTTTTGTTACATACCGGAAACATCTCCTCACTATCTGCTTGCTGCCTGTCCGCTGATCAAACTGTAAAAAAACGCGATCTCTGTAGACAGCCCAGGCTTCACAAACGGCATTATCAACAAATGGCCAAACCTAGCCAGCACAAAACAAAACAAAGTATTCCAGCCAATAAACGACAAGAAGGATTTGGGGGTGGGGGTTGGGCGCGTTCATGAAAGCACGGAAGGGAGGGGGAGGGGGAGGAGTTAGCTACGCTCTGTCTGTTTGAAAACAGTTCAAACATCAACAGGAAGTGACGTCGCACATTATTCGCTTAGAGCGCCTTTAAGTGCCGTCTTGTGTTTCTGGGGCATTCGCGTTTTAATCACTCGTTTGAGTCGATTCCTTACAAAGAATCGCAATAAAATGAGTCTTTTGAGTCGTTTCTTTACAAAACAAATGGACCAAAGGTTTTGAATCAGTTTGAATGAATTGTCAGATCGCTGCAAAAACTGAATCGTCTGATGCTGTTTTACTCGTAGCTTATGTAGAAACACGCAGAAACAGTGTTGGGTGACGTGTATATGAATTTACCAATCTTTTAACTAAAAGCAAAACTTCACAGATGTACCCGACATGTTGGTATATGTCTTGTGAATCTTATAAATGTTTTTAAGCTTTCAGTTATTTTCAGTAAAAAAAATCAGTTGTTTTCTGTTTTGCGTGCGAACAAAATTAGTATTTTATTTACCGTTATTTAAAAAATGTTTTTCGTGAAAACAATTGCACGCCATATTGTAAGTGCGCCCCCTATAGATCTTCCTATAGATGTTATTATTTATTTATTTACTTTTTATCTTTACTTATTGTTTGTTTAAACGTTAAATTCTAATGCTTTGGCAATACAAACAAAAAAAGTACTATGTCATGCCAATAAATGTGTTTGAATTGAATCTAACAGATCAAGCCACAGGATTGACAGGAAGTGGCCTGCCTAGTGGATCAGAGATGGAAACTCTACCCCAAAAGACACACTTTTGTGCAGAGAAATGTGTGTAGAGCTTCAATGGTCAATCATAGTTAAATACGGTACTATGGATTTTGTGTTCGCTTATCAGGTATTTCAACACACTTACACTTGAACAAACAATAACACTATTACTGTAGTTACCCAAAATTTCTTAACGACAATATCAGTATAATCTACAGAGCAATTTAGCAGAATATTCAAAATTGATTTACAGTACATTTAGGGAGCCCTTAATTGTGATTTCATAAAAGGGAATAATGTTCAATATTAGGATTTCTTCTGATATAAATATATTTAATATATCTGATTCTGACATAATATAATTGTATAAATTAGGACTGCTTGAAAATATCTAGATTGCCTGTTTTATTTGATAGAATACCCATACTTGTAAAATAGTGGTTGTTCATTGTTTTGAAGTTTGTTGTGAGTGCATGGGACGTACTTGTATACTGTTTCAGCAGTCAAAGTGCAAAAATCACAAATATCAAAGAAAACTAAAAATTAAACTGATGTTACAGTACCCAAAAACAAGCAATTGCAACATCAAAGTCAATGAGAAATTCATTCTGTCAGCATCCTGTTCTCATTTTGGTCAGACCACAAGCCTTCAATCACATCACAGGCAACTTTGTCCCTTACCAATACAGTAAACAGTGAATAAACAATCTTGACACCACAGCACAAATTTCACACCACAGGCCAGTTGCATTTCCTCCGGGGTCCTACTCTAACTCTTCCTCCTCATAATCTTCCTCCTCATCTATTTCATATTTTCTCCTCTGCCTCTGAGATTGTTTTCATTCATTGTTAATATACACATACTACACACCTGTATACTCTGTGCTGGTTAATATTGCGTACAATTAATAAAAAAACATCATTAGAAAATCAATGTGAACAATTGTTGTGTTTACTCAATAATAACTTTGTTGTATTTCAGTATTTGTGTTCAACTTTTGCTGCCTGTGTTTTGCAAAAGAAGTGCATGAGTTGTCTAACTATCTAAACTTGTTAAACAAAAAATAGTGAATGATTTTAAGAATTGGTTTAGGGCACAGGGAAAAAGTTCAGAGAATGGTGTTTTAGCAATTCAGGAAAAACTGTAAACTTCACATACTGGATATGTTTGGCTGTAATAACCTTATCCAACACTAGGTGTCACTCTTAACATTTTATACCAGTTATGGCCAAGATAATTAAGTAAACATCTAAATTTAGTTCAGAAGTCGCAGATTCTATATTTACCTGTCTATAATTTACATTTATCTGACCAGTATATAATTTGTCAGTATCAGTATCTGGTTTAGTGTTTTTTATTCCCTACCCCTCCAAACACACTCTCTCACTCTGATAAAGGTTATACGGGTGGATAGATGTTAAGAGTTTGTCTGTCTGTGGTAAAGAGGCTGCTTGAGGTTCTTATCATTTCCTGCGTTTGCCTCTTATAACCCAGACAGACTGAAGAGCCCCTCTTCAGTTGCATGCCCTCCCCAGGATGAGTGCACCCTGCCAGGCCAACACACCATCAATTGGCCCTTATCTCCACCTGTGGAGGAATTCTCCGGCCATATAAGCCAGTCTCTAACTACTGTGTGTAAAATAGAAGAGGCCAAGTTTGCTGTAGCCGGTGTGTGTCTGTGTGTATTAGAAATTGTGACTGTGTATACGTTTGTGCTTCTGTACGCAGATTGAACGAAGGGTGGTGTGTCTGTCTTGGGTGTCCTCTTAAAAGTTGTTAGTGGTGCTCTTGTCTTTCAGACTTTAATGCTTTAAGGGTCCAGTTTTATAGACTGTTTGGACTGATAATGTCTTTGTTTACAAGCTTTACCTTTATTTACAACACTGTTTACGAGCTATTCTTCCTCTTAGTGATGGGAAAGAGAGCTGAGAGGGAGGAGGGAGGGTGGGAGATGAGAGAAGAGGGACGAGTGTTTGAGGAATGCAAAGTGCTGATGGACAGGTTATGGGCTGTATATGTGTAAATGCGTGTTATAGATTGTAAAACTGGGAAGTCATGAGAAGGTTAAAAGCCATGTTGTACTTCCCAAAAAAGCCATTTATAGATCAAAGAGGGGTTTGCCTGTACTTCTTTTGTATGACTCCGAGTTCCTTGTGTGACAGTGACCGGATCCAGTTTTTCTTATATAGTACGACTAGGAGTTGTTTAAGACAGTGTTGGTCTTGGGCAGGACTAATCCTTCTCCTTTAGCTGATCCCTCTTTTTAAGTTGATAGCTTTCTTTTTATATTATCTTTCTTCTTGAAATGTTCACCCTGGCATTGACTAGCTGAACCTGTCTTTAAGCCAATCTTTCTTTTTGATCTGAACTTTTTGGATTTGCCACAGTAGGAGGAACCTGAATGATCTGACTGTGTTTCCAACATTGGGATAAACACACATTTTCATTTGCTCTTAATCATACATTGTGAACAGTTGAATACCTTGAATGTCAATTACAATTTTTTTTTTGACCTTAATTTAATCAAGAAAATCTCTCTGAGATTCAAAATCTCTTTCACATGAGAGTCCTGACCTAGCGTGGACAGCAGTTACAGTCACAACTTATGAATAAAAAACAACAAGGTATACAAACAAATTTACGTAACAAAACAGTAAAATCTGTATGTTATTTGCCCCCAGAGTAAATAAAGTATTTCTTTGTCATTGTCAATTACACTGTATATTTTGTGTTTTTAAGAAAATATCAGTTTTCTTGAGCTGACCTCTGTTCATGAGCTGATCTCTCTTATTGAGATCATACCTGTTCATGAACTGCTAATCTTTCTTTTAAAGATACTTTTTTTTGAGCTGATCTTCCATCTTGAGCTGATCTACGCTGATCACTCTTCCTGAGCTGAACTCCTATCTTGAGATGATCTCTCTTCTTAAGTTGATCAGTCTTCTGGAGCTGGTCATCTCTGTTCATGAGCTGATCTTTATTCTTGAACTGCTGATCTTTCTTCTTAAGGTAATCCTTTTTTAGCTGATCTCCCATTCTGAGCTGATCTAAGCTGATCACTCTTCCTGACCTGATCTCCAATCTTGAGCTGATCTCTCTTCTTGAGCTGATGTCCTATCTTGAGCTGAATCCTTTTCTTGAGCTAATCCCTCTTGAGCTGATCTCTCTTCTTAGGCTGATATCTTTTCTTGAGTTGATCCCTCTTGAGCTGATCTCTCTTCTTAATCTGATCCCTCTTGATCTGACCCCTCTTAAGATGATCTCTTCTCTTGAGCTGATTCATCTTCTTAAGCTGATTTCTCTGCTTGAGTTGATCCCTCTTGAGCTGACCGCTCTTGAGCTGATCACTCTTCTTAATCTGATCTCTCTTGAGGGGACCCTTATTGAGCTTATCTCACTTCTTTAAAAGGATAGTTCACCCAAAAATAAAAATTCTGTCATAATTTACTCACTTTCATGCTGTTAAAAACCTGCATACATTTCTTTGTTCTGTCTCTGCTTAAGCTGATCCATCTTCTTAAGATGATCTCCCTACTTGAGCTGACACCTCCTGCGCAGATCTCTCTTCATAAGCTGATCTCTCTGGTTGAGGTGACCTCTCTTAATCTAATCTCCCTTCTTGAGCTGATCCCTTTTAAGCCGATCTCTCTTCTAGATCTGACCTCTCTTCTTAAGCTGATCTCTCTGCTTGAGCGGATCCCTCTTGAGCAGATCTCTCTGCTTGAGCTGATCCCTCTTCGGCTGATCTCTCTGCTTGAGCTGATCCCTCTTGAGCTGATCTTTCTTTTTGATCTGATCCCTTTTCTTAAGATGATCTCTTTGCTTGAGCTGATCCCTCTTTAGCTGATCTCTCTTTTGAACCAATCCCTCTTGAGCTGATCTCTCTCATTGAGCGGATTCCTCTTCACATGATCTCTCTGTTTGAGCTGATCCCTTTTGAGCTGATCTTTCTTTTTGATCTGATACCTTTTGTTAAGATGATCTCTCTGCTTGAGCTGATCCATCTTCAGCTGGTCTCTCTTTTTGAGCCAATCCCTCTTGAACTGATCTTCCTTCTTGAGCTGATCCCTCTTGAGCTGATCTCTCTTCTTGATCTGATCCCTCTTCTTAAGCTGATCTCTCTTGTTGAGGGGACCTCTCTTAAGCTGATCTCTTATCTTGATCTGATCCCTCTTCTGCTTGAGAAGATCCCTATTCAGCTGATCTCTCTGCTTGAGCTGATGTTTTTTCTTCTTGATCTGATCCCTTTTCTTAAGCTGATCTCTCTGCTTGAGTGGATCTCTCTTTGGTTGATCTATCTCTGATCTTTTTTTCTTGATCTGATCCCTTTTCTTAAGCTGATCTCTCTGCTTGAGTGGATCCCTCTTCAGCTGATCTCTCTGCTTGAGCTGATCTTTTCCTTCTTGATCTGATCCCTTTTCTTAAGCTGATCTCTCTGCTTGAGCTGATCCCTCTTCAGCTGATCTCTCTTTTAGAGCAAATCATTTTTGAGCTGATCTCCCTTCTTCAGGTGATCCCTCTTGAGCTGATCTCTCTTCTTGATCTGATCCCTTTTCTTAAGATTATCCATCTCCTTGAGTGACAGTGATTCTTTCCCTACATAGTTCAGTCTCTCTCTATGTAACTCTCTTTCTTGTCTCTTTCCTGCTCTAATAGATGGTAAAAAGGTCTGTGTGAACAGTGCAGTGGGATACAGAGCAGAAAAAATGTTTATAAAACTGTGATCTATCGACCATTAACAACATGCGTAAAGCAGCCAACCCACATAGCTCAGCATAACTCTGCACCATGGAATATATCACTGCATGATAAATGCAACCGTGTAAATGAGAGTGCTGCGTGTATGTGTGTTTTTAATACGCATGTGTGAGGCAAGGCTGGTTTGTCTCATATACATTTTGTTACATAAGACATGAGTGTATGCCTGCCTTGTTTGTCTGCATGCTTGTGTATGTGTGTGGAGTGCAATGGGGTTATGATATCAGCTAGTAGGAGTCAGAAGGCTGTTAGGATTTGAGATCAAGTTTTTGACAAACGTCACCCCCATACCTAAATTTTAAGATCTCACCACATCCTTATACTAATCACTGTAAACGTCTCAAAACTAGAACGAATGGAGCCTGTCATGTAAGACTTTCATGATATATATATATATGTGTGTGAGTGTTGATATTTGATAAAATGCTAAATGAATCTACTGTATAATGTTGCTCATACTGGCTATGTTTACTGTGAGGTCATAACCACATGCCTAAATCAGTTTTAGTTTTCAATTTAATGTGCTCTTTGACATGTCAAATAATGTTACATTCATATTGCCAAAGCATTTGCTGCATAACTGCTTCCAGTAAAACTAGTTTTTCTTTGTAAGAGTTTATGACGCTTGTTATACATTTTCCAGCTTTATTCACTATACACCATTTGTTGTTTTATAAGCTACCATACATTTGTGGAATCAAGAAGTGTGTCTTAGCGATTTAAAAAGTTTGAAACAAATGTAACAAATAAACAGCCTGGCCATGAATGTGCCAGCCAAAGCCTACATAACCTGTGAAAGTGTTTTGGTCGGATGAGCTTAGGACTGCTGAATTGTCATTGTCTTTATGTGTTATACGCCTGGATTCAAAGATAGGCCTGTGTTATCAATGCCGGGCCACATAATCAGACAACACCTGCAAAGGGCACATGCACACAAACACTCTCTAAGAGTACAGATCTGTGTGAAGAGAGGGAGCTGGCAGGTGAAAAGAAACAAATGTCAAGTAGCAGGAATCACAACAGCTGGACAAAAATAATTTATACACTGCAGAGGTGTGTGTGTGTGTGTGTGTGTGAGAGAGAGAGAGAGAGAGAGAGAGAGAGAGAGAGAGAGAGAGAGAGAGAGAGAGAGAGAGAGAGAGAGAGAGAGAGAGAGAGAGAGAGAGAGAGAGAGAGAGAGAGAGAGAGAGAGAGAGAGAGAGAGAGAGAGAGAGAGGCTGTAAACTTCAGTGTTCATGTTCATGTTGTTCAGTCTTTGAGAACATTTCAATTATTGCAATAGAGTAAGATAAATGCTCAGAAAAGAGAAATACACGATGGTTATTGGCAACTAACTGGCTAGCTAACTCTATCTGTTGAGTAGAAAAAATACAAGCAAAGTATAGCAGGAGATTATGTCTTGGCTTGCATTTACATGCTCTTTTTCCTTGTTGTATTGTTGGTTGTTTTTGTCTTTTTGTTTATTCAGAGTAATAACATCTCGACATAAAATGCTTTGATTGCAAATGTACCAACTCATGTGACAGCTGTGTGATGTTATGGTTTTGTGCTGTGCTGTATTGTGATATGTGGTATAATTAGTTATGTGCTGACCTCAAAGTGATGTGTTTAGCTGTAGTGTTTTATATTGTGTAATCATATGCTCTGCTTTGCTGCTTAAAGCTTTGGGTTAAGTTGTGTTATGTGATGTTTTGTGTAATAATGTGTTATGGTTATGTGTTGGGCCATATTGTGTTTTTTTTTTTGCTGTGCTATGTGATGTGTTGGGCTGTATTATGTTGGGCTGTTTTGTGATGTGAAATGCTGGGCTGTTTTTGCTGTATTGGGTTTTGTTATGCTGTGTTATGTTATGTGTTGGGCCCGTATTGTGTTGGGCTGTTTTGTGATGTGAAATGCTGGGCTGTTTTTGCTGTGTTGGGTTGTGTTATGCTGTGCTATGTGATGTGTTGGGCCCGTATTGTGTTGGACTGTTTTGTGATGTGAAATGCTGGGCTGTTTTTGCTTTATTGGGTTGTGATATGCTGTGCTATGTGATGTGTTGGGCCCATATTGTGTTGGACTGTTTTGTGATGTGAAATGCTGGGCTGTTTTTGCTGTATTGGGTTGGGTTATGCTGTGCTATGTGATGTGTGTGGCCCGTATTGTGTTGGGCTGTTTTGTGATGTGAAATGCTGGGCTGTTTTTGCTGTATTGGGTTGTGTTATGCTGTGCTATGTGATGTGTTGGGCCCGTATTGTGTTGGGCTGTTTTGTGATGTGAAATGTTGGGCTGTTTTTGCTGTATTGGGTTGTGTTATGCTGTGCTATGTGATGTGTTGGGCCCGTATTGTGTTGGACTGTTTTGTGATGTGAAATGCTGGGCTGTTTTTGCTTTATTGGGTTGTGTTATGCTGTGCTATGTGATGTGTTGGGCCATATTGTGTTTTGTTTTGCTGTGCTATGTGATGTGTTGGGCTGTATTATGTTGGGCTGTTTTGTGATGTGAAATGCTGGGCTGTTTTTGCTGTATTGGGTTGTGTTATGCTGTGCTATGTGATGTGTTGGGCCCGTATTGTGTTGGACTGTTTTGTGATGTGAAATGCTGGGCTGTTTTTGCTGTATTGGGATGTGTTATGTTGTGCTATGTGATGTGTTGGGCCATGTTGTGTTTTGCTTTGCTGTGCTATGTGATGTGTTGGGCTGTATTATGTTGGGCTGTTTTGTGATGTGAAATGCTGGGCTTTTTGCTGTATTATGTTGTGTTATGCTGTGCTATGTGATGTGTTGGGCTGTATTATGTTGGGCTGTTTTGTGATGTGAAATGCTGGGCTGTTTTTGCAATATTGTGCTTTATGTTGTTTCTAATGTGATGTGGTGTGCTCTATTGTGTTGTTATGCTGTTCTGTATGTTGTATTGTGTTATGCCCATATTGTGTTGTGTTATGCTGTGCTATGTGATTTGTTTTGATGTTGTGCTATTTGACATGTTGGGCTGGTTTGTGTGTTATGTGATGCTTTGTGAAATGCTGGGCTGTTTGTGCTGTATTTTATTGTGTTATGCTGTGCTATGTGATGTGTTTTGTCCGGCTGTTTTGTTTTGTGTTGTCGTGTTATGTAAAATGCTGGCCTGTTTGTGCATTGGGTTGTTTATGTCTTGCTGTGTGATGTGTTGTGCTAGATTGTGTTTTCTTAGGTTACGCTGGACTATGTGATGTGTTGTGTTGTGTTGTGTTATGCTGTGCTATGTTGTGCTGTATTGTGTTGTGCTGCGTGTGTCTCTGTCTCTCTCAGTCCATGAGTGTGATGAGGTGTGAAGTAACACGATCGGTTGTTTACAAACAGACATGCGGACTGACAGGGTGATGCTCTTGTTGTTTGTGTTTTGCGTTCCAGCGAGGCTGGCGGACACTGACCCAGGGTGAGAGGAGTCGTCGGAGAGCGGGGAGTGTTTGAAAAGATGCAGATAAGTCGGGAGAAACATTCCGAACGCTGACCGGAGGCGTATAAGAAGCAGAACACTCACACAGGATCAAATCCGACCTCTGCTTTTACTCCGACGGTCTGGACCAAAGAACACGTTCTGCTTGGGCTTGTGCCACAGCTACCTATGTTTTAGAGAGGACTGTAAAATATTTAAGCAATATGAGCTGAGAAAGCTATATTGTAAATTTAGTTACATCAGTAATAATAACCATCAGTTATAGGTGCCATGCTGGAATACAAACAGTAGCTTGGTGAAGAGGTCATAGCATAGCATTTATTGTGTATAATGTAAAAAAGAGCAAAAATACAGGGCCGGCGTCACGTAGGGCTTAAGGGGGCATCGCCCCATCACCGGCACTATCCCACCACCTCAGATCACCATAAAATGTGTTATTTAAAATCACAGTCTGTGAGGCAAGGTCGAATTTTGATTGTGGTCCCCCACCCTAATAACATTACTTAAAATATCTTGCACTACTGAAAGCAAACACGATGGCTAAAAACATTTTATAATTTCAAGGTTGTAAAATTACATTAATTTATTTCACCATGGACATTCGAAAATGGATTAAAAAGAAAGAACTACAGCAAAGCCAATACCACTACTACTGCTAAAATGTAGGTATGCATTTTTTTTTGTATAGTAAGATTGTTCAGAGCTCTGTAAGTTGCTCACTATAGCTGCAGTTTTTGTGTTTGTATTACAGAGATGTTTGTTTATAAGGCATTAAAACTTAAGGAACGTACCAAAGCTATATGTATTATTTTTATAGTTAGGAGAATTATATGCATTTACTGTATGTGATCGCTCCCTCACGGTATTTCAGACGCCCCTCATCAGCAGTCGACACTTCAAAAATAGTTTGTTTTCAAACAGTTTTCCAAGTTTTTCCCACCTCTACCACTGGTGATTCAAGGAAACAGTCTCATCCCAAATTTGGGACCTACATGTATGGTTCCTGTGTCGGACTTGTTAGCAAGTAAATACGTTTTGATTGCATCTCAGAGCAATAAATGGATTACATGTTGTCTCTGCATGATTAATAGAAAATAGTGTATGTGGTTGTGGGGAACACAGCTAGAGAAAGAAATCTGACATCACAACCTGTCAAACAACACAGCCACATCACAGAGAGAGAGAATTAAAAGAGAGAAGACTGGGTAAAGAGGGTACAGTATGTAGAGTCGGACCACCGTGGGTTCTATTAGAAGCACATGGTGGGTGGGGGGCAGACCGTGTTCTGGATTAAAAGCTGTGGAACGGCACGACCAGGCCTCTGAGATCTGCGTAATCTACAACAGACCAGACCATTTCAACCTCCCCCTTCTCTCTTTTATCTCCTTTTCTCTTATTTCTCAGTGTAATCTTTCTCCAGTGGAGAAAAGAGACATGGTTTTGAAGATTTTTGTTCAAACATTAAAATGCGCTATTAAGATGTATCCAGTTCGGTTAATGTAATTTAAGTGGACAATGCCGAAATTGCCAAAAAATGTGTGATAATGTTTGAGCCGATGGTGTAGCGGACAGTGCTCCGACAAGTGGTGCTTTCGCACTTTCGCCAACCGGAGTTCGATTCCCGGCTCGTGGTCGTTTGCCGATCCCGTACCCCTCTCTCCTCCCTTTACTTTCCTGTCCTCTCCTAACCTTACTGTTTAAAAAAGGCAAAAACTGGCCAAAAAATATAACTTAAAAAAAAAATGTGTGATAATGCTGCATTTGTGAACACCTGCTTGCTGACCAGCAGTGGCAGCCAGTGACTTCTTTTTCCGAGGGCGCACAATGCGAAGTTCGTCAAAACATACATGTAGCCCGCCATGTGTTTGGTTTGTAGTTTCAAAATATGTGTTCAGAGCATCGAGTGAACCTGTCTAAAGGGTTTATGATAAAAGAAACGCTTACGTTTGATGCACTTGTATTTGATGCACATGGTTCACATGACGCAACAAACACATATTTTGAAAACACGGGCAACACACATGACACTCCGAACACATCTTTTGAATTTGCGCCCCTCGGAAGCGCAGTCACCAAATACTGTGCTTAAACAAGGGTTGGGGAAAAATCTGAATACAAGTAATCACAGGAGATGCATTTATACAGAAATCCTCGCGGCAAGCAACTTTGCCTTTAAATAGCATCTTACAGCCTTTAAACACATTTAACCAAGCATATTTTGACTAAAAGCAGGCTACTTGTATGTATAGCCGGACTATATCAGGTCTATAGATGGTGAGCTTCATGCTGGGCTAATACAAGTGAACTACTGCCAAAACTACTACCTGCCTGAAAACAGAAGACTGGTATGAATTTAAATACCAGTTTGTTTCCTGACCAATGGAAGATGGGGAAATCATTTAGAAACCCATCTGAAAACAGTTATTTCATGCATTATCTCTTGTTCCATCAAATTGCAGGCATTAAATGAGAACAGTGAAGAGAAGTTCGCCATGATGGAGTGATCTGGTCAGTGGCCTCTCTCTCTCTCTCTTTCCCTCTCAGGTGAAATATGGCTTGAGTTGGGTAAAAGTTTTTTGGCCTCCTCCGCAGCTGACTTCATTTGAAATGGAGAATGGTTTCATGCTGCTCGCAAAATCATAACTCAGGCAGGCAGGAGGTGAAGTCAGACACTGGCCAGAAACGAGGCCCAGAGATTTGAGATGCTCAGTCTGTCTTCTCTGCAGGTACGGAGAACAGCACCAAAGACGCACACCAAAGAGTCCATCTCAGGTCAAAGTCCATGTCCTCAGAGCAGCCTGCTTTCTTACACAACCCATCTCTCACTGATACCTAACCGAGCCAGAGCGTCTTTCCCTTAAACATCTGTGTTTGAGAGAAGAGTTTGCCTAGAAGGAACCACATTTATGTAGTTTAGGCTGAACTCTGATCATTGAAAAACCTAAAGCTTAATTAGATGTGTATGTATCTATTTGTGTTTGCCTGTTTGTCTGACTATCAGTCCATTGTCTGTCAGTCGATCATCTGTCAAGTATTGATCTTCGTCCTGAATGTTCTTCCAACTCGTGTGCAGCAAAGAAAAAACACAGAGAGATACCTCCTCTGTTCTATCACATCAAAATGACATCAGCAGATAAATATCACCGTCCCAGGAAACAAAGGTACTTCGATTCTCTAATATCACCTGCCAATAGTTTTAACGCGAAGTCAAGAACTCTTGCCAAAGGCGATATCTCTCTTTCTTCCATTCCAACCGCCTTTTTCTTGCTCTATCCCTCTATCTCTTTCTCTCTCTCTCTCTTTTTCTCTCTCACTCACACCATTTGTCTATGGAGAATGATGAAAGAAACACAAATCATTTAGCCATAGCCGTTCAGAGGAATAACAGTTTGATTTTTTGGAAAAATGATTTCTCGAAGTGATATCTGGCAAGGCTGATGAAATATGAACACTTCTGAGCTCGGATCTCTCTATCAGATCCAATCCACAAAAATATGAATTTTTTCGACCTTCTTTGTTAAATTAGATATATCTAATTTGCATAAACTATGAGAAGAGATTGTCCAAATGTTTCTGGGATTTAGTCTTTGTACTTGCAATGTACATTTCTCAACATATTTTATGCATCTGTTGATTTAACTCACTATTGCACCAAACCTTTCAAAGATCCGTTGCAAATATTTGACCTGGAAAAACATTCCCGGGAAAATGTATTGATAAAAAAAATTTGAAAGTTAATATTCTGAACCTAAATTGTTAGAATAATGATGATCAGAGGCGGACACTACTTGAGTATTTTAAGTAAATTTTTCAAGCATCTGTGCTTTATCAGAGTGTTTGTCTTGGGAAAAAATGTACTTTACTAAAAAATGTTCACTACATTCTAAAGCACAGAATCATACTGAGTATTCCTTTTATATTTCATATTAAAATGTATTTAATACCTAATTACATAAAAATTTTGTACTTTACTTTTCTTGACTAAAAGTACAAAAGTACTTTTTACTTAAGTAAAAAAAATACTAGATGTTTAATGTACTTAAATATTAAATAAAAACCAAAAACGTGAAATAATGAAATGTAGTGGAGTAAAAATTATGATAAAATGCTTTGGCATGAATGTTTTCCAAAGAAAAACACTGATAAAATACGAATACTTAAAAATGTACTTTTATGTAAAAAGTAAAATACTTAAGTTATCTCCGCCTCTGATGATGACAGACACTCAAACTTGGAGACATGTGGGCTTAATTCCGTTAAAATGTGCAAACGTCATGTAAAGAATGAATAAGAAAAGGGATGCATTTGTTAAAAAAAACCATAAACTAAACAAATGCACATTTAACCTTTAGCAGTTTAAAGTCCAGAGAACATCTCATTCAACACCACTCATTTCCTCAGTTCACTCGCACGTATAGTTAATAATCGTTTGCCTCTTTGATAGTTATGCCAATAAGGCCTTATAAATTTGATTTTACTTGAAAAAGCAAGAGACAAGCATCAAAAGAGAGCAAAAGAGTTTGTATAAATCGAAACAGAATATGTTTCGGCTGTGTGCTGGTGTAGAGCAGGTTCGTCCTGGCTCGAATATCAAAGCTTTCCTGTAGCCTGTTCTACGTTCAAGCTACACACACACACCTGCAGCAAGTTAGAAATGGTGTCATCGCTCAGAGAATAGCGAGCTACTCTCTTTTTCTCTCTTTGCCTTCTCATGTTGAAACCCTCCAGGCTGAAACTTCATGTGCGGCCCATACAGTCCCACACACACATATGCATGCATCTACAGAACATAACAAGTAGACAGGTTTACAAAATCATATTCAATATTTACCAGTCTACCTAGTGTGAGTTGGTTTAGCTTGCATAAGTCACTTGTCAGTTCCAACCAATCAAATAAGTGTAGATGTGCCGCCATTTAATATTTACTAAACGCCGAATCTCTCTTCAACTAGGATGAACTCAAATGCTTTGTTCAGACGAGCAGGGAAAATCAGATTTTTGGCGTATCCGACTCAGATCCGTTAAGTTGTTTGTTGTCTGAACAGCCAAATCCCTTATGAAATTAGATTTTTACAAACTCGATCCAAACCACACATATATATATGTGGCTTAAAATCCGATTAACATCAGGTTTTTGGAAATGCGCTTCAGTCATTCGGGACTCAACATGACTTGAACATCATAGCACAGCTGTTTCTGTTCCCTTATTTATGCTCACATGTGCCATTCACTGTGTAATAAATGCTAAATGAATGAGGGGTTTCAGACAAAACTCTTTAGTCATTTCTATAAAAGCCAATTATATGGTATTTATTTATTAATTGGAAAGTTGAACAGCATGTACAGTCAAGAACTAAATAATTGGTTGCAGTGTGAACAAAGTCAAAAAAATTTTCAATAAAGTTCCACTTCAGGAGTGCTTGTCCGCGTGTAACCACAGATTAACACATGAAGTACTGTGCAAAAGTCTTAGGCCACCATGCCAGAATTAGATTTGTTGTTTTTGCAATGTTACAGTCATGATATCTAATTGTTTCTGTCCCTTTAATAGAATACATAAAAAATTTGACTTTGTTCACACTGCAACCAGTTATTTAGTTCTTGACTGTACATGTTGTTCAACTTTCCAATTAATAAATAAATACCATATAATTGGCTTTTATAGAAATGACTAAAGAGTTTTGTCTGAAACCCCTCATTCATTTAGCATTTATTACACAGTGAATATCTAATTGTTTCTGTCCCTTTAATAGAATACATCAAGAAAATACAGGACATGTGTATATAGTATTAAAAACTGTAAAAAAATGTAAACTGATGTGTCAATTTTTTAGGGAAAACTCCCCTTCCACTTGAGCAATAGCAGGAAACTGACGGATCTCTTAAACTTAAATTAAATCCTAATTTCTAATTTTAAAGAAATTTGGCTCTTTACTTCATTCTGCTCAAAAACGCTCAAGATGTGTTTAGTGCCAAGAGAGGTCACACTAAACACCGACGATGCCTAAAAAAGACATTTAGTCCTGAAAATTCATTTCTTAATTTTTTTGTACATATTTTCTGTTTGTATTTTTAATAAAATAGATTGAAAAATAAACATGGATGGACATTAAAACAACAAGTCTGGTGGTGGTGGTGGCCTAAGACTTTTGCACAGTACTGTATATTTACACATTCTGCTCTCTTATAAACGTACAGGCGGCAGCAGAGTGGAATGCGTCAGTCTCTTGTAGTGCTAGAGATCAGAGCAAATTTTGCTAAATAAACAGCTCTGCTTCCACAAACTAGCCTGCACCGTGCGAAGGAGCGAGCAAGGAAGACAGACACAGAGAGAGAGAGACAGAAAGGGAAAGTGAGGCACAGACACATCAACACACTGACCCTGCACAAAACTGACAGCCCTGCTGACGGAGACACATTAACTCTCACACACACATTATACACCATGAGACACATGACATGTTGAAATGAATGAACAGATGTGATCTTATACAGATCACTGGGGTTGTTCTGTCCTGCTGTGCTGTAAGAGGTGGTCTGCAGTAACAGCTTCATGTCTAAACATAATCATTACATAGAGCTATTACAGACAGAAGAGAGAGAGAGAGAGAGAGAGAGAGAGAGAGAGAGAGAGCAGTCTATGACCTAGGATATAATACTGAAGAGAAAGAGAAAACAAAAAGAGGCAGAGATTGAGAGAGGGTTGAGCCAGGACGTGTTTACTTGAGCAAATAGTTTAATTGGTCATAAGCACATTAATCTGGTCAGCAAAATGGAAATGAGCCAGGGAAAGATTTCCCAATTTTATCCTATGGCTAGAGAAGAGAGGAACTCCTCGGGTTGTGGACCACTTTAACGGTACAACAAAAACGCATCCCTAAATCTCACTGGGTGATGTTCAGGGCCGTGCACAGACCTTTTGAGGGGCATGTGCTGAAACTGAAAAAGGGCACCCCCTCCAAATAAATATCACTTAATAATTATCTTAATAGCTTTATATTTATTCGCTATTAATGATTGAAAAAAATCACTATTAATGAATGAAAAATGACAGTGCAAACGATATCTGCCCTTGTAAGTTGGCTTTAACAATTTACATCCTGGTTTTTGTCTGTATTAGGCCTATTTGTAGTCATGTGTTTGTGAAGTGCTCTTGTGAACTCGCTCTTATTTAATTGTAGAATATATTAATTTTAATTTTTTCCTCTGCTTACATAAAGTTACATTAAAATATGTTTGAAGAAAAAAAGGTATTCTGTTTGTTTTATAAGCTAATTTTTATTATTTGGTTAACATGTTTGTGTGATTGATATGTGATTGAGAAGAGGGGAAATAGGAGATTAAAGATCAAAATAGGAGATTATACTACACTTTAGCCATACCATTAGCATATTCAACATGTATCTCTGCCTACCTGGCAAAAACTGTGCTGAGGACCAGGAACCTTGGTCTTTTGAAGGTGCAAATAACTGCATTACTAAAAAATATACTAAATACTAAGTAGACTTAACTCTATGCAGTTGATTTCAGAATAAAAAGTTATGAACCAAATAATCATACAACAATCATACAACTCCCTCGACTAATTCAATGCATAAGATACATGCATATACAATAAATTAAATTATATCCAGATTGCATACTGTAATGAGTGACAGGGCAATATAATGTACATACTTGTATCCTTTACACGTTTTTCGTCTCTATCCAGTTTTCCCAACTGGGCATCTGATGTCTAAGACCTTTCTAATCTGATATGTTTTTGGTGTTAATGTAGGCTAGACATTTACCCGCGCGGGCGCGTCTTTTCGCGTGAGATGTGTTGACTTTAGTTTAACGATTGAGACGCGTCATGCAAAAAAGCGGTAAAAACCCGACCGTGCATTCCGTAATGTTGTCACGGGTGCCCTTCACATGGGTGAACACTTGTTTAAAAACTGCTCGCGCTTTGTCAAAAACTCAATTTGGTCGCAGTTTGGAGCCCTAGTGCCCCCTGATAACCCACTCGACCAATCCCGTCTATGGATAATTCGGCTCTGCTCAAATTAGTATATACATACTAGTGTTTCTTTCGTAATGAGACAGCATTGTACTCAAACAACAAGATACTTATTTACCGTTGCAAGACGTTCAGCTGCCTCTGACTGCTGTGGAACTTCAGCTCGCTGCACTCAGGGGGCGGAGTTAAGATGTTTGACAGACAGTTTGAGCGGATCCAAAAATATTTAGTTTTTTAATAATTTTATTTGATAAATATATTTGTAAAACACACAGACAGAGGTAAATGTTTAACAATAGCATTAATTTATATATATAAAATAATAATAATAAAACACCTCCAAAAAAGGGCACTTCGGAGTGTAAGGACAAAAAGGGCATGTGTTCTGCACAGGTTGAGCCCTATCTGTGCACGTGCCTGGTGATGTTGTCAGTCGATTGTTTTGCTGGACATTTGTGGTTTTATGGCTTTTCTATAAAAAAATCATCTGAGCATTTCTATGCAAATGTCAACCTTACCATGATACAATTATGTTCTTACCAAAAGTTTTTACATGTACTAATATTTTAGATGTCCATGGTGGCTTAAATACCACTGCAAGGTCTCATTTTTAAACATTTCTCAAATTTCCGATACTTAGGTGAGCACAGCTTTCAGAATTGTCACGTCTATAACGGAGAATACCCTGCCTTTAGATATTAGAATGGCCTCATTATTGTCTATATTTAAGTCCTTGCTAAAAACCTATTTGTTTTCCTTGGTGTATTGATTACTGTGATGTTAAATATTTAATGTGTGGTTTTAAATTTTTCTCTGGTCTGTTTTCTGTGTATGGGTAAAATTCTTGCCCCTCTGTAAAGCACTTTAGTCATCCTGGTTGCTTTTGTAAATGCGCTATACAAATAAAATTGAGGGTAATAAAATAAGGGTCATAAATGCGCACACAAAAATGTAAATAAAATAAATATTATTTGTTCTTTGACGAAAGAGCCTATTTTTGGGGTATCATTGTTTTTTATTTTAATTAACAGAATTTCTAGAAAGTATGTTGTCTCCCAAAATGTACGTCCTTTTTTTGTCACATCCATAACACATGAATCCTTATCTAAAATAGAAAATGAGTATAGACTGATATTTTTCTGATGTCAATAAGAGGTTTAGGAAAACAGATCGTTCAATATATTGGTTATAAATATATCTTCACATAAAAGATCAGTTTTAAGTGTTCATTTTTTATAATATTTTTCTTAGAAAACAAACATTCCATTATCCATAATTTTAACTCCCCTACATTTCATAATTTCAAGATTTTGGTTTATATTTAATATTTAAGTATATTAAAAATCTAGTTTTTTTTTACTTTACTTAAGTAAAAAGTACTTTTGTACTTTTACTCAAGAAAAGTAAAAGTACACAATTTTTATGTAATTCATAGTAAAGTAAAGTACATTTTTCCCGTCGGTGCCGATAGCCCTGTGTTTAGTGCGCCGACACATAGCACCAGTGTGCTCACGGCGACCCGAGTTCGATTCCCGTCTCTGAGGTCCTTTGCCGATCCCGCTCCCCTATCTCTTCCCAACACTTTCCTGTCTACACTCCACTATACTGTCTAAAAAAAAAAAAGCCTGAAAAAAATATTTAAAAAAAAAAAGTAATTTTTTTCCCAAGACAAACACTCTAATAAAGCACAGATGCTTGGAAAATTTACTTAAAATACTCAAGTCCGCCTCTGCTCTCCGTAACACTTTACAATAAGGTTCATTAGTTAACATTAGTTAACTACATTAGTTAACATGAACTTATAATGAACTGCACTTATTAATCTTTGTTAATGTTTTCAACAATTACTAATACTTTAAAATCTTGTAAACATCAGTTAATGCACTGTGAACTAACATGAACAAACAATTAAAAGCTTTGTTAATGTTAGTTAATAGAAATAAAGATTAATAAATAGGCTACTGTAATAAATGTATTGCTCATGGTTTGTTTGTGTTAGTTAATAATGTTAATTATAATAATGCTAACGAACCTTATTGTAAAGTGTTACCTATATCTCTGACAAATTATATTTTAAATTTGACTGAAAATTTCACATCCATATTGCTGAAATGAAATAACATATTACATAAAATAATGAACATTGTGTGAAAATATAATTTTGATTTCTTTAATGTTGACTGAGTAAGGCCATGAAAGATTTAAATCATTGTGAAATCAATGAGTGAAATAAAACTATTTTTTTATAATTAGACTTTACCATGGATTAACAGGCAGGCACAGTTTATTGAAATGACACCATAATGTTGTAAATTAACTAACCTTTACAAAATGTACCATGAATTTATGTAAACATTTTGTAACCATGTTTTTGTGCATAATGATTATAAAACCATGGGTTTACTACAAAAAAAACATGTTTTTTAACAATAAAACCATGGTTAATTTTTCGTATAGGAATGAATGTTTTTGTCATGGGTTCCCCTTGGAATTTCTGCAAGGGTTTTTTATAAAGGTGGTTTCCGATTCATGAGTAAAACAGGGTTTGTGGTAAAAAAATTTTTAAGGAATGTTAACCACAGACCATATTTTACTCTTAAAGTGAAAACCACCATGGCAAATCATTCTTCCGGCTTGCCCTACAAATTGATGTTGTTGACCGAACACTTCAATATGGTAGCTAAGAAGTTAAACCAAACACATACACTGTGTATTACGTTATTGACATGAGAAAACCAAAAAGTCCAGCTGGTTTTGAGAAGCACTATGCTCTTTCCTCAGCAGACAGACAGTGATGCGGTTTATCCTGGAGATCTGAATCTATTGTAGGATGCATGATGTTCATGCCTAGTCAGATCCTGTGTATGTGTGCATGTAAATGTTGGTTACCTTTTTTTGCTGGTCTAAGGTCAGAATGTACAACCGTGGACAGAATGCTCAAATGGTGATGCGTCATAACATGTGATCCTCGGTACATGACTCAGAGACAGACAGGGAAGAGAGAAAGAGACAGAGAGTCTCTCGCGCATCATTTCCTGAGGCTTCCAATGCTGAGTTGTATCCTGTCAGACTCATGACACACACACATACACAGTTTCACACATAATTGAATCAATTTTTTCCACTCCCTAAAAACACCTGATACATGAAGAAGATCATTTAGTTTCCTTATGCATGACAGAACTCTACAACATCAAAATACAACTGTATAGTATTTATCTTCTCTGTTTGTGTTGTGTGAAATTACATTTTACTGAAATTTTTGTGAGAATTAATACCGTAAAGGAAATCAAAAAAGGGCTTCGGTCTTGATTGTTTATGTCTTTACTGCTGTATGTATGGGGTACACAGCAATGTTTGTTTGTAGAGCTCCAAATTAGAAACAGTTTCTGAGAAGGTGAACTGCCACTTTAGAGTGTTTAAATGTGAATGGATTCCATCATGCTGTCAGATCATCCAAAAATACAAGACCATAAATTAGTGTAAAGTGTGAGACGGATGACAGCATGAATCTCTCTCTCTCCATTGGATGTATGTTTAGATCCTTTATCCTTATTGACCTTGACTTCTATTTAAGGGTATTGCTTATAAATTCATACTGATGAATGTTAATTGTCACTTATGCCTTGACTGCACTGTCCATCTCCATCATCTGTTCTTATATGACTGTCACACTGTAAAAAAAGTTGTGTAAACGTAAAGATTTAAGGCAACTTATCGCAAGCGCAATGTTAAGTAAATCCAACTAACAAGGAACGAATTCCACCCAACTTAAAAAATTACTGTAACATCACAAGTTGTCACAACATAAATATTTATGTTTATCAAATGAAAATAAAAAAACTAATTATTTTTAGTTTACTGACCATAAATAAGCCCATTATCTATGACTGATAAAAACAAAAGGCATACCATAATACGGGTCAAATAACTTATTTATTTGTTCAGTTTGTGTCCAATGCACAACAATGACATTTCACAGTACCATAATTTAAAGGCCACGTTCTTTCTCAACCCATTTTTAAACCCTAGTTAGTGTGTAATGTTGCTATAATAAAATAAATACCTGTAAAATGATAAAGCGCAAAGTTCACTGCCAGGCGATATATTTTATTTAAAGGGGCCATGGCACGAAAATCTGACTTTTTCCATGTTTAAGTGCTATGATTGGGTCCCCAGTGCTTCTATCAACATAGAAAATGTGAAAAAGATCAACCTAGTAACTTAGTTTTGGTAAACCATTCTCTACAAGCACATGAAAAAATAGGTCGTTGAAATTTGGCTCTCCTTATGATGTCATAAGGAGCTCTTATTATAATAATACCACTCCTTAATCTGCACTATCCAACCACAGCACTGCCATTTAGTGCAGAGAAACGCACAATTGAGTTTTATTTGCAACAAACCACCATCATTGTGATCAGTGTTTGAATTTCATCAGCTCATTTGCATTTTAAAGGACACAAATTATTTATATGGTGTTTTGAGCTAAAACTTCACATATGTGCTCTGGGGACATCAAAGTTTTATTTGACATCTTAAAAAAGTCTTGTGCCATGGCCCCTTTAACAGAATTTCTGTACTTCTGAAGGCGGGACTTTATAAAACAAGGAAGACATCAGGCCGTTTTGAGGACAGTGAAAACAGCGGTATAAAACATGAACACATGTTATATTGTGCACTATAAACACAACCGAAGCTTCAAAAACACAGAAAGAACGGGAGCTTTAAATGCAGGAAATCAACAAAACACTGTTATGGGAGAGATTAGTGCAGACTGCACTCTTACAAATCTTACATGTTTTAAGTGATAGAAATTGTTCGGAGGGGGGCATATCATGAAAATCTGACTTTTTCTATGT
Organism: Paramisgurnus dabryanus; assembly: GCF_030506205.2. Classification (NCBI taxonomy): domain Eukaryota; kingdom Metazoa; phylum Chordata; class Actinopteri; order Cypriniformes; family Cobitidae; genus Paramisgurnus; species Paramisgurnus dabryanus. The sequence goes on from NC_133347.1 coordinate 16,482,431, forward strand.
TTAAGTGCAATAATTGGGTCCCCAGTGCTTCTATCAACCTAGAAAATGCAAAAAAGAACAACGCAGTAACTTAGTTTTGGTAAGCCATTTTCTGCAAGCATGTGAAAAAACAGCTCATTGAAATTTGGCTCCCCTTGTGATGTTAGAAGGGGATAATACCACCCCTTAATCTGCAATTTCCAATCATGGCACTGCCATTTGGCATGGAGATCAGCTCATTTGCATTTTAAAGGACACATCCAAAAACGACACATTTTTGCTCACCTGATCTCACAAATATTTTGCTAATTTTTCCATGTCATTGTCACGTATTTCCACCATTTTACGTGTCCGTGCCACGACTTTCTTTTTGTGTCAGTTTCACGTACAGGTTACGCAACCGTTTTTCCTATTTTTAAACCATTTTCGCTTCTGTTTCGGGATAGATTTGCTGTTTGCGCTGTTTGTCACTTTAAATATTGGTTTATACTATTTTTTCGTATGCTTTTTAAACCATTGTCACCTGATGTTAGGTAGTTGGGTTTGGGTAGAGATGTTTATGTAACAGAAAGCCGTTCTAAGCCCAAACCCAAATGACAAAAAACAGTTGTGGCACTGACACGTAAAATGGCGGAAATACGGAAATACAATGACATTGACACGGAAAAATTTGCAAAATATTTTGTGACTATTTCACGTAATTTCTGAGATCATGTTGTTTTGCTCACACCTACAAAGTGGCAATTTTAACATAATAAATTATCTAAAATGTATTTTGGGCTAGAACTTCACATACGTACTCTGGGGACACTAAAGATTTCTTTGACATAAAAAAGGCTTGAGAATTGTCCCCTTTAAAAAAAATCTAAAAAAAAAGATCCTTTTGACTGTGTTTGCCCACCCTTTGTGAAAAAGTGTGTCGACATAATTGCTACATAAAATGGCATTGTGTTCTATGAAGCTGGTTATATAAATAAAACACTGAATAATTAAAATGTCATTAATGGTGAACATACGCTGTTAGAAAAAAAAATCTTATAATATGTACCCCAACTGTCACTGGTGTGGTACCTTTTAAAGAGGTCCTTATATGCATTTCGTATCAATATGTATCTTTAATATACTTATATGTACCTCTGAGGTACTAACATGAACTCTTTAGGTGCAGAACTGTACTTTTTGAAATGCTCTATGAGTCTATGAATGTGCTATGATGTTTTGGCACATGACTATGAGTCTTCTGCTGTTTCAGCATTAGTTTGAAAGAATCTTGAGTTCTTATTACTCAGTTTACAATCAGCAGTTTCATATTGTGACACACTTCAGTACAGCATCAATTAATTTGTACAAAATCTGCAGATTTTTGGGTCTAAATCTGCAGAATACATTTTAACATGGTAAACTGTATTAAGTGGAGCTGAGTGTATTGCACTCTTAATCGTTGATACACAGCAAGAATTTGCACATATTCTGAGCATAACATATAAGCGTAGAAGACTCTACCAAGCAGGACAGATTAGTGAATTTTAAGAACAGTTAAGAATGGCTTTAAAATCAGGTGAGTGTTTCCCAGAGCCCCTTTCTAAAATAGCCGACAGATGATTTCTGAGCGGGCAGGAGGACACTCGCAGTGCACCCATTCCTGAAACAGTGCCAAACCTGACGACACTGTCACACAAACACAGCTTCATATTCATACACAGGTACAGAAATAAACCGTGAGCTCATTCTCTCAGGTGTTCCTGGTCACTGTGGTCACCTTGAGTGCCTATTTAGTCTACTAAAGAGCAGGCAGGAAAAGGACAGAGAGAGGGAGAAAGAAAGAGAACATGACTGGGAGCTGATCTCATACGTGGAGTAATGGCATTCTGCATGCAGCCAAACCTCAGTGTTCAATATCACAGTAATGGTTTATTTATATGTTATTTGTGTTGCTTTTATAATTGTTTTCTGTCGGTCCAACTGCTATGTAAAAGTCAATTAAAAAACCTGAAGCAGAAGACAAATACTAGACGGCTTTCTGACCGTCAGGATGTTGGTTAGCCTCAAATTTACTTTAGAACATGAAAGCAGATTATAAAAAATCAGGGATAGAACAAAACACAGAAGGAGCATTCAGACAAAAACCTGTAGAGAAAACGTGCATTTGATTATTTGTTTATTTGATTAGTTCCTAAAATCCTCACCGAAGGATTTGAATGCTGTGCTGTGTATTTTTTATATGTGTATATATTACTGCAAATGGTGTGTTTCTGATTAAACAGTAAAGATTACAGGAAATTACTGGTAAATTACATATTGAAACAAAAGCAAAACCAAAAGAAACCAAATGATTTACAGACAGGACTTTAGTGCGTTTGCTTTCTACATTGCTTTCTCGCTCACTCTTTTGTCCCCAAGTTGCACGGTTATTCACAATTGTTTGTTGTAATTGTTCGTTAATGCCTTTAATTTACCATAAAATTAGCTCAACTGACCTGCACAAGTATTCTCCAAAGAGCAAAGCAACGATGACGTCTGGTGCTCTTATAGACAGATTATAAACCATTCCAGTTTTTTGTGAACCAAAGATAAAGTTTAAAATGACAATTTCAGGACGAAACCATAAACCTTATTTACATTATAACTAAACATTATAACTAAACATTATAATAGTTTAAGCCCAGGGAGAAATTACAGTAGGCCTATCATTTAGAATTTATTGGGATGGTTTACCGGACAGGGATTATCTTAAAACAGACATGGTCTTAGTTTAATTAAGAAATATAACTAGTTTTACCAAACATGCCTTACTAAAACATTACTTGTGTGCATTTTGAGGCAAAACAAACGGCACTGATGTATTTTAAGATATGTCAGTGCAAGTTGTTTTCAGTTAAGACAGCTCTCATATTTATTTTAGTCTGACTAGTCTAATCCCTGTTCGGGAAACCGCCCCATAGTTAATTATAATTGGGAACTCTTTTGGCATTATTAGAACCACCCTAGATTTTAACCCCATGCAGACTTAAGCATTAGATTTCTACACTCTGCTTTAATGACATGAGTGTTTTTACTCATATAGACTCATGCAATAGGCAACTATGTGATGTTTTGAAACAGGAATCCGCGCGATGTTTATACACAGCAGCACTCGTGCAAGCTCTAGAGTCTTATCTGTAAACACGAGCTTGTGTATTCAGACACGCGCATCTCTCCAGACGCTAAAGGCGTCGTTATTGCTCTCATTAGAGGGAACTTGAGTACATTCAAAATATTTATATTTATCGATTCTACGTATTGTCTCTAATACCCAAAAAAAGTAGAATAAGGGATACGTTTGTTTAAACTCTTTATTTGGATAAAAATGATTGATGACTTTCACAGCATCTTTAGTTTAAAGTCTCCTTAACCCCTCTTTTACACATTTTCCGATTTTTATTGTGTTTGTGAGCTTGAACTCAAACGAGGATGCCGCGTGTGTAAATGAGTTCAGCAGGTGAAATGTGCGTCGCACGCGCCTAGACTGACCAAGGAACGGTACTCCGGCGCTCCGGTCTCATTGAACGCTACCCAATAAGAGCAGAGGGACGGCGGGCTGTCAACATTCCTATCACCCCTCTATCTCTCTCCCCCCGTCGCCCACCCCTTCGTTCTTCAGTTCGCACAGTTCATCGCTCCGGTTTATCTCGCGCAGTCTGCTATCAGCGCGAGGCGACTCCAATGGAAAAACGGAGAGGCGCGCGTTTCGCAGCTTTGGGGATGATATCTGTTCTAAACGCAAAACGTGTGAAGGAAACGTGGAAAAGTTGGCGCTGTCTCTGATCCTATTGCACCTAATCTTTAGACTTCATCTATTTCTCAAGAAGAGGTGAAAAAAGAAAAGAAGAGAACCTGCCGTCTGGCTTGGATTATTTCTGCTGTGGTTGCCAGCTCCCGAGGAATACTTTTATATGGCACACGCTTATATCCGGGCAGATACATGATATCCGTCCGTGCTTCGGAGCTCTGTGTTTCAGGCATCCCAACTTTAGCAGGTTACCTTAACCTATTACACCCAGTTAACACAAAACAGAGTATTTTCTCATCCCTGCTGGGCGATGGGTCCAACTATGTTTGGCTTCAGTAAAGCTCTTGGGTCGCCCCGGATTCTTAACAGATCTGCCGCTGTTCCCAAAGGCTCAGGATTAGGACATAATATCAAAAACGGTACATCTTCACAATACAGTCCCCGCGCGTCCTCGCGGTTATGCTGCGCGCTTACATTCATCTTGCTCATCCTCACGCCGCGTGTGGATTCGTCCTGGTGGTAAGTAGAGTCCAGCATCTCTGTGGTTTTTAATATTGTTTCAGGTGTTGTTTAATGTTGTTTTGGGTGTTTAAAATATACTGGGCGCATTTAAATAGTATTTATAAAGTTTTTTTTTTGTTTCTGTTCAATTTTACTTAATGTAAGTAAGGTGTAGATGTTTTGAAAGCATAAATTAGTTGATAAGAAATTGCGTTTTAAAAACATTGAACACTGTTTTATATAATGTCTGATTTTCTGGTAATTTAAAGTTGATGAAGTGGGCAGTTAGAGAAGGCAGAGGACACATAGTGCGCGCGCAGGAACGTACAAGGGTGTACAAGCAATATTCACCGCTCTCACGACCAAGAAATTGGCCTTTAAAACGCAATTATTTTACAAGCACACAAAACACACTCCTCGTACCAAAAGAAATCATTTCTAAAAGCGCACGAGTCTTGGGGTTTTCCCCAGCGCCTGTGCGTATGGTAACAGGCAGGGCACATCATTATATCAGAGTTATGGCTTTGGTTTTCATGGTGTGCTTGAGGTGTTGAGCCAGCCAATAATAAAGAAATACATTAAATAACCGCAATATGTGCCGTGCCTCTCTCAATATGTAACCACCCAGCACACACCCTTATGCCTGCTGACTATGTACAATAAGGTTGAACACTAATTTCTAAGCCATGCTTATTGCTCACATACAGTTTGGGTCTGTATGTTTTTTTTGTGTGCATGTAAAAGTACAGTTTATGTGCATGTGTAAGATACTTTTTGTATGAATCAGACAAAGAATAAGACACAGCTTACTCTTTTGTCTTATGATTTTGCTCATATTAATAATCAGACACATTGGGTTGCATATGTGTTAAAGGTAGATGGGTGGATGGATGGATAGATAGATATATAGATAGATAGAAGGGAGCAAGTCCTTGCAGTATCAGGGTGTACTGTATTAAGTCACACTGACATTTCCAATATGAGCCACTCACCACAGAGTCTCTCTCGCTTCTTCATTCTCTCTCTGATCTGGTCATCCATCATTTTAAGCAGACAGAGCAGGAATCCTCTTAAGCTACTGGGCGGCCTGTTAGTGTCTCATAATAGTGAACTTATTTCACAGGCACACAGTTAAAGTCAGACGTAAGACAGCCACAGACTTCCACACAGGGAAGTGTGGTCATGATGTTAACTTCAATAATCTTGACCAGTACATTTTTGCACACAGCCCAACCAATTCAAATACCATGTAACAAATGTGGAGAAAGAGAGAGGCATTGTGGCATAAATGTATCCAAAATGAAGCAAATCACCTGTTCCCTATTCAAAATGAACCGCAGACCTTTGGAGCTTTAGGACCCTGCCCAGACAGCAGTAGTCTCTGGGGCGGATCCGGGCCGAAGTCTGCAGATCTGGTGCAGATCCGGCCTGGAGTCTACTGGTGCCAGGGTTTGATTGAGAGTCTCTACCTTGACACTGAGTTTGTTCTTCCATCATAAAGGTCTAAAAACTGTTTTCTTCACAGACTGTTTAGCTACTTTTCTGTGTAATCTTTATAAGGGGGGTGATTAGACCAACGCTGGTAAAAATGTAAAGATGGGCAGATGTAGGGGGAAGAAATAGGCATTGGGGGCTATTGACTCACCTCCTGGGTAACAGAAGTGACAGATTACTACAATCATACATTCTTTACCCAGTCAAGCCTAACTACAGGCACACACGCAAGCACAGAAAATGAACAGACACTTAGTGTAAATGAGAGCAGATTTTACTGTGCTTTTACAGCATGTCGTTGTGGTCCTGCGGATAATGATTTACTGCTGCTGGTAAAGTCAACCTGAAAACCACCAGCGTGTGTGAGACTAGCCTGGTGTGTGTGTATCCAGATCTCTAACTGTTGAAAGCAAAGTGTGGGTTGATAAAGGCCTGTAATCACAATCAAATGGGAAACTGGAGTTAGGGAAACCCATAATTCAACCACAACAAAAAAAGATTTTTAGAAGACAAATATTGTTAGAAGCTTCCACTTTTCGTTAGAAATGCAAATATTTTCAAATATAAAATAAACATAGAATTCGGTCCTCCCTCGGTCTGGCGTGATGGAGTGTGTGTTTGTGCGACAAGGCTTGCTGGGATACTGTTCGTGTGTGGAAGAGTGTGTTTGTGTGTGTGAGAGAGAGAGAGGGATTTTATGCCAGTCTCTGTTAACATGGGTGTTTTAGAAACAGTAAACAAATGTTGGACAGTGATTGAACGGAGGAGCCAAAACAGGAGTGGAAACTCACAGAGAGTTAAAGAGAGAGAGGACAAAGTAATAATCCAAAAATGCACTTCATTAAATTCCATTTCTCATGGGTTCCACAGAACCAACACACCAAACCAGCGTGAAGTTTTCAGCACATACACCTAAATAACACTTTACGCCTTTTCAAACTCCTCAGTCTCATTGAGCAAAGATGAGATCTCCAAAAACACACGTTTGACCCGAGAATGCACTGTTATCACCGCAGGCTCACAAGTCTGTTGATGTTTCCTGCTTATTATGCAAGCGTCTTTAAATAGCGCAGAATCATAACTATAATTGATTCCTCCAAAGGCTGGCTTGTGAATGTCTGTTTATATATGATGTCTGTTTTCCAAACTTCCCTTTCTAAATCCAGTAATGACTGGTGAGATTCTGGAAATGATCAAACTCAGTCATCAGAGCTTCAGGGATCAGACAATCCATAATCACCGAATGTTTACTTAAGACTCACTGAATCAGCGCTTTCAGAAAAATGCGCTTTCGGAATAGAAACCGGCAAGTGTAATTGTTTGGGGGAATTCAGATTTTAAGCTTGCGTGTTTGCGTGTTTCAGGTACATCGGTGCCCTCGGGGCCCGTGTAATCTGTGACAATATACCTGGGCTGGTGAATAAACAGAGACAGCTGTGTCAAAAGCATCCAGACATCATGCAGTCCATTGGGGGCGGAGCTAAGGAGTGGATCCGAGAGTGCCAGCATCAGTTCCGTCATCATCGCTGGAACTGCAGCGCACTGGACAGGGATCATACTGTTTTCGGGAGGGTCATGCAGCGCAGTGAGTAATAGACATGTGTGAGTGTGTGTCAGAGAATGAATGGGAGAACCACGGGGTCATTGGTATATGAATATGTTTGTAGAATTGTTATGTAGAATAAGTAAAAAAATAGCGGTACATTTTTTTTTATCAATTGTGAGTTAGCAATAAAAAATGAAAATTAAATGATAAATGTGCACTACAATATAAACAAAAATCTAAATATTTTACATATTGGTATATTAGCTTCTATATGTCAATTCAATGCTGTGGATGATTGATTGAATAATTTATGACACTTGACTAAATATAAATGACTGTTGCATTCAGTAACTGCTGAATGCAAAAACTAATTTTTAACTCACTTCATTGATAGCAAGAGCAAAAAATTACTGTGTTGTGCCTTTGACAAAAAAAAATGTTTGAACTTGAACTTTATCTAAATCTAATTTTGTTTGCATAATTGTTTTTTATTAAATGATTAGTCCATTTTCTCAAAAAAGCAGTTAATTTACCAGATACCAGATCATTTACTCACCACCATGTCATCCAAAATGTTGATGTCTTTCTTTTTTCAGTCGAGAAGAAATTATGTTTTTTTGAGGAAAACATTCCAGGATTTTTCTAATTTTAATGGACCCCAACACAAAAGAGTTTTAATGCAGATTAAAATTGCAGTTTCAACAGAGTTTCAAAGGACTCTAAACGATCCCAAACGAGGCATAAGGGTCTTATCTAGTGAAACGATTGTCATTTTTGACAAGAAAAATAAAAAAAATGCATAATTGCGTAGTGACGTAGAACAGTTATGTGTTACATATATGAAACACACATTTGCGGACCATTTTTAACAATAAACTGACACAAAGACATTAATTAGTATCATTTCACATACATCAATGTCGGAACGGTCCTCTTTCTCCACACTTGTAAACACTGGGGCGTAGTTTCGCATACAACATCCGTGACCTCTTGACGTGATGGCGTATTACGTGAGGTCGCGCTGGCGCATCACAGGAGCGGAGATAGACGAGAAGTTGTGGTTTAAAAGTGCATATTTTTTAATTTTCGTGTAAAAAAATGACAATCGTTTGCTAGATAAGACCCTTATGCCTCGTTTGAAATCGTTTCCTTTGAAACTCCGTTGAATAAAACTGTTAAGTGTTGAGTTAAGTATTAAGTGTTGGGGTCCATTAAAGTCTATTAAAATGAGAAAAATCCTGGAATGTTTTCCTCAAAAAACATAATTTTTTCTCGACTGAACAAAAAAAGACATCAACATTTTGGATGACATGGTGGTGAGTAAATTATCTGGATTTTTTTTTTTTTTTAAGAAAATAGATTAATCTTTTAATAGTGGTGCATTTTCATCATGGTACATGAAACTAAAAGAAAAAGCAAATAAAAAATATAAATGTTTTTATATGATTTACAAAAACAAATAATTACTGTTTGTGTACTGAAATCTGGATTTTTGTGAAAAAAAGTACAACACAATGCACAAGATCTTATCTCAGTCTTTTTATTTATTATCTGTATGTACAGTATTTCTCTCTGTGATCTCCTCTGCCAAATTCACATGCACATTTCATCTACTGAACACTAAAACCAGTATTTACACAGCACATTTACACCAGTTTTAAGATGCTTTTTGGTTGATCGGATCAAAAGTGGATGAGAGAGACGCATTTCCATCGCTTCTGTCCTGATTTCTTTGAAGGCATTGTCTGTGGGCGAGTCCCTCTGCTTTTGTTTTAACGCGAGCGGGAGAACTTGAGCACTAATATTATGTCAGCGTACGGCTGTTTGGGTTGTTATTAAACAGGTTGCACAATCTTTTGTACATGTATATGTAAGGGCTTTCTCAGAGATTTCAGAGCAATTAAGCTTGCGCAACTTTCACAGGTTTCACAGAAATGAAAAAGACAGAGAGAAACAACTTTGGTTTTATTGGTGCTAGTCTAGTGACAATGGTGAACACTGTGGGTTCGTGCTAGAAGTCAGGACCGATGGAAAAAAATTAGGCAGAGAGTAGGCAGTCTTTTCTGGCTGTTTGAACACATGCCCGTCTACACCACAAAAGCAATCCGGTCGAATGCTTGAATGTGGTCGAAAGGGGACGAGCTCAAAACATTTTACACCCCATTTAAACCTGTATTTAGCGTCGTCCACTTTTGATCAACCAAAACGCATCTTAATACCGTAAGCAGCACATTCAATCGGCATACTGCTTTGCCGCCACACATCATTTAGAATCCCTTAGACAAATCCAACCACATTCACAGGAATCACTGACCAGGTGTGATAAACAGATAAAATCCCACACGCTCACTTGATCCTACCCGGGGGACAATCAATGGAGAACTCTAAAGTTGAACTTGTTCGCTATAAATGTGCTATCTGTCTGGCTTTCATACAAACCTCCAAGACCCCTGTGTGACTGCAAATATCACCCTCCAGCATTCCCTTCACTTCTTTACCACATAAACAGGCATAGAGGATGTAAATGTTTGGAGAGATGATTCTGGCAGCCAGACAAACTCTCGCAGCAATCTGCGTATTCAGTTTATGAAATGAATCAGAGTTGGAACGGTTGCCAAGAGAAGATTCTCTTATAAACAACAACTGCTATTACAAAAATCTATTTTTCTTTAGCTTTGTGAATGATGATGTGATGAAATCTCTATGAAAATCAAGAGTTTTGTTGTTTAGTCTACATCTGTTTTGAGATCATTCAAATGTTAAAGACTTAAAAAAATTTACATAGTTAGCTTAAAATAACTAGCAGATTTTTACATGTTCTGCAAAAACAGACTTTTCTGTGGTCATGGGCATATCAACATTTTTCAAATGCTGTCTAGAATAAAATTATTCTACCTTTACCAGCATTCCGTGTTATCACAATAGCATAGCATGGTTTACAGCAAATGCTTTTGTTTATTATTTTTGTTGCTTTATATGGGACATATCATGAAAATCTTAAATATATTGCGATGTTTAAGTGGTATAATTGGGTCCCCAGTGCTTCTATCAACCTAGAAAATGTGAAAAAGAACAACTCGGTAACTTAGTTTTGGTAAACCATTCTCTGCAAGCATGTGAAATTTGGCTCTCCTTGTGATGTCAGAAGGGGATAATACCGGCCCTTATTCTGCACTATCCAACCACAGCACTGACATTTAACGCAGAGATCAGCTCATGTGCATTTAAAAGGACACACCCAAAACACCAAATTTTTTCTCACACCTACAAAGTGGCATTTTTAACATGTTATAATAAATTATCTGTAGGGTATATTGAGCTAAAACTTCATATACGTACTCTGGGGACACCAAAGATTTATTTTACATCTTAAAAAAGTCTTGTGAAATGTCCCCTTTAAAACAGTGGTCTCCAACATGGTTCAAGGGTCTGTGAGTTGCCCGCCAAAGCACATTCTATTAATAGCCTCAATTTTATTTATGACATTTTTATGTCAGCTTGGCTTCTTTTATGTATGTTAACATTTTAAACAATGATAAAACATATTAACAAGTAGAAGAAAAGAAAATCAAGTAAAAGAAAATTGGTAGACTATATAAAAATGTAGCCCTCCTGATTGTTTATCCATTGTGGTAGCCCTTGCTCACAAAAAGTTTCGAGATTGCTGCTTTAAAACAATAAAACATGTAAAACGTGCTATACACTGTAAGAAAAAAAATGCTACAAAAGCTGTCACTGTTACGGTACCCTTTAAAAAACAAATATGCACCTTTGAGGTACTAATATGCACCCTTTAGATACAAAGGTGCACTTTTTAAAAGAGTATCACCCCAGCTTTTGTACCTTATACAAGCAAGTGTAAACTAAATCCAAAAGGTTAAAATTTCTAATTAAATACAAACAGTCCAAACACTAAAAGACATACAGTACACTGAAAAAAAATCCATGGTTGCACATAATTGAATTGATTTTTTTTTAAAGTTTTTAAAATAATTTTTATATAAAAAATATTGGACCTATGTAAATTAATTATGTTCCAGTTCAACATGACTGAATCCAGATTTTTTTATGAAATTAATTTTAATTTTGAGAATACCTAATTTACTCATGTGCAACCGATGTCCAGAATATTTTTTTCCGTGTACTCGATCGAAGAACTGTGAAATAGCAGCCAACTCTCATACCTTTACCATGATTCACATTTTGTATTGTTTTTACATTTATAATGATGCAAACACTAATCAAGTCCAGAGAGGACAGAAGGGTTAGTAATAGACAGTTAATCTATCAGACAGCTAACATTCAAACATTTTATTCTAGCACAGAATGGCCAACCCTGGAGGGATTAGGCCTGTACTAACATTTAAACCAAACACTCACTGGGGCTGGACACACCCCTGCAGACAGGTCATTGGCAAAAGTGATGTTCTGAATTATGTGGTTCTCTGATGCAGATGGTGTGATGAAGTGTCTTCCAGTGTGCTATTAAGGATCTGAGTCTGTTTGTTCTGGCTTCATGAATGTGCAGGCAGTCGAGAGGCGGCGTTCGTGTATGCAATCTCCTCTGCAGGAGTGGTTTTTGCCATCACCCGCGCATGCAGTCAGGGGGAGCTGAAGACATGCAATTGTGACCCGCACAAGCGTGGGAAAGACAAGGACGAGCGAGGAGAATTTGACTGGGGTGGATGCAGTGATAACATCAATTATGGCATAAAGTTTGCGAAAGCCTTTGTGGATGCCAAAGAGCGGACGGTGAAGGATGCACGTGCACTCATGAACCTTCACAACAACCGCTGTGGGAGAATGGTGAGATTATAGGCTAATGAATGATAGTCACCTTTAAGATGTAAATCTGATTGTGATCACTCCAAACCTACATTTATGGACGTGGCAGATGCTTTTAGCCCATTACAGCTATATATTTTGAACACTGGTGTTGCTTGCACTGTGCCCTACCAGGAAAACTATATGTTATATATTCTGACATATAAATAATTATGCTTTAGTGAAACTCTGTTTATCAATCTCTGTTAATAATCTATAATACTAGGAGCTCTTACTGTTTCTCTGTCATACTCTTTCACAGGCAGTAAAGCGCTTTCTGAAGCTGGAGTGTAAATGTCATGGAGTCAGTGGTTCATGCACTCTGAGAACCTGCTGGTTGGCAATGTCGGATTTCCGTAAAACAGGAGATTATCTCCGTAAGAAATACAATGGCGCCATCGAGGTCACCATGAACCAAGATGGAACAGGATTCACAGTAGCTAATAAAGACTTCAGGAAAGCCACCAAAAATGACCTGGTGTACTTCGAGAACTCCCCTGATTATTGTCTCATGGACAAAGCTGCGGGTAAGAAAGAAAAAATAATACATGTATGTTAGCGTATGCAGACTCATTTAAAATATTTAGGGACGGTTTCCTGGGCAGGGTTTAGATTAAAGGAATAGTCTACTCATTTTCAATATTAAAATATGTTATTAGCTTAACTAAGAAGAGTTGATACATCCCTCTATCATCTGTGTGCGTGCACGTAAGCGCTGGGTGCGCTGCGACACTTCGATAGCATTTAGCTTAGCCCCATTCATTCAATGGTACCACTCAGAGATAAAGTTAGAAGTGACCAAACACATCAACGTTTTTCCTATTTAAGACGAGTAGTTATACGAGCAAGTTTGGTGGTACAAAATAAAATGTATCGCTTTTCTAAGCGGATTTTAAGGAGGAACTATATTGTATGGCGGAACAGCACTTTTGGGAGTTCTTCAACTTGGCTCAGTAACACCCTCCCTCTCCAATTATGAGAGGGAGAAGGGGAGCAGATTTTTCAGGCGAGTTGAAGTACTCCCAAAAGTGCTATTCCGCAATACAATATAGTTCCTCTTTTAAATCCGCTTAGAAAAGCGCTATGTTTTATTTTGTACCACCAAACTTGCTCGTATAACTACTCGTCTTAAATAGGAAAAACGTTGATGTGTTTGGTCACTTCTAACTTTATCTCTGAGTGGTACCATTGAATGAATGGGGCTAAGCTAAATGCGATCGAAGTGTCGCAACGCGCCCCAGCGCTTACGTGCACGCACTACGATGATAAAGGGATGTATCAACTCTTCTTAGTTAAGGTAATAACATATTTTAATATTGAAAATTAGTAGACTATTCCTTTAAGGCAGGACTAGTCTTTAGTTAAATATAAACCTAAAAAAAGTTCTCACAAAAACTTTACTGGTGTGCATCCTGAGACAAAACAATAGCACTGATATATTTTAAAGGGGACATATCATGAAAATCTGACTTTTTCCATGTTTATGTGCTATAATTGGGTCCCCAGTGTTTGTATCAACTTAGAAAATATGAAAAAGAACAACCCAGTTACTTAGTTTTGGTCTCTGCAAGCATGTGAAAAATAGGTCATTGAAATCTGGCTCCCCTTGTGATGTCAGAAGAGGATAATACCACCCCTTAAACTGCACTATCCAACCACAGCACTTCAATTTAGTGCAGAGATCAGCTCATTTGCATTTAAAAGGACACACCCAAAAACTACACATTTTTGCAATTTTAAAACATTATTATAAATTATCTATATGGTATTTTGAGCTAAAACTTCACATACGTACTCTGGGGACACCAAAGACTTATTTTAAATCTTAAAAAAGTTGTGAAATGTCCCATGCGAAAATGGTTTAAAAAACGGAAAAACAATTGAGTAACCAATACGTGAAACTGACATGGAAAAGAAAGTCCGTGGTACAGACACGGAAAAATGCGGAGATCCGTGACAATGACATGGATAAATGAGCAAAATATTTCCGTGACTATACACGAAAGTTTGTGAGATCATGTTGCTAAAAATTTACCCTTTTTTGGAGCTTTGGTGTCTCGACATTACAATTAGGTTTAAATTCAGTTTAAAATTTTATTTAAAATGTTATTATTGCAATGACATAATTAATGGTAGTTTCCTTTTAAATAGTAACAAATATTAAATCAGTTAAAGTTCATTAAGTTTTCTTAAAAATAAAATCAAAGTTAGATATTTAACAGAAGACTGAAAATACTTACGATTTAAGGTAATAAATCTGTGTGTCAGATTAGTGTTAGTAAGCCTTAAAGGATTACTCCACTTTTATAAGAATATCTCCTGATAATTTACCCACCCCATGTCATCCAAGATGTTTATGTCTTTCTCTCTTCAGTGGAAAAGAAATTACGTTTTTTGAGGAAAACATTTCAGGATTTTTCTCTGTATAGTGGACTTCAGTTGAGCCTAACAGTTTGAATGTCCAAATTGCAGCATCAAAGGGCTCTAAACAATCCCAATCGAGGCATAAGGTCTTATCTAGCAAAACAATTGTCTTTTTCACCCCCCAAAAAGTACTATTTAACCACATTTTTTTTCTTGCATTAGCCCTGGTATGCGCGTTGTCAACCTTCCGTATTACATTATCGTCAAAAAGTCAAGTATGACGTATGCAAAAATTCCTACTCCAGTGGTTACAAGTGTGGAGAAAGAGGACCGTTTAGAAGTTGTTGTATGTGGAATAATGTCAGTTGGTTGTTTAAAATGCTCCATATGTGTGCGTTTCGCATACTCCACTATACAGAGAAAAATCCTGGAATGTTTTCTTAAAAAAAAAAACTTAAAAAAATTCGACTGAAGAGAGAAAGACATAAACATCTTGGATGACATGGGCATGAGTAAATTATCAGGAAATGTTCTTATAAAAGTGGAGTAATCCTTCAAGAGATGTCCTCCATGCATGTATACAGTTATAAATACTGAAATGAACACAACTATACCGGTGACTCATATGAAGACATTAACTCTGCTGCTGACTCGCTCAGTATCAATGCAAGAGCATAAGTGTCAAGAGGATGAGAGATCAATGCATAAGTGTCAAACATATTTCTCAGAGTAAAAAAAATTGTAGATTATACAAAACATCAGAAAGCAGGAACTGCTCAGGCAAGGGCGTTGCTAGACATAAAGCTATACTAGGGCACATGCCCCCATCACTTTTCTTAAAAGCCTGCTGACTGCAGAAATTTGTGGCATAATGCTTGCTTAACCCACTATCCCTACACTGCAACAAGTACTGGTAAAGGTAAAAATGTATCCATTTAAAATACTGAGGTTATCAGCCATATAATGTAGTTACTGCCAACCAGTGTAAGCTCGAGACTGCTCATCCGAGTGACGCAAATTTAAAATAAGTGTTCGGAGTGTCATGTGTGTTGCTTGCGTTTTCAAAATATGTGTTTGTTGCATCATGTGAACCATGTGCATCACGTGTTTTGTCAAAATAAGTGCCTGCTGCACACGCGTCAAAACCGTTTAGGATAAAAGCGACGCTCACGTTCACAAAATACACGCAAGACACTCCCTTAACAGTAAACTCTGATTACTGTTAAGGTAAACTCTGGCAAACGCGAGCGTCTCTTTTATCATAAACCCTTTAGACGCATCTGCAGCAGGCACTAATTTTGAGAAGACACGTGATGCACACAGGATCTCTCGACGCGCAGAACACATATTTTGAAATTACGAACCACACACATGACGGGCTACATAAATGTAGTGACGAACTTCGCATCAAACGCCCTCGAAAAAAGAATTCAACTGTTTATGTAGTGTACAGTAGCCTACAGAACACAATGTGTTGCAACAATGCAATTCTATAGATATGTATAGATATGACATAGTTTGTTTATTAAGTCTTCCCTTCCTCAAACTCATCCTCTCTCCTTTCTGCATCTCTTTCCCTGCTTGAACCATAATGATCAAGATTATCAATATTATTTAGAAATTCACTTTAGTTTCGTCATGTTTTCATAGAGTACCTCAATCACGTAGAAGACTTCTGTGTGCAAGTCTACGTGGGCTGCCAGATCCGCTTAAGGAAACCAACCCAATGGTCATTAAAAACTAGACCTTAAGGACCATTTACATCCCAAATACCAACAACTAATGAGCGAAATCCATCTTTAACCCACTGAAAATATCAACTCGCAGAAACCGCAGTAGCCCAATTCGCAGACTTGGCAGTACAGAGGCGTGCGAAAATGGATTTCTGGGTCAGTTTTTGTGTTCTCGGGTAAAGTTTTTTGTAAAGTGATTATCAATGTAAATGGACACACTCAATTAAAGTAAATTGTTAAAATAGTAGGAAAAAGAAATAGTCAGTGGGCCCCATCTTTAAAGTCGACTACTCCTTTAAACTTGAGATTTATACTGGGGCACAGCAGATTTACACTGGAGCACGTGCCCCAGTAAAAGAGGTCTAGCGACGCACCTGTGCTCAGCTTGTCTTATGAATGAAAGGCAAAATTAATTTGTCTATCACAAAAGTCATCTATCACAGATCTCTCATAATGCTTGCTCACTCTCAGATCCAGTGTGATGGTAGTAAGCAATGTACATCTTTACACGACTGAAGGTGGGATTCAGTAACTGCCGAAAATTGACACCTGCCCAGCTCTTAACCTAATCATACAGTCCTTGAGGGTAAAGTGGCAAAAGAGGCTTTGACAGGGTCAGAAGAGGTGACAGTGGATTTTTTTTGGGCTTTGTTAATCCTCTGGGAAACACACACCTCTGTATGAGTCATCTGAAATACCTGCAAAAATCCAGTGTTTAAAGGTCCACTCCCCAACCCACAATAGCTAGTGCACCTAACCAGTATGCATAACATTGGGCCCTACAATATGTGCACTCAGTTATCCACCCAGTCTTGAATCAATAATGTAATGGTCACACATCACAGCAGGGTTTCTGTAGTTCAGCTGGTAGAGCACTGATCTAGCTGGCTAAGGTCATGGGTTCAATCTCAGGGAGTGCACCAACTGATAAAATGTGTGTCTTATGGGTTATCTTGAAAAAAGCCAAATGTAAACGAGCAGAAATTATCTGAACATTATGCTGCTAATTGAATTATTCCCATTATACTACACAGATGGATCTGAATAAGCTATGGTCAAACAGAATACTCTAAATCAACACAGCCATACATTTACATTCATGCATTGGACATTCAGGCTTTTATCCAAAGCAACCAACAGTCCATTCGGTCTGTACATTTTATTTAATTTGTATGTGTGTGATCGACAGGAACAAAAATATAAAGATTACATAGATTCTGATTGACAGTCTCGTTTCATGCGTAAGACAAAATTTGAAACCGGAAACTTAGCATGTCATGCATTACTTTGGTATTCTAGATGAGTACTGCGGTATTCTGATACAGCTCATACATCACTTTGATGGTTCGAGTGTTTGTTTGGTTTGTGTTTGGGTCAGACAGACAGTTTACAGCTCAGTGATTTTAGTGGGTCAATGCGCTTACCCCCCAACCACCACCATCACAACCCTGCTGGAATTTGCACCCCAAGGATACAACAGGCTCATTTTTCAAATCCTGTTCTTTCAAAGCTGCCAGCACAACCATCACTCTGGTTCTCATGGCCGGAGGGCAAGTAGAGATTACAACACCGAGACCCCAACTGTCCGCTGTGTGTTTAACCTTACGAAACAACAACAGACATACAAACTTGATAACCCGTTTATTTATAATCTTCCCCAAACTTTGCATAACGAGGTTGTTTGCAAGTATCTGCATCTGTTTGAACCATCTTGGTTTTTTGTAGTATTTTTTCTTGCATTTAAATGGACACTCCACTTTTTTTGAAAATATGCTAATTTCCAGCTCCCCTAGAGATAAACATTTGATATTTACCATTTTGGAATCCATTCAGCTGATCTCTGGGTTTTGGAGTGTGATGCTAATGGTCTAATCAGATTGAATGGATTATGCTAAGATATGCTAAAAGTGGTACAGCCAGGCTCTGAGATCGGCTGAATGGATTCCAAAACGGTAAAAATCTAATGTTTAACTCTGGGGGAGCTGGAAAATGAGCATATTTTCAAAAAAAGTGGAGTGTCCCTTTAATATCAATAGGGTTTTTTATTGTTAAATATCATTGTGTAGTTTAAGACATGAACCAAATAACAATATTACAAACTTTGATTTAAAGTATTTGAAATATTAGAGTAAAATTATTTGATCTTTATACCACGGGGCTGTTGAATGCTGTATTCTGATTTGCTGAGAAATGTTCCGTGGGCATGCATTAATTTCTGATAACCGCACACCTAACTTGTCAAATGTCTTAAAAATAGGCACCAGAGCAATATTTTTGGTAACCGTGGTAAAAGAGGAATAATTGACTCCGGTCCATTTGAAAATAATGCACACCCGCTTTGCGTCGTGCCGCATTGCACCTTGGGTGTGCATTATTTTCTTATAATTCAATGGCCCATCGTCAATTATTCCTTACTTAACTAATCTGATTCTAATCTGTGGTTAAATGGTAGTTTTAAAAGATTATGCAGGCTTCAACAAAAAAATAATTGATTTACAACATTAAAGCTCATTTTAAAACAGTTTGTACATAATCTTTTATAATTTAGTAAAATGAATAGCATTTTACTTTTCAGAATCCGTGCTATTAATAGTGTAGTGTTTTTTAAGCGGCATCTAGGGGTTAGACAGCGAATTGCAACCAACCTCACTTTCAAAACGCAATGAAAAGTTACGGTTACTGCCACAAGACAAAAATGCCATCGTCTGAGACAGCGTATAGGGACAAAATGCGCTCTATAGATCAGTTTGTCAATTTTTGGCTACTGTAGAAACATGACAGTGACTTCCATGAAAGTAGACCCGTGGTGTATGTAGATAAAAACGGCTTATTCTGAGGTAATAAAACAATACAGTTCATTATGTAAGGTCTTTATACACCACTGATAATATACATATGCATATTATATTGCATTTCTGTCAAGAGATCCTTGTATAAGTCCCACATTGCACCTTTAACTCTTTCCCCGCCAGCGGGTTTTTTTAAAAACTTGCCAGCCAGTGCCGGCATTTTTCATGATTTTAACAAAAGTTTAATGCTTTTCAGAAAATGTTCTTCTTTAAATATATAAACATACAATATATCAAGTGAAATAACAGATCCTCTGCTTTAAAAAAAAAATTTTCATCCTACCTTCATTAGTTCTTTTTATCACCTCTCAAATATGGGTAGGTTTCTTCAAAAACAACAAATTTTGAGCAAAAAGCTGAGATAATTAAATTTTTCGAAGGACTTTTTATAGAGATCAGATGCAGAGCGATCTTTAAAACATACACAGAGTTCTTTCTCTTTCACGTGAGGCGTTACTTCCGGGTTGTATAAGTTGCGGAAGTGGATAATAGCGGTATTGCGGAAATTCTCATCATTGGCGGGGAAGCGCTTTCTCTTAATTGACAAGATAACTCATCAATGGCGGAGAAAGAGTTAAAGGCATAAAATTATATATAGAGGTTTTTTGTCATTATAATTGTTTCTTCCTCCATTTCAGGTTCATTGGGTACCGCCGGGCGAGTTTGTAACAAGACGTCCCGGGGGACCGACAGCTGTGAGGTCATGTGTTGTGGGCGGGGCTATGACACCACACGTGTAAAACGCATCACCAAGTGTGAGTGTAAGTTTAAGTGGTGTTGCGCCGTAGAGTGCAAAGACTGTGAGGAGGCCGTCGACATCCACACCTGCAAAGCCCCTAAACGTGCCGAATGGCTGGACCAGACCTGAGACACGCCCACTTCCTCCCAATCCTCAGGATTTTGTCCACGGCATTCTGGGATATGAAGTCCATCCCTTTGCGATTTTCCTCCCCCAATCCCTTTTTTCGTTGCATGGCTTTATTTGAACTGTTTTTGTGAAAGCACTACAAATGAAATCTATTTCTCATGAGCGCCTTGCACATTATGGCGAAATGGCAGATTTGTCTTTCTCTCTTACTCTCTATTTGTTGTTTTGAATTGACAAGAGGACGGTAAAGGTTCGAGAACAACCTGCGGTGTAACTTGTTGGCGTATATATTTTGTGTTTTGTTGTGAGGGTTTTGTGTTGTTTTGTGACGAAAGGTGTGCTGCTTTTAAAAGAATATTTTAAAGTGACTCTGAGCCTATCAGATATTATCATGGCTAATAGTTAAATATTCAACACATGTTATTGAAAACACGACTGTGTACTAAACATACATTCACATGTCCATACTGGATGATATTTTACTTTGACTCACATCGGTATTACAGAATGAATGAGGCTGTTCACATGGGCACGAGGACCGAATGTACGGCTGCTCTCTGTGGACTGCTCACTCCCCACAGAGCTCTCTAGAAGATATGGAGGATTTGCTAGAAATAATATTAATAATATAAATGAGCCTGCACTAAGGACATTAGCTAACAGTTGAGCAAAAAATGATATGTTATTATAAAACTCATCATTACATGTGTAATATGAACAGCTGTGACTGGTAGAGGTGTAAGCTCTCTTTGGCTCTCCTGTGCTTCTTAACGTTTTATTTTTTTTCAGCAGAAGTTCATATAAAGTCATCATTTATCAAAATACCTTCTTTTGTGTTCAACAGAATAAAGAAATTCATACAGGTTTTGAACAACACGAGGATAAGTAAATAATAACAGAATCTTTATTTTTGGGTGAACTATCCCTTTTACTTTGTTAATTAACAACTTAAAGGTATAGCGGAAGATTTTCCCAATTTTTTAAAAAAGAACCGCCCCTCCACTTTTAAAAAAATGCACATGCGCAACACTCTACCTGCTCCCGAGAGGGAATGCCTATAAACGTGTGCACGAGAGAGAGCATGCACGAGCCTAGTTCTTCTCTTCGCTCTGTTTACAAGTTGCTGCCGGCATGGCTCATTAATTGAGATATTTACCGTGTCTGTGCGGTTCGTGACTTGTGCCAGGGCTAGCATCGCTAATCATGGCTTGAACCAACTTTTTTAAATGGATTTCTCCAAATAGCATGCCAAACTTTACCTGTCGAGTAGAAACTTTGCGACTGGGGCATCAGCGGGAAGCCCAACCTGTGTGAAATATTCTCCCCAAAACCCTCTAGTCTTGTTTCATTCTTCAAAGTCATTTCTCTTCTTGTCATACAATTAGCAAACACTTTTTCTCTTGTAACCCTGAGACATTTTGAAAAAAATTGGATGGTTGAAAGTCACATACACCTGAAAGTGCCCATGTGCAGAAAGCAAACCTAGGGACGAGCAGATACTACGGCCTTACATAAACATATCACCAGAATGATTGACAACTGGGATGACCAATAGTCTAGATGATCCACCCGGAAAAAAGAAAATCTTTCGCTATACCTTTAATCATGCAAGCCAATTTAACCTACTTTTTAAAGTTTTGACTCATGATCAGTTGACATAACTTAGAAAAACAAGTTAAACTTAATTTTTTAAGTTAAATTAACAAAAATATATGTTGATATGATGTATATGGCTATCTTTCTTCATCTGAATGTAAACAAATAAATTGCCATCATATGGGGGTCAACATGGTAAAGCTCCAAAAAGCACATACATCCATACACATCCATTAAACCAAACGACTCCAGTAAGTTAATAAAATAGGAAAACTATACATTTGTGCTAGAAAACATCTTTATAGCAACATTCATCAGCATGGAAAATTCAATATGGCACCATGTCGATAACTTTAAATCTCATTGTGACAAAGTATGCATAATAGATGCATGTGCTTTTTAGAGCTCATCACTTTGACCCCCATATAGCAAGATAACTTTAAGACATTACATATGAATAAATTATTAAGTTTCTATAGTACTGCCCCTAAATCTAATCTATCCACATTATGTTTGAAGCAGGGTTGGCATTATCTTAAGCCAGATCTTAGATATAAGCACAGTTTAATAAAAGGCCCTTCCTTTCAAAAGGACCTGGCCAATGGCTGACCTGTCTATCTAATAATGAGCTGATTAGTTTAATTACAGGGCAAAGTGAGATGATGGCTTTGAAGGTCACAGTGGGGCTTGTGTCTGCTTGTGATTTCAGAAACTTCCAACGCTGCTTTGTTTTCTGCATGTTGTTTCCTTTTTTTTTTCTCAATGCAATTTACACTTTTTTTCTCTTAATACAACTATTATTTACTCTTCTATAATGTACAATTCATGTTTTCAGAAGATCTGCTTTTGACCAAACAGTAAGTGCCATGCTTAAATAATACTTCCAAAATGCTTTATTATTTAAGTCCATTGATGGGTAAAAAATAGATGAATCCAACTGTTGGGTTAAATTAACCAATACATTTATTATGGTTCATTTTAACCCAGCTGTTGTCAATATCTGACCAACTATGGATTGAAATAATCTAGTATTTTGGTGGTAGAACACATGGACCATAAAGTGAGCTAAGTCACACAAATAAAGCAAAATTGTCATTAGATTATAGCCATCGGCCAATCAATATTACACGAAATTACATTAATTTTAAAGGAATATAGCACAAACACACTTTCAAACTTGTTTCAAACAGTATACATTTGTGGTTTCAGACAATTTTAACTAAATTCGACTTAAGTGTCCAAATACTTGCAGATCACCAATGAAGTGACAAATCAGCAGTTTTTACCAAACTTTATGAATGGTAGGAAATATAGTGTCAAGAGTGTTTTGCAGGTTAAACCTCCCATGTGCTGTTTTTAATTTAAAATGTAAAAAGTTGGATTAATAAAAAAATTATGTCAGTTGGTAATCCCTAAAATAGATTTTTAAAGCTTAAAGTTTTTTCGGTTTCATCAATTGAAATAATTTTCAATCCAACTTTCACTTTTTACAGTGTAGCTTGCTGTTGTCTTGAGCTATCGCTATTCTCAAATGATGTTAAGTGACCTATTGATTTTTATTTGTTATATCACAATGTCTCCTATGGTAAATCCTCATACGTCTCAACCACTTCTAATATGTTCTATATCATTCAAGAATGTGTTAGGCCATATATACATCTACAGTACAGAGTCAAAGTTTAAACAAGCTCTTTATAGCTACCAGTTTGAATGCATGTCTAACTTTATTATACAGTATACACAGCTGTCGAGGAATGATGCAATTTATTGACTCACATAATAACGTTATAACTTTTTCAATAATGTGAAAGTACTGTTATCTGTCCAATAACCACTTCTTCCTGGGGACGTTCAGTATAGTTTAATCTCACGCAGATGTGCATAATAAGGATACAGAATGAATGACCTGTGAGCCATTATTACTAATTGTTAAAGTACAGCCGGTCTAACGGTGGCCCTAAACACACTTAATATAACCCTAGAGGGTCTGAGTGCTGATGGAGAGATACAGAAAGAGAGAGATTGAGTGAGATCAAAGTTGCCTGCAGCTACATGTCACCAGCAAATAAATAGGAAGCATGGTATCTGACTAATGCTTCTGATCTGGCCCCACTGCAGTGGGCCGTTTGAGACCGCCCTAATTCCACTGGTGGGTACGAGGGTGCCCGAAACTGATTAGGATCCAATACATAATGATTTATGAAAGCGGATTCAGGAAAGCTGTGTTACAACCATTTAGGGTTTGCGTTGGGAGTGTCAGATAGTTCTGAGAAGGGATGTTTATCGAGACTGAATACATGTCAAATGAGTTATCTCATCCAGCTCTCCACCATTCACTTTATCCATCTGATGAATGTCCTGTCACATGAAAAGAACATCATCTAATAAAACTGCACAGTGTGATTGAATTTAAAGTTGCACTCAGTAATCTTTTGTTTTGCTTTCAATGTTTTTTAGATCACCTAAAAATTATTTTGATTGTATTGTTGAAATGTGTAGTCAACCAATATGTATGTATTATTAAATAACACTATTCAATAACAGTGGGAACATCTCAAAATGTCTAGCATTTTTGGAGACCTAAATTTTTAATTAATCACATTTGCTCATTTCAAATGTCATTTCAACTCTACACTTTAACTTATCAGATTATGTTAAGCTATTTCAACTTGTTTTAATAAGTTACAGCTACTCATAGTCAAAATTTAAAATATTAAGTTGAAATGGCAGCTTAAAACAGTATTCATTTGACTTTATCTAATATATTTTATATGGTTCTCATGTTTTTAAAGTACTATTTTTTATGTTAAATGTTTTAAATAGGGTAAAAATCGCACAAAAGTTTTAGGCCCGGTTTCAAAGACAAGGCTAGTCACAGTCTAAAAATGCATGTTTGAGCTGACTTAAAGATGCACTGTATAACTTGTAGGAGGATCTTTTGACATATATGCAATAAAATATACACTGAAAAATTAAATTAAAGTTTTTATTACCTTGGAATGAGCCATTTTATCTATACACATCATAAGTCCTGTACATGGAAGTCATCATTTTGCACCGCCATACTTCTACAGTAGCCCTAAACAGATAAACTGCTCTACAGAGCATGTTTTGTCACTATGTTGTCTCAGACGATGACATGTTTGTCCTGTGGAAGCTACCGTAGCTTTTCTATGTGTTTCGAAATGGAGGGGTGAGCTGTTGGTTGCAATGCGCAATTTCACCACTAGATGCTGATAAAATCTACACACAGTACCTTTAACAGAAAACAACTTGTACTGACATTTTTAAAATGTCATATGTGCCATATGTCTCATTTTTCTAAATCACAATTGTAAAAAGTACTTATATAATCATTTAATAATTTAACTAGGCCTGCACTCTTAAAGGAAAACACCACAGTTTTTCAATATTTTACTATGTTCTTACCTCAACTTAGATGAATTAATACATACCTATCTTTTTTCAATGCGTGCACTTTTAATCTGTGTACAGCACTTCTTGAATGTGTTAGAATTAAGCCTAGCCCCATTCATTCCTATGGCTCCAAACAAAAGTTTTATTTTGTGCCACCATACTCTTTATAGGGAAAACATGGAAGTGGCTTCTAAATTCATCCCTGTTTGGAGCCATAGGAATAAATGGTGCTAGGCTAAATGCTAACACATTCAGGGGGCACTGTACAAAGGTTTAAAGTGCACACATTGAAAAAAATAGGTATGTATTAATTCATCTAAGTTTAGGTAAGAACATAGTAAAATATTGAAAAACAGTGGTGTTTTTCTTTAAAAAGAAAAGAAAAAACATTAGAGTGCACTGCTGGCTTAATCTAAACCTTGTCTGTGAAACTAGGCCTTGAGTAAAGAGTATTCGTGAAAGAGGGAAATGACAAGTCATTTTAATACACACATTAACTAAATGATGTTATACTGATGAGACTTTAAAGAGAGATGAAGGGAATGAGAAAGGAGGAATAAAGAGAGGTGTGGAAAGAGAAGAGAGCAGTGTTGGGTTTCTGAGTGGCCTGCCAGCCATTTTTATCAGCAAGCCAGATCTTAATCTGAGCAAAAAAGAACAGCCTTCTCAGACACACACATGCATTCATCTTCATTACGTCTTCTGTCACCTTGTGCTGCACGCTCCAGTGCATGTCGAGGTCTGAATGAGACCAAAAACCAGTCAGGAGGGTGTTAAAGATTCACACACATGCAGACACTTGTCATCAGATAAAAAGATTTCAGTGTCAGGGACCCCCACTATCAGTGACACTAACTCACCATTGCCTGCATGCCACCCAATTCATAATTTCATTCTTCCTTTCTTCTTATCCATCAGTGACATTTTGTCAGGCGAGGAAGTATATAGAGGTAGCTTTATGACTTCACCTGTGTTTATAAGAGTGCAGGGGAGTGCTGGAGATTGTGATAGCGAAGCCGAGTCCATTACACTATGGCATATAAAAAAGAAAAGCCCCCTGAGTCAACACCCAAGAATGCCTCCATCCTATCTACCCGGTAACTTCCAGCTCTGTATACCCCCACCTACCAAATGTTGTCTTTATATGTCTTCACTGCACTCACTGTTTGAGTATGATAGGAATTGGAATAAAGATAAACATCAGATAAAGTATTATCTAACATAATATTAACTTGAAACATTAAAAATAGCTAGTTTATCAGCAAATTAAAAGTTTGGTTCCAAACTTTTTGTCAAAACACATTTATTATTATGTTATCATGTTGTGTTTTTATTGTGCTACTTTAGTCATGAAGGCTTAAATCAAAACAAACCAACTGCAGTTTTAAATATTTTAAACATTTTGGCTATGTCATACCTTGGAGGTCTTGACCTTTTTAACTGTATCCAACTAAAATGATACAACATCATATTTTTATAGGATGATTAGTTCAGTTGATATTCATTTAAAAAAATAAAAAAACACTGTAATACAGAGTTTTGTTCCACTTTTGAAAAGCACGCACTGTTCAAACACTTCATCATGCTTTATTTTTATTTACACATTTTACAGGTCTACGAGTAATTTTAATCTGGTCCAGCCTAGCTCACGCCTAAAGTCAAAAGGGGACCGTGCCTTTGCAGTTGTTGGTCCTAGGCTTTGGAATAGCCTACCTCTCTCCTTGAGATCTCTATCCTCTGTATGTCAGTTTAAACATAAATTGAGGCTGTATCTTTTGGAGCGAGCATTTACCTAAATTTCATTTTATCTATGTCTTTTTTAACACTCTGAATGTTTTATGTATTGTATGGTATTTATCTTTTTTGCCTCATGCTTTGTGAAGCACAGTGGTCAACGTCCGTTGTGTTTACTGGTGCTATATAAATAAAGGAAAGAAAGAAAGAAAGACATTTTATAATAGTGAACTCATCAAAACTATAACACAAATGTAACTATTGGATTTATGTTGTGGCATCCAAAATAAATCCAAATTATGTAAATCGTGTGCAAGTCTCATCCTAGGAAGATTTTTAACAATACTAAAAGAATTATATATTTTGATATTTTTTAACAAGTAATCAGAAAAATACCTTTAAATATGAAGATGTTTAACTCCTTAAGTGTCACCCCACCCTTTTGAATCGGGCAACTGCCCATATGCCCCTCCTCGACTTGCTCTTGTGAGGTGGAAAAACATAAATCGTACTTTTACTTTGTTACACTGTGCGGCGTTCCTTCGTTACTGTATTTTAATTAATTATGAAATGTGTATTTTATTTTTAAATTGCCATCTCGTGTTAGGGCATTTGCGAATGAATGACTCGTTTGAAATGTATTGCAAATAAATGAGTCTTTTGAGTCGATTCTTTACAAAGCAAATGGGCAAAAAGTTTTTAATTGGTTTCAGAGTTTTACTTTTTTGTGTATATATATATTTTAATAAAGACCCTGTTATTCTCAGTTCTTCATATATGTAGCCGTGAGTTTTTTTTGAGGGGGTGCCCTTTTTTTAGCTCAGAGCAACTGCCCCTCAATATTCCTGTGTACATCCCTGTATGGAGGTGAAAATATTGTTATATTGTTGGTCACATTGTTATAGCAGTATACATTTATCTTGATAAATAAAAATTATTTTATAAATAAAATTATTTAAAAAATTATATTTCACAAAAGTAACAATGTAAACATGAAGCCATACTCTCCGGTAGTTGTGATCCAAATTTCAACATAAATTCACAAAAAATGAGGTTTGTGTCATACTTTTAGTGGTTTCACCAACAACGGCCACTAGGTGTCAACGGATTGCTGCATACTCTTGTCATAAATTAATAAATGACTGTCATTGCATTATTATGTCTAAAACTTTTTGAAATATCAAAATTACATTCTTAGAGCTTCCCAGTGATATAGTTTGTCATCATTTTTGTAGATTTATAATAATAATAGGATATAGTGTTGAATATATATAAAATTAATATGCATTCCTATATGAGGGGGGGGGGGGTCATGTAATAAAAAAACTCTCACTACATTATTTCTATCATCAGATGACCTTGACATATGAAAACTAGAGCTTTCCATTGATATATAGTTTATCAAGATTTTTTGGGTTCAGAGTAGGGGTTGAGTGTTTAAATATGTAAATACAAATTGGGCCTACATGTGGGCCCGTGACCTTTTAGAAACTGACTCTCACTACGTCATTTCCTTCCCAAAATGGTGATGATATGTGAAAACGACATTCTTATAGCTTTCAAATGATGTAAAGTTTGTCATGATTCGATAAGAATTCACATCCAAAACACTGAAATAAACGCAGACATCCCTATGGCGGGACAATGACATTTAGCAGGATATAAATGTTTTGAGGCACACTCTCTTCATAAAGAAATAAATTACTTTCCCTACCTAATTTATTTTATAAAACACTATGAAATGTTTATTCTAGAGGCTTAGACCTTTCCAACAATATATAGTTTGTCATGATAGATTCAAATTTACATCAAAAATATTAAAGTAAACTTAGTTGTCCCGTATATGGGATGGCGGCCATTATCAGGTTTAAGATCCTGAGAAACATTTTTCAAGTGTTTGGAAACTTTTTTGCAAGTAGTGTATACAGTACAATAAATGTGTATGTTATATATAATCTGATTTTATATCTATTAGTGCTGACTTTGCTACTTGGCTCGAGGGTCCCAGGGTCAAATGCATGAGATTCCAGCTATCAGAAAGGTATGAGTATGCAAGAGCGAGACAGAGAGCAGACAGATTTGAGGCGGATAATTCAGGTGCCTTTGAAGTTGCTTAGTGAATGTGAGTTAACATGTTCTGATGCTCTCTCAACACACTTCACAAAATTTGGGTCCGGGGATTATGGGGTCAGGGTCAAAATAAACAGGCACACACTCAAATACCATCCTTCCCGTTTAGTTGGTTGACACTTTGTTGTTTACACTTGGTTGTACACAAACACCTGACGCAGATACCGAATCAGAAAACAGTTAACCTACGACAAGCGTACGCACAAATGTGCGCACACATTGTACAGTAACAGCTGAGTTCCTCCCTTTTTCTCCTTGGTTTGTTTGACATTTCTTTCATCCTCATCTCAGTGCTGACATCATCTACCAAACCCCAATGTTAGTTGTCCACTGGCAAAGACACCCCAACCAAAATAAACAGGCACGTCAGGGACACCTTCGTGGCGCTCCCTCAGGCCCCCTCTCACAGCACTTCACTTTGGCTCTTGAATCAGATTTCTCAAAAGTGTTTAAACTGTAGGGATTTACTCAATCATAAACAGACTCCTAATGTGTTTACATAGTCATATATTCTAGCCATCTACAGCTGTTAAAGAAAGATACATGTGAAGATTAAGGCTTTATGTAAGTGACGATGATGTAAAAGGGAGGAACTTAAAATACCTGTACACTTCGGACATATCTGGCATGGAAGCCCTGCATGTATGTGTAACTGATGTAAGAGTATTTGTCAGATTAAATGACAGTTGGATTCTGGGAATTGTATGTTTGTACATTTCAGAGTGCATTTCAATAAACACACCCACTCGAGCAGTGCAAACAACACGGCACATCACAGAGATGTTCATGTAATCCAACATCAAGGAGTGTTGGTAATCTTTCTCACCCTGATGAAAGACCTTGGACCATCATGAATTTCTACGTTGGTCCAAGCTGGTTTATGCTGGCATCCACTAATGAGGACCAGAGGCCAAAACAATTATAAAAACTTATTTGCATCTAGCAGTGGTGGTCTTTACAACAGTGTTCCTCTTTTATCTGTATTTGTCTCTTTTCATTTCTATGCAGAAGAAAAAAATCTCTTTACAGTTAAAGTGTGATAAATGTATTACCTCACTGTAATATAAACAGAATCTGTAAGCCATTCAAGTGTTAGCAGCTAAAGCTACTAAATTAACTACAAATTAGGTTAGTTTGTAATTAAGTTAATTTGCTGCAGAAAAGTACACTTCAGTTTTACTTACTTAATTTTTTTATAACTGTTAAAAAATGTATTGTTGGTTTTACTTAAAAAAGTAAGTTACCTGGTTGCCTTCAGTTGAGTAAATTCAACTTAAAAAACGTTTTTGAAAAAATTAGCTAACTCAATACAGTTGTGTAAAAATTATTATTATGATAATAAAATATATATTATGTCAACTTTAAAAAAAATATATTTTTGTGAAGTTGAATTGAAGCAAGATTTAAGGCAACCAGTTAAACCAACATTTTTTTACAGTACAGACACACTGTAAAAAAATTATTTGCTGCCTTAAAAAAACAAAAAGTCATTTCAACTTACTATTATTATCTTGACAAGAGATTAGTTGCTACCACTTATAAAATTAAGTTGACATATTTCACTTATATTTTATAAGTTATTACAACTCATCTCTAGTCATGAAAAATAATAGTAAGTTGAAATGACTTTTAAATCTAAGTTAATTAAACAAAAAAATATTTTTAAAAGTGCAACTATAAGATTAAAAAGAAGTATCTTACTTTTTAGATTTAACCTTACGTTATAAGAGATGTCAAAAATCTGGGACTTCAATAAAATCATCAGTAAATAAATACAAATAAATACAAAGCTTATGTTGTTATTTACTTTGTTGTGCATTATTGAGCTCCTTGTGACCTCATCAGGGTTTCTTTGGTTGGACTGCTGTTTGTGTTTTTAGTGCAAAGTTGTGTCTAATTCAGTAACCACCAATGTGGTTTTACCTGGTGAAAATGTCTTGAAACACAAATGAGTATTCAAATTAAAGAAGTTATACTAATTTGTTTCATAGGTTAAGCTCATTCTAGATGTCATTTCTGTCTGTGGAAACCAGGTTTACATTGACACACCTTCAGACTCAATTTGTGTATGTGTGTGTATTGTGTAAAGATGGCTTTTATTTGTCCACTTCCTTAAAATAAAGTGGCTTCAGTATAGGGATGACAGTGATACATCATTTGAGTTTTCCATGGTGTTTACTCAAAATACCATCACCACCGTACCACACACATATACACACAAACACAGACACACACCTGAGCATGCATGCACCCCTAACCACCTCCCTCCAAATACACCAGCAGAAAAAACAAACGCTGCAGGGTGTTGCGATGCTTTACCGTCAAACAAACCTGACCTTCTGCCCCCCTCCTCTTTCTCTGTGTTGCTGTCTGGGTTCAGAGCAATGATAGCCCCAGCGCTAGGGAGTTTTCACTGTCCATCGATGCAGAAAATGCGTACATGTCTTCCGTGCAGTCTCCTGAATATAATTACGATTGGTTATAACACGGCAATAAAAGAAAACCAACATACTGACTAACGGCACTTACAGCATCACATTTAAAGCCACAAAGTAATGCCTGCATGCCGTTCAATGAGCAGATCATCTGGTTAACTGAAAGTCTGTATTATGTGTTAAACTCCTGCAGCGTTTGTGTGGGGTCTATAATTAGTACATTAAAGCAACACTATGTAGTTTTTTTACCTTTAAATAATGTCTCTAAAATTATTTCAGTGATAGAACAACTTTTAACTGGACAAATTGTACTGTTGCTGCAACCTGAGCAGCCTCCTAGCTGCTACAAGCACACTCTGAAAGTGGCGGTCGAGGGTAGGAAACACAGCCCCACCCCTCCCCCTGCCTGCAGAAGAGTGTCTGATACCAGGCACTGTTGCTCTTTTCAACCACATGGAGGATTTTACATGGAAACTACATACTGTTGCTTTAATTGCGTGGCTTATATTATGTTATCTGGGAGAGGTGAGCAATTGTTTTTTTAAGGGGACATTTCACAAAACTTTTTAAGATGTAAAATAAATCTTTGGTGTCCCTTGAGTATGTATGTGAAGTTTAAGATCAAAATATAATAAAAATTATTTATTATAACATGTTAAAATTGCCACTTTGTAGGTGTGAGCAAAAATGTGCAGTTTTTGGGTGTGTCTTTTTAAATGCAAATGAGCTAATCTCTGCACAGTGCTGTGGTTGGATAGTGCAGATTAAGAGGCGGTATTATCCCCTTCTGACATCACAAAGGGAGCCAAATTTTAATAATTTTTTCACATGCTTGCAGAGGTTTGCCAATACTTAGTTATTGGGTTGATTTTATCCCCCTTTTTTAGGTGGATAGAAGCACTGGGGTCCCAATTATAAGACTAAAACATGAAAAAAGTCAGATTTTCATGATATGTCCCCTTTAAGTTATGAGACTAATGGTATTTATCTCAGGTAATGTGTGCACCTTCTAGTTTACAAACAGCACAAAAGTTCTCATGTAAAATAAATGCTCCAGTCAAATTAGTCAATATGTGACCTTTCCTGTAAAAACCTAGCTAAAGTAATTTTTTGTGATTTTCTGTTTTATACATATAATCATTCTGCATAATGTAAAGAACATTCTGTAAAAATATAACCTTGAGATCTTTAGTATTGACTGAATACGGTTATGTCAAAGATTAAAATCAATGTAAAATTAGTGAGTAAAGTCAAACTTTGATGCTCCACAACATTAGATAATGAGACTTAAAGCTCTACTGTGTACTTTATTGAGTTAATTCTTAACAAAAACCCATGTTTTCTTTCAAAAGTATGTGCTCATTCATGTGTAATTACTTCCCACCCACTAATCAAAGTATTCTCGTAAGTGTAGAATCTGCTATTTAAAATGCATACCGTCGAAGCGCTCTCTGGCTGAATCCATGTTGTGCCTCCATCTTTGAAATACATTCGCTGACGAGGGACATTCCTGAAATTCAAGCTCCGCCTTTCGCGCTTTCACTCTACACTCACGCTGCCCGATAGCTGAAGCCTCCAGAGGTTGCATGTGTAGGCGATATACGTCATCAAGACAGTCTTATTTCAGAATATTAACAATTATAAAGCTGACAGTTATTCTTAGTTAATTGTAAATTGATGTAATATGCGTATGACTTGCGAATGTAATGCTCAGTTGATTTAAATAAACCAGGCTTGATGACGTATCCAGCCTGTGACCTGCGTAGCTTGAATCCTTCGGATTTTACAACAACCGCACACCGTGATGAACCTGCGATCTAATGCTTTGATTTGAAAGCCTGTTGAAGACATATTCTCGAGGACATTAAAACAAATCGCCAAGGATGCGAAACGGGGATTTTAAACGACAACGTGACAGGAAAAACATCAAGACCAAAGTCACTATTGGAGTTAGTTTTCCAAGATGGGCTCAAGGGACACTGAAGTTGCACTTTCTATATTCTCCACAGGTAATTCAGCATATTCGTTTACATCTATACAGTCCATGTTGTAAACTTGAAGTTGTATAGTTCCTTGGCTAACTTTAGCATGATTATGCATAACGCTTGTTAGTGTAAACATGCATGTGGTTTAATGTGTTCAACAGACACACGCCGTCTCTCCGCCCATTTATGTAATCTGAGGTACTGAGATAAATGTTTTCATCTTTTCTGACCTCTAGCACAAACACACGGTGACAGCGCTATTTTTAGCCTTTCATTGATAAAAGCGTCTGATCTGCGCGTCTTTCGTTTCATTTTACAAGCGTGTGAATGTTGCGCGATCTTTTTTCACCAAAATGAGAGAAAGCTCTTACAGTACATATACACGGACATGTAACATGTTTACTTAAAACATAAGCATTGTACTCTGACATAATGTCTGACATAATACTCTGATAAAGTGAAAGTTGCGCAATCTTTTTTCACCAATCTGAGAGAAAGCTCTTACATATACACGGACATGTAACGTTTACTTAAAACATAAGCATTGTACTTTGACATAATATTAGTTCGCGTCCATTTAAACCCGTCATGGTTGCTTTTTGTATGTGATTTTAAGCGGACATATCATGACAATCAGACTTTTTTCATGTTAAACATAAATCTGTGTGCTTTGATGGATCACAGGCAAAGGACATTGCAAATTGTTCATTTTTTCTCATTGCTTTTGCTTTGTAGCTACTGGAAGCCATGTTAACCTTGGCATGACACGGCCGGGCCACCGTACGAGTTAAAACGCGTTCCGAATGGGGAGGGCTAGAAAGTAATATTCAGTTGCTTGTCATATAGACTTTCACCGCTAGATGGGAGTAGATCTTACACAGTGGAGCTTTAAGTCTGGATTTCACAGACATGGTCACATATCTTTTTAAGTCAAATATGTAACTGGATACCTTATTTTTGCCACACAAAAAATTGAGTGAAAGAGGCCTCCACAAACGTTTGAATAAACATCTTATATTGTAGGAGGAAAACAAACCATGTCTTAGGATCAAAATTTCGATGGTAAGATATTTGATGTTGCCTATCAACCACCTAACCACCCACAATACCTTAGCAGAAGCAACAGGAGCATCTTTATCAATCTTTTTCATTACAACTTTTTCATGATTATGTTCATCAGAGTTTTCATTACTATTACTCTTGCTAAGGTTTGTTGTTTGTTTAGCAATATATGGAAAAGTTAAAGGGACACTCCACGCTCATTTTCCAGCTCCCCTAGAGTTAAACATTTGATTCTTACCGTTTTGGAATCCATTTAGCTGATCTCCGGGTCTGGCGCTAGCACTTTAGCTTTGCATAATCCATTGAATCTGATGAGACCATTAGCATCACGCTAAAAAATAACCAAAGAGTTTTGATATTTTTCCTATTTAAAACTTGACTCTTCTGTAGTTACATCGTGTACTAAGACTGACTGAAAATTAAAAGTTGCCATTTTCTAGGGCGGTATGGCTATCAACTATACTCTTATTCTGGCGTAATAATCAAGGAATTTGCTGCCGTAACATGGCTGCAGGTGGCACAATTATATTATGCAGTGTCAGAAAAGAGATCGGAGATCAGCTGTGATGGATTCCAAAACGATAAAAATCAAACGTTTAACTCTAGGGAAACTGGAAAAGTGGAATGTCCCTTTAAACCACTAAAACAATAAAATGACAGAAAGAGAACGAAATCCTGACTGACACCGTCTCGGACGCGCTGTGAAGCAATTGGAGCTTCTCGGTTACAGCAGAAGGACTTTCAACAGTGTGTGGTTTGGATGAGGTCTTTGTGTGTGTTTGATTGGATCACAGAAGGGATCATACCTCCACATATCCCTCCACATCAAAGCAAGGCTTTAACAACTGTCACATCACATCAGTGCCCTCCCAAGTATGTTCGTGTGTGTGAGGCAGAATCTATCTGGGCAAAGCAGGATCAAAGGGAGGTAAGGTTACCAAATGCACAAGTCGTGGGAACACACCTCACTTCCTTGCAGAACACACACACATACGCGGGGGAAATTTTTACTTTTGTAAAAAAAAATCTAATTCAAAGTGGCCAGGTTAGGGGATGGCAGAGACAACTGCAACCAATTGAATGATAGATACTAATATTGATTATAATTAAAGAGATGGATACATTAGTGATGAATGACTATTTCCCACATCTCAAATATAGCCTCCCATCACCCTCACTATGTCAGTTTTGCCGTTGTGATGATAAGGATTTATACAGTTCACACACACATTTGTTCCAGTTACGGCTTTGGGGTGTCCAGCTGTAATCTTTCCGGGAATACCATGAACACATTGACCAAAAAAATATTCCTGTCTGTTTTTTTTCTGATGGGAATCCTCATGCTTTGTGTTTGAAAGACTAGGAGTGTGGAAGGATTACAGTTTGTTTTATTCTGCAAAATTAGTAGTATGGTTCACTCGAAAGTGAGAAAATAAAATATAAGCACCCTCTTGGAGTTTTAAAACCCACTAATCTTACTAACTTGTCCTATAAATCATTTGGGCTATGAAAATAAATGATACTGTACTATAATTTGTGCGACTTCTTTAGGATAGGCATGTTCAAATCAACCAGCAACTGCATGGGAATAAACTGGCAACCACCCAGGACAGTAGTTGTACTACACGGGGCAGGTACCAGCGCCACCCATATTTTCTTTCAAAAAAAATCTAGCATGTAAAATAAATGATACATAAAAGGCATTGTAAAAGTAAAAGCCTGCAACCGGGGGAGTTTTTCACTCCTCGATCTCTCTT
The DNA here is from genome assembly GCF_030506205.2 of Paramisgurnus dabryanus. Classification (NCBI taxonomy): domain Eukaryota; kingdom Metazoa; phylum Chordata; class Actinopteri; order Cypriniformes; family Cobitidae; genus Paramisgurnus; species Paramisgurnus dabryanus. Next base: position 16,518,474 of record NC_133347.1, read on the forward strand.
AAGATTAGCAACTTAACATGCTGACAGCCTCTGTTGGGCCTCCGCACAAAGAATGGTGGGTTTAGCAATCTCAGAGATAAACCTTCTACTCACACGCAGCCGACATAAAACAGTGCTGCTGCTGACAAAGTGTCCTCTGGTTAGTGCTGCTGAGCAATCATGGATCCAAACGGAATAGCTGCACATCATGGAAAAGATGGCAGAGGTGGAGCAAATGGGCATGTAAAGACACCTCTGTGATGCACTTTAATTCAAATTAATTCAAGGATGTTAAAATGTATAGGGATGTTAATGTAAATTAACATCCCTACAATTCCTGGCTTATATCCCTTAAATCTCATTTTGGTTAGTGAATTGTGAGGTCAGATACTTTCCTTAGAATAAAACAGGCCCCAGGTGTGCATGTTTATTACCTACATTCACCTACTGTATGTGGTTTTAAAAATAAATGTATTTGAGAGTATAGTGCAGAGAGAAGGCGACATCTACTGGTCAACACTGGTATTACTTTTCAAATACAACCACATTGCAAATCTTAAATAAACGCTGCCCTCTGTAGGATATCAGGAGAGTTACAAAACCATGGACATGTCATTATGTTCCTGACTTGAGGTACTATTAGCCTGACGTTGTCATACTCAATTCTATCTTCCCTGTATTTCAAATCGTGGTGGGCGGGGCTAAGATCGGTTGGCACCCAGGCTAAGGTACTATAGCAGGGGTCTCCAACCTTTTTGTGAGCAAGGGCTACCACAATGGATATAACGATCTGGAGGGCTACTTTTTGATATAGTCTACTAAAAAAAAATTTTGGTTAACTTATTTTATTTTACTTGTTGATATGCTTTACCATTGTTTAAAATGTTAACACGCATAAAAAAAGCCAAGCTAATAAAAAATATGTAATTTATAAATATTACAATAGAGGCTATTAATAGAATGAGCATTGGCGGGCTCTGTGCGGGATACCACTGTTTTAAAGTGTTCAAATGTGCTGTTCATTTACTCACCCTGCGAGATATAGGTGATATTGTTTCTTAATTTGAGCAGTAAAGAAACTCTTTCTATGAAACTTTACATAAAAATGCAATTATTCAAATGCCAGTACTTTGAAAATCCTACATTTTCGCCACTAGATATTGCAAAACTACAACTTATAGCTTGATGGCACTGTGAAGCAGCCTATGATGGGAGTTGTAGTTCATCTCTATTGCCGATGTAAATCAATCTATGGGGACTCATTAATCATGTTTATGGATGACGTAATGAAATAAAGTTTTATAACCACTAAGTTTTAACATGAACCAACAAATTGGATGAAGCATCTGACACCACTGACAGAGACAAAGGAGGGGCAATACTGGTAAAATGGCAATTTTTTTCTGGATTCAAACGTTAATGGAAACGTGTGGGATAATGTAATTAGAAAAATAACTGTGCTAGTGATTTTGGATATTTTCATGTAAAAATGTTACATATTGTGCCTTTAATCGATGTAAGCAATCTGCCCTTCTAAAGGTCTTTACACACCGGGACATTTGTCGTGCGCGTTTATCGTCGACGTTTAATAATTAGGGCACATGGATGCGATTGGATTCGGAAGTTTTTTAAATAGTTGTAAATAATTTTCAGTTTCTTTCCTAGATCAATCCAAAATTGATGAAGTCCACTACAGTAGCATATTATAAACATTTTAAATGATTTATTATTACTTTTATGAAACCTAAATTTTACACTTTTTACAAAATATACACAACCACTATTAGAACGTCAAAAGAATAAAAAAGTTCAGAAATAAACGGATTTAAATGATTTAATTAAACTACAAAAAAAATCAATGATTTGTTTAATTTGATGAAGAATACAGTTGTTAATGAAAATGTGTCACTGAAGTCAAGTTGACATAACGATGTAAATTGCTAAATTTAGCTAGTAATTTAAATGCTATAATTTCCTTCCCCGCCACATCACTAGATGCGTGCAGTACCAGTTTTCACGCTTCCTTTCTTGATTGACAGGCCGGGCGGGGGAAAGTTGAAGCTGTGCGAGGCGGTGGCTCACACTCCGTTTTGCCCTATTATGGTCACGAGCGTGACAGCGCGCGCTACCCAGCATGCGCCGCGGTGTAAGGCTCCGCCACAGTCAAGATGACCGACTTTGAGGAGCCGCTTTCAGACGAGGAGAAGGTAAAAATAAGAAATTAATTTTATTTTCGCAGACCGCTCGAGTCAATACACCCGCATATAAATATATAAGAGACTTCAGGTTGCAGAAGAATCCATAACGACTCCTCAGACGGAGCGCGCGGCAGTGTAGCCGGTTTAGCCGTGTGCTAATTTGTGAGGAAGTGAAATCGCAGCGTTGCACTCAAATAAAACAAACAAAGATAACCCAATAACACCGAAACACTAAACAACGCGGAGTCTATTACCGTCATTTCGGCTGCCTGTTATAGCCGAAAAGACCGACGTCTGGTGGTTTTCGGTGTTTTCAGCGTAACTGTTGTGGTCGTCAGCTGTTAGCGTGTTAGCTGTCAAAGTGAGTTCAGAAATAGATCTCAGCCGATCCACCCACTCAGAACCGAACCTTTGCCGTGCTCCGGTTGAGTTACACTGGTATGTGTGCGGGCCAGCAAATGCCAGGCCCCCCTAACCTTTAAGACACCCGAGCAGGATGAGGTTACGAGTGTGTTTGTGTCTGAATTTTGCACCTTCAAGTGTTAATTGAATAATCCGAAGGCACGAGTCTGTGGTCATTTAACGACGACTGGCTCATATTGGGGTGCAGTTGCATGAATTAGGCATGTTATATTCACAATAAACATAAGCTTTATATGGACTTGGCAGTCACTCATGGGTGTCATATGCAGCAAACTAAAGTAGGCTGTGATTTTCTACTGTAATGTGATGTCACGGATCATTTAATGGTCATTTTACTATCATTGTACTCTATGCTGCTTTCAATTACTACTTATTATCTTGTTCAATAAGTAATAATTTTCTGCAAACTTCAAGAGGTTTGAGTGAGTCAAAACTGGCCCACCCTACTTAACCAGCCAGACAACCAGGAAATAGTTTTGTTTTGGGACAAAGTGGTATCTGAAGATTATCCTGTGATTTCATTGGTTAGAAATCTTCACATCCAAGTGAAAAATGTGTCAATAAGTTAAAAAGCATTCAGTGTTAGTCATTGTCCATTGTGATGACTTACTGCACATTCAAGTTATACATTTTATCTGTATGCGTCTGTATCCTGGGAGTGAAACCCAAGGCGTTTCTTCTGCTAATGCAATGCTCTTACCGGCTGAGCTACAGGAATATCCAAAGTCTTTTTAATGGTGCTTTAACACCATTAAATGGTATGTGTATTTGTATATATGCATATATGTATATGCTTTTACAATCATAAGAAGGATATTGAGAAGAGGAATCAAGGTTTATGGGTGGGAGGTAGATTCTTGGTGTGATTTTAGGGATGTGTGTGTTGCTGAGATCTTGGTAGTGTGTTATTAAAGTGTTGGCTGTGATGTAATTTGAGCCCCGCACTGCAGTTACCAGCTGAAACTATCTTGCTGTGCTTTGGTATACAAGCAGTTCTGGAGGCCAGTGTTATTTTTTAATATGAATAGTAAGTGAATTTGCTCCTGCCTAATTGTATTTGTTCGTCTTTCACCTGTAGCCTTATAATATTCCTTGCACTTCTGCTGTTCAATACTGCTATGTCTTGAGTAAAACCAATTTTATGATTGGAAGTAAAGTGTAGGACTGGACAATTATTCGAAAAACTAATCGGGATCACAATTACTGGTTAAAACAATTACATAATCATAATTGCAGCTGACCGTTTATGCTCATTTTTGTGTGTTTTGCCAGTATATTTGGGCAACAAATACAGTGGTGAATCAGAGATTTTAAAATGGATAAATTGACCTGTCCTTTAGCCATTCGGTTTGGATTTTTTACTACATGACTCCCATCATTTCAGCTTTGCAGAAAGCTATAAAACATTTCAAAACTTCAATGTAAGATATATTAAACGACAAGAATAATCGCAATTTCAATAAGGGCTGTGCAATTCATCTTTTTGTATTTTAAATTGTTGATTCAATTTCAAACAATTACAAAAACAAGATTACCAAGGTAAAACAGTTATTGTGCGATGAAAATATGAATCGCATGCTGGTGGACCATTGTGTTTGTATGGCACTTCTACAAGCACCACTGATTTGACGTGTAGCCTATTGCAGCTAGGATCAGATCGATTCGATTTTGATTCTGATTCTCGGACAGATTTTTATACTCAATTCTCGATTCAACTCAATGAATATAGATATAATACAAATTCTTTGTTTATAAAAAAACCAGTGAACATAAGTTTACAAGTGTGTAATAATAAAAAAAAAATTAAGAGCCACCAACCTGTATATTACACTTTTTTATTTTAGGTACACATTCCTTGATGGATCAAGTTATTTCATTAAAAAAAATTTTCATGGCCTTTGAGAATTGATTTGTAATCGACCACATTTAAAAAAAAAGATTAATCGAAAAATAGTTGTTGTTTTTTTGCCCAGCCCTAGTTGTAACGTTTTTTTTTTTTTTTTATACACACTGAGGCTGTTTACACTTGGCATTAACATGTGTTTTCGTCGATCGGATCACAAGTGGACGACGTTAATGCCAGGTGTAAACGGTGTTCAAAACGGTTTGAACGCGTCCACTTTCTACCACTTTCAACCACATTCATAGGTAGTCGAAACCCCTTTCAATCGGATTGCTTTTGTAGTGTAGACGCACATGTGGTTGTATGTGTTCGAACAGCCACACGCGACCACCTTCTCTCCACCCATTTATCTAATCTGAGGTACTAAACAAGTTTTACATCTTTTTTTTTTACTTCTGGCGTGAACACACGGTAAACAGTGCTATTTTTAGCCTTTCATTGATACAACTAAAGTGGCTGATCTCCGTAGTTTCGTTTTGAAAGCGTGTGAAAGTTGCGCGATCCTATTTCATCAATTGCGCTGAAAATTCAGAGAAAGCTCTAACATATACACGTACAAAACTCTGTGCAGCATGTTTACTTGCTAAACAAGCAGCGGACTCCGACATAATATTAGTTTGCGTCCATATAAACTCATAATTACTCCCGCTCGCGTTTGAATGACAGCAAAGAGACTCGCCCCATGTCTCACAGACCACCCCCTCAAAGTGTTCAAGAAAGAAGCGGTCGAATGTGGACAAAAGAGACGGATTTTAATACCAGGTGTAAACGTAATGTGTCTCTAGTCCACTTGTGATCCGATCGATAAAAACACATCTTAATACCAAGTGTAAACAGCCCCAGTTTCATGCCTGTCCGATATCGGTTCAGAATTGCAAGTATGGTGTTATGCACAACTATTTAATGTACTACAACTATTGATAAGTCCTTATAAATCTGAAATCAATCTTAGTTTGAGTCATTTATAACATGCAACACTTGTCAAATATAATCATTATAAATATTCTTTATTGTCATGAAAATACTTGTAAATGTGTAAAGAACAGCAATATAAATATGCTTACACATTTCCTGGAGCTACCTGTGTTTATTGGTACTTCGTCTGCGTCACATATTGAGTTTCTGCATGAGCGTGCCATCTGGCATTTGGATGTAGTGACATTTCACCATAATTCATTGAGAAGAAGTATAGCAAACATTTGCTTTATAAAATGGTTAAATAATGCATGTATTCAAAGTCACTGTGTAATTGTGTTAAATAATAATAAGTGAATAATTGAAATAAAAAAAATGCATTTGTATAGTTTTTTTTTTTTAAACACAAGCTAAATGCTGTCAGTAGTTGCTTTGTACAAGGCCTAACTCTGTGTTTACTTCATAGGTGCGCATCGCATCTAACTTTGTGACCCACGCTCCCCCTGGAGAATTCAATGAAGTTTTCAATGGTGAGTGTCATTTTCATCTTTATCTGGAGCTCTTTTAGTTTGAATTTGCACATTTGTCTGACGTGATGTATTGATTTAGTATTATGTGAATATTTCTTCTAACACACTACATGCTTACCAACTCACAGCAGTGCTGAAATTTTATTGACCTGCTAAACCAAGCCATTAACACTTAGGTTAATTTGATATCGGAGAGTAGGATACAAGCATTTGGTATTGTAGGTTTGCGAGCAAACGATAGATATAGTGATGGATGGATGGATGTGATGCGATGCTGGCTGAATATTAACTCATGATAACTTTATTTTTTGCAGATGTGCGGCTTCTCCTCAACAATGACAACCTCCTTCGGGAGGGGGCAGCACAGTAAGTTCTTCTGTGTTTGTATCTTTGTGTTTTTTTAAACAGGTCAGAAGGTCAGACATTTTACTTTGTCATTTATACTCAATTTATATATGTCCTATGTTTAAAGATTAATTTAAGGTTTGTTTATATATGTTGAATTCATGCTGTGTCGTTCTCTCTCTTTGTATTTCACAGTGCCTTTGCCCAGTATAACATGGATCAGTTCACTCCTGTCAAATTGGAGGGTAGTGAGGAATCGGTAGGTTACTGACTTGTTATCTTGCAGGGCTTTAATTTTAGTCTGTTGTTCAGAGCTATAACTCAAAATGTATATGCAGTGCCATGATGCGCTGATTAAATAGGCACGTCATTGCATTGGGTGGGAAATTTGGATCTGAGCCTTTGTAAAGATTACTCTCATTTAAATGTTACATGGGGCTCATATACCGGATGAAGTCATTCAAATTGCTGGTGGTTAAAGAATAAATCACCACCTCACCCAGTTTTTCTTAATAGTTGAAGTATAAGGTTGACCCTCCCACACACACACACACACTAAGCACATTATTTGTTCAAGCTAGGTGTAGCTTTCTCAAGATCTGAGCCTAGTTTTTGTAGGTGATTAGTTTTTTTAAGGACAGGTGTGATAATCTCTTTGGAAATCATTTCTAAATGGTTTCTACCAAGTTAGAATGAGCGCAGGCTTGGTATTTTAGACACCAAAATTCTCAGTAGGATTAGTTTTGTCTGTAGTGTAAGGATTATGTTGCCGTTTTGTAGGTTCTGATCACTGAGCATGGAGATCTGGGCCATGGGCGGTTCTTTGATCCTCGGAAGCGACTGTCGTTCCGTTTTGATCACCTGCGAAAGGAAGCAAGCGATCCCCAGCACTATGAGGGAGAGACCGCTCTTCGATCATGGAGAGACGCCTGTGATGAAGCACTCAGTGCTTATGTGAAGGAGCATTATCCCACCGGAGTCTGCACGGTACAAACTCCTGCACACAGCAATGTCATTAGTTAGAATCTTAGGGAATCCATGTGCTCATTAAAGGGTTCACCCAAAAAAGAATCATGAACTCATCCTCATGTTGTTCTTCACCTGTATGAGTTTCTTTTTATTCTGATGAACACAAATGAAAGTATAAGGTAAACGTACAGTTGATAGCACCTATTGACTTCCATAGTATTTTTCCTACTATGGAAGTCAAAGGGTGCCATCAACTGTGGTAACCATCATTTATCAAAATGTTTTCTTTTGTATTTAACAGAAAAAGGAAACTCATATATGTTTGAAACAACATGAGGGTAAGAAAATAATGATAGAAGTTTTGGGTGGACTATCCCTTTAAATGTGTATCTTAAGATTCTCACTTAAAATAATACAGTTTTATACATTTTTGTGAGTTCACTTATGAAATCCATCTGCTTTGGACATATTTGTACTAATGTTTCTTCTACAGGTCTATGGGAAAACTGTTGATGGGCAACAAACAATTATTGCTTGTATTGAGGGTCATCAGTTCCAGCCCAAAAACTTCTGGTGAGCCGTGTTCAGTGACTTCACAGACAAATGGTTTTGTATAATTAAAGGAATATTCCATTTTCTTAAAAGAAAAATCCAGATAATTTACTCACCACCATGTCATCCAAAATGTTGATGTCTTTCTTTGTTCAGTCGAGAAGAAATTATGTTTTTTGAGGAAAACATTGCAGGATTTTTCTCATTTTAATGGACTTTAATAGAGCCCAACATTTAACACTTAACTCAGCATGTAACAGTTTTTTTCAACGGAGTTTCAAAGAACTATAAACGATCCCAAACGAGGCATAAGGATCTTATCTAGCAAAACGATTGTCATTTTTGACAAGAAAAATAACAAATATACACTTTTAAAGCACAACTTCTCGTCTAAATCCGGTCCAGCGCGACCTAACGTAAATGCGTAGTGACGTAGGGAGGTCAGGTGTTACATATATAAAAAACGCACATTTGCGGACCATTGTAAACAATAAACTGACACAAAGACATTAATTAGTATCAGTTGACATACAACAACGTAGGAACGATCCTTGTTCTCAACACTTGTAAACACTGGGGTGGAGTTTCGCGTTCGTCCTCTGTGACCTCTTGACGTCATGACGTATTGCGTGGGGTCACGCTGACGCATCACTACCGGATCTGGACGAGAAGTTGTGCTTTAAAAGTATATATTTGTTATTTTTATTGTCAAAAATGACAATCGTTTTGCTAGATAAGACCCTTATGCCTCGTTTGGGATCGTTTATAGTCTTTTGAAACTCCGTTGAAAAAAACTGTTAAGTGTTGAGTTAAGTATAAAATGTTGGGCTCTATTAAAGTCCATTAAAATAAGAAAAATCCTGCAATGTTTTCCTCAAAAAACACAATTTCTTCTCGACTGAACAAAGAAAGACATCAACATTTTGGATGACATGGTGGTGAGTAAATTATCTGGATATTTCTTTTAAGAAAATGGAATATTCCTTTAACACTAAACTGTATAATTGATTGTTTATCCAGTTTCTCATCTCCTATAGACTGTTCATCAGACACATGTGCAGTTTTTTTAATAGTCTGACGTGTTGCTAAACTGAACTCTTAAACCTAGTCGAAAATAACAAATGTTTTGGTTTCCTAGGTAGTCTACATGTTGGTTATTTTGCTTGTTATATAAATAAACTACGTTTGGAGTACTTTGTTGTTATTTATTCTTAGTGCAGTTTACCGGAAGTTACGTGGTGACCACGAAAGCCACTTGTTTATGTTGTTACTGCTAAAACAGTCTATAAAACTGTGCACTTTTCTTTCTTCTCAGCTCATCTCATATTAGTTTTTTATGTGTTCATGTTTATTTGTTAAGTGGAAGTGTAATGTGCTAAATAATGTACTTATGGAAAAATAAGCCACTCGAGGGTGGTAAGGGCCGATCACACTGTTACGGTTTATTGCTTTTATTGACTGTCTTACTTTAGTTGTGAATGTAGACTAATTGGATTCTCTGGTAATATAATCACTATATCCTCTTATTTGTCAGGAATGGCCGGTGCAGGTCAGAGTGGAAATTCACCATAAGTCAGTCATCAGCTCAGGTTGTGGGAGTATTGAAGATCCAGGTGAGACCTCTAATGTGTGCATGACAATGAAACCGTGTTGGTTGAGTCTGAGATGATAAGTTGCTTTGTGTCTTCAGGTGCATTATTATGAGGATGGTAATGTTCAGCTGGTGAGCCATAAGGAGGTTGAGGAGTCCATTGTAGTGAATGTGAGTAAATACATAAACGTCTTTAACATATGGTAAATGCATGCTCCTTTTAAAAAGGTTTTAAAGAATTGTTGCCTTTTTGTCTCTAGAATGAGACCCAGACTGCCAAGGAATTTGTAAAAATCATTGAAAACGCTGAAAATGATTACCAGGTAAGCTAATCATGGTTGATCATATTTAATAAAATGAATACCAAATACAGAATGCCCTTTAAAGCACTATTGGGAATGTATTTTGTATCTCAATGTGTCTGTGTCCTCTTCTGTACATGGCTCCTCTTGCTTTTATTATGATTAAACTCATATACAGTGAGAAAAATAAGTATTTGAACACCCTGCTATTTTGCAAGTTCTCCCACTTAAAAATCATGGAGGGGTCTTAAATTGTCATCGTAGGTGCATGTATATATCAGGGGTGGGGAACCCTGGTCCTGGAGGGCCACTGTCCTGCAGCGTTTAGTTCCAACCCTAATTAAACACACCTGAAAAATCAAATCAAAGCCTTCAGGATTATTTGGAAATGAAATGCAGGTGTGTTTGGTTAGGGTTGGAACTAAACTCTGCAAGACAGTGGCCCTCCAGGACCCAGGGTTCCCCACTCCTGGTATATATCATAGTATTCCCCTAAATATATACCATAAGATTTTGATGCAGGCAACAAAATATGCTGCTTCCAAATATGGTTGTGTGACTCGGCTACTGCTGTGCTTTGCCAAAAACTGTAGGCACGTTTGCTATGGATTTTTTTTCACCTAGGACAACAAAATTTTTTCTAAACACTGAACTTGCATCATGCTCAGATTACCGTCTAAATGTATATTAAGATAGATAGATAGGTGATACGTATAATGTTTGTTTTCTCCAGACGGCCATCAGTGAGAACTACCAGACGATGTCAGACACCACCTTTAAAGCTCTTCGCAGACAGCTGCCCGTCACTCGCACCAAGATCGACTGGAACAAGATCCTCAGCTACAAGATCGGCAAAGAAATGCAAAACGCTTAGAACCGACCCGGTTCCTCTTCCTTCTGGCTCACGTACCCGGAGTCAGCTTTCAGAACATCACGCCGTTCCCATCGGCCGAAGAAGTCTCCCATAAATGATATAAGAAAAACTGTTTCTGTTTAAAAGAGGATGTGATTCCATACACCTTTCTGTTATTAATGGACTTCATCGGGTCTCAGCTGTTGGAAGAACTCGGAGAGAGTATTGGATCTAAATTATCGGCAATTACGCTTTTCTCTTATTTACCCGTTACTCAAGAGTTTAAATTGTTTTGATTTTTGTCTTTTTGTTTTTTCGTGAACTGTGACAGCAGCATTGCTTGTGCAAAAGTTTTTTTTGTGTGTGTTTTAAACAGTGAATAATGCCTCGCTCACTGTATGTCCAAACCCCAAACAGACAACAACCCCAACTTCCACCACCTGGCAGCCTGGAGAGATGAGAATCCTTTCTGTATGGCCCTCAACTATCCAGGCTGTAACAAGGAAATTGCATGAGGTTGAGGGGAAGAGGCTGTGTCCGGGTTTGGATTGATCTTCTTCGTCTTAACTGCTCTCTCCATATCTTGTCTAACAGTGACTCACAGTCTACTTAACTAAAATGGTTAAACCAAAAAGACAGAATAAATAAATAAATGAATACATGGATAAGTCTCTGTGATGGCACAGACATCCGAATTATATCTGAGTTTCATATTTTTGCACACAAATTGGATTGTTTCTGCATATATTTGTAGTTTTACAGGTACTTTGTGATGCATTTTGAGTATCCACGATCTGTTGAATTTGATTTTGTCTGTTTTTCCTCTAGCCCAGTATAGCTTGAGGAGGTAGTCAGTGTTGCTATTGCATGTTTCTGCCACACTGCTTTCATGTCAGCTTTTAGTCTTGTTTGTCTGACTGTTTCATCAAAAATCCCTCTGTAAAATACTCCCTTGAATCCATCATGTAATACTAGCATATTCTTTCTCTCACAACTTGTCTTTTTTCAGATTAAAAACAAACAAACATGCAAAGTAAAAATATCTAATCACAGTAAATGAATAACTGGCTCCAAAAATGACTTGGTTACTGTTGAGCCTTTATTGTGTAAAATCTTCTTCCCTTGTGAAATCAGTAAAGATTTATTTCAGATGAATCAGTGAATTTTAACACCATCCCATATTGTCCAAAATCTGACGCTGCACCGTTGCCTGTGCAGGCCAAATGTCAAGATGTCGCAGCATACAGCAGGATTAGACGCATCAATGAATGAATCTTATATTTCTCCTAAAATGTATTCCCAAGTGAGGAGTGTATTCATATAAATGCAATAACATTACAGGTAAAAGGTAAGAAAAACTAGCCAAAAGTTTAAAAAGCACACTGGTCCTTACAAGTCCCAGACAAAAATATAAAATCTAATATTGGTTCAGTTTCAACACACACACACACACACACACACACAAAAACAGGATACAGTAGAAATCTAAACTGCTACTTAAGAGTTGCAGTACTGTAGGAGAAACTGAGGTATTTAAAAACAAATGAAATGATGGAGCAGTTGAAATCTATAGGAAAGACCTTAAAACCCAAACATTGTGCTTTTATAAGCCACTTTAGACAGCATTGTGTATTTATGACAGCAGGATTTCTACACAAAATCATTTTTAACACAACTAGTGAAAAGACACTGGTAAGAAAAGTCCCTGGGTGAAGTAAGCATTAAATAATGACATCACTTATTTGTGCTTTTACCATGGTCGTAAATCATGAAATATACTTGGGTAAGCTATAGGTTCTACCTAAAATATGGTTATTTTTAATATTTGTATATATATATATATAATGCTGGGTTAATGGTTATTAAACCCAGATTAGCAGTGTTTTTTTCTGATTCGACGCGAAATATTGTTTACAAACATTTAGTATCTGTATGAGGTAAACATGACATCACACTTCTTCAGCTCAACACTAGATGGCGATGCAATCATGATACAATATAGATACAGATAGAGGATTTCCATAACTGTCTCTTAAAATGCCTTACAGTTAACTTAAGACTAAGTTATTAACTTACATTTCATGATTGAAGTTTAAACGGATTTTAACTGTTACAATCATCAGGACTTTGAGATTGAGAATGGATTATATTATGTTAGTAGATCAAAATTGATTGATCAGTAAATCTGTATGCGTTTCATCTCGTAAAATATTTTCCTTTATATACTTAATTTTTTCTTTATGCAGGTCACTTGACATCAGGAATGGACTACCAAAAAAAAAAAAAAACTTTAGGATAAATAAAACGTTATAATTTTTTATCTAGGATAAAAAATATATTATTAAAATGAATAAAAAGTAAAGAATATTTAAATAAATTCAATTCCATATGAGTAGTATTTCACACGGTAGGTCAGGGTGTGTGCGCCCCGTTTTTGGGGTTCAGACTGAGGTTTGCTCTATCAGAGGTTTAAATGGGGATCTTTCATTTGATAGTAGCAGTATGGATCAAATGAGCAAGAAACTATGGGGCGGTTTCCCAGACAGGGTTTATCCTAAAGTGTATGTTTGAGCTGCCTTAGTTTAAAAACACCTTGAACTGACATATTTTAACATGTATCAGTCTCAAGATTCACACCAGCATTGTTTTTTTGTAAGGTTTGTTTGTAAAATGTCCTAGTCCTGGATTAATTTAAACCACTTCCGGGAAACCGACCCAAGTGATTAGGCTGAATATAAATGAATTAAACCTTAAGGTTCTTATAGAGTGCTATAGATGCATTTAAAGGGAATGGATTAGGCTGTGCGGCTTCAGGCTGGTTAACTAGATGAAGACATAACCAAGTCGAGCTCTTTTGCATCCTCCTGACCGCTGGTGAGACCGCAGCCCCCAGAGAGCTCAGGAAAGTGGCTGGCCCTGCTTGCATGCACAGGGGAGTTTGGGGATTGGTTTACCCCCTGCTTTTTAAAAGCAACAGAGGGTGAATGAACCTTCTCTGCCCTGGGAATGATTGGCGAGCGGATCCCAGGTGAAAGAATGCCTGGGCTTTTCCCTGTCGGAGAGGAGGCGGCGGACAGATTACGGTAATCGGTGCCGAAGGGCGAGCTGTTGGCTGGAGGGAGTTTACTCGCCGCTTGCTGGCTTGTGAATCGGGAGAGCGCCTGAGTGACGGTGTGGCGGGCGATCTGCTTCGCCGAAGAATTGTCTGGAGGTGTGGGAGAGGAGGCGGTGGGGGAGAGGTCACGTGGCGAGTGGACGACGGTGACGTGTTGGTCTGCCTCAGCTTGTGCCTGAAACTTGTGACGTGCTGCTTGGAATCGTTGGTTAATGCTGGCCTGGTAGGAGGAGGGGTAGGTGGGGCTGGAGCACCCCAGAGATGCCAAACGCTTGGTCAGCACAGGAGATGAGCAGGGAGATGAGCTAAGAGAGGATGAGGCAGGGCTGCTGGGAGAGAGACATTGCAAGGCACCGCCTCCTCCAGGAATCCCCACTCCATTGTCTTCCTTAAACTTCTCTTCTGTGGGAGACTCCGCCTCTTTGGGGGTGTGGTGACCATTTAGTTTGGGCAGTGGAGATGATTTTAATCCAGCGGATTTGCCATCTACCTCAGTTATTTTCGGAGAAACTTTTACTTTTTCCTCATCAGCATTATCGCTCCTTCCCTTTGCTCTTTGTTTCATCTCATCCAGCTCTTTCTTTAAACTGTTCAGCTGCTCCTGCAGTTCTTCATATCTTTTTTCTTCCTTGCGTAGTTTTCCTCTCATCTGCTCACGCTCGGTATCAAACTCAGCAAGGTGTCTCTCAACTCTCGCCTCTATCTGTTGAGCACGACTGCGTTCGTTCTCCAGCTCCCCCTTCAGGCGTTCAATGGTACTGCGCTCTTGTTCCAGCAGACGGCTGAGCTCCGTGACTCGTTGGCTCCCCTCTTCTGCCCGCGCCGTGGCTCTTTGACATTCTTCAGCCAGTGTTGAGGATAACTGCTGCTGCTGTGCTAAATCTTCCTCGACTTGATTCGACAGGGCCGACCTCTCACGCTCTAAACGTTTGACTTCGGCTCTCTCCAACTCCAGCTATAGAGATCAAGAGAGATATCAAACATCAAAGAATGCTAGTATGAGTCCATGATAAACAGTGCTTTATATCAGTGAGGTTATTTAGGTGCGGTATAATGTAAATGATCACTATTGCAGTATATTGCAAATGTTCTATGTACGTTAGTCTCCATATGTAAATACTTTATCTTTCCAAGTAAGCTGGAAAGGCGTGCCTGGCCTTTTGTTGATTACAACTTTTTATAAGGACAATAAAATGTGCAATAATATGATGTAGCTATTCTGTGTACTCTATATATCTATCTATCTATCTAAATAAATAAATATATAAATATAGCTACATGATATTATTGCACATTTTATTGTCCTTATAAAAAGATTGTAAAAAGATCTTTTCTATGTATCATTTTCCTATTTTCTTTGTGTCCTTTTTCCCATCTAAATATGCTTTAAAAATTAGATATTGCAAAAAGCATTATAATAAATAAATAAAATAATGAATTAAATTACAATTTTGCAATGTTTTTATAGTGCAGAGCCAAACTGCTAGTGAAAGCGGTGTCTATTTTAAATACTGACACAGCAGTCTCCAAAAAAGCATAGACATACCACAATATACAGTTGCGTTTGAGAACATATTATTTGCTACCTACTCAAAATAAAACATCAAAATCATTCATAAATCGATACCACAATAAAATTAGATAGGAAAGTTTTATTTTTAAGAGATTGTGGCAATTCAGCTGAGTTTAACTTATAACTTATTACTGTATTAAAGGGATAGTTCACCCTTTAGTTTTTAGGTTTAGTTTTCACAAAAATGAAAATTCTGTCATCATTTATTCCTTCTCATGTTGTTACAACCCTGTATACATTTCTTTGTTCTGATGAACACGAAGGAAGATATTTTGAGGAAAGTTTGTAACCAAACTTCACTTCAAAAAGAATACTATGGAAGTAAATGGAGTCCACAAACAGTTTAAGTAAATGATGACAGAATTTTCATTTTTGGGTGAACTATCTCTTTAAACTATATCTAAACTATTTTACATAGTGCCTGCCAAAAAATGTAAACTGTAGAAGTTACATAAAGCGTCAATGTGTTTATATAGTGGTGTGATGCAATTTTGTTTATATTGTGCTACTGTGCCATCACAACGGGTGTTTTTTAGTGCTGTAACATAACAATATGTATCATTATGTGTAGTGACATACATTGCTTGAGGCTCCACTGAGTGTGGCAATCTGTGTGAAATACACAGCTATGTAGCCAGAAAAATTTGACTGTGTGTGTGTGTGTGTGTGTAAGGAAAGCCCAGGGCAGGGCAGGAAGGGCTTTTTACATAATACTGCAGTCTGTACTTTGACCTTAACATCACCTTTTCCTAACTCCATAAAAACACAAACAAACAATGGAATGGCACCACACCGACAGACCACAGACTCTCATGTACTACAGCGAAACAATGAAGCCCATTTACTAAACAAATCATGTATGCACAGGCGATGCCATCAATGACTACCAACAGAAACACAGACATCAAATAGATATTAAAGGAATAGTTCATCCAAATGTGAAAATTCTCATCATTTTCTCACTCTTATGCCATTCCAGATGTAAATGGCTTCTTTTCTTCAGGCCAATACAAATAATAATTTACGCAAACAGTTTTATATAAACAGAGCCAATACAATGACAAGTTTGCGAGAGAAAATGCTTCACTGTTTAAACTTATTTAGCAAACAATACATCACATATCCACAGATCAACACAGTGAGTTCAAATATGGTGGCACATTAATAATGTCAAATCTCTTTGGTTCTTGCGTCTCCGGCTGAAACATGCACATGACAACTAGTCACGAAATGCAAGCACCAATCGATTCCACATTACATGTTGCACCAAATTTGAACCTAAAGGTGCAATGTGGGACTTTTAAAAGGATCTCTTGACTGCAATGCAATATAATATACATAACTATATTATCAGTGGTGTGTAAAGATTTTACATAATGAACTGTAATGTTTTTAATATCGTTTTTATCTGCATGCACCGCGGGTGCCCTTACATGGAAGTCCCCATCATGTTTCTACAGTAGCCCTAAATGGCCAAACTGTTCTACAGAGCGCATATTTCAATGGATATGCAATGTATCAGTTGCTAGATAAGCTTAAAATATTAAATGTTCTCTCTCACAAACACATTGTTTCACTTCAGAAGACATCTATCAACCCACTGGATAACTTTAATAATAGATATGTGCTTTATTGAGCTTTAACATGTTCCCTCCCATATAAAAAAACTGATGGCATTTATTATTAAATTATTAGTTTGTTTTCAAAGAAAAAGGAAGTCAATGTACAGTATACTGTGCAAAAGTCTTAGGCCACCATGCCAGAATTAGAGTTGTTGTTTTTGCAATGTTTTAGTGATCATATATAATTGTTTTTCAGTCTCTTTAATAAAATACATCCAGAAAATACAGGAAATGTGTATGTAGTATTAAAAACTGTATACAAATGTAAACTGATGTGTCAAGTTTTTAGGGTAAACTCCCCTTCAACTTGAGCAATAGCAGGAAACGGCAGTATCTCTTTAACCTAAAGAAAATTAAATCCTAATTTTAAAGAAAATAGTCTTTTTACTTCATTCTGCTCAAAAACGCTTATAAACTCATGCCTAAAGAAGATATATATATATTTTTGTACATATTTCCTATATTTTCTGTTTGTATCTTAATAAAATAGATTGAAAAATAAATATAGATGGACATTAAAACTTCTAAACAACAGGTCTGGTGGTGGTGGCCTAAGACTTTTGCACTGTACATCTGAGATGACATGACCTACATTTGGGTGAACTATTCTGTTAATGTCACTAAACTTTCATCAAATCTGGGACAGTGAATCGAATAACTGAGAAATCAAAGACTTTGAAAGTAAAAGAAAGTGAAAGGTATGATGTAACAAGTCTTCAAATTCTTCAAACCTTTCATTCAGTCTTTCATAGATTTTTTTTATTATGCGGTTTAAGGGCTTGTCTAACTGTTTTGTGTTGTGTACGTGTACAATGTGTATATGTGTTTTGCTGTTGTTGCCTGGTTACCTGCTGCAGCAGTCTTTCCTGTTCCTTCTCTAACATGGCTGTGATGTCATCGCCTGCGGCCACGTCTTGCACCCGTCGTCTTTTCTCTTCCTCTAAATCAGCGATTACCTGCACGCATAGATAAAAAGACATTCAAACATCAACCACACAAATACTAGATGACCATAATTTCGGTAAAAGTATTATTTTCAGCATTATCTTTAGTATCAGTATAATACAATATGGGCTGTTTTCAAAGACAAGACTTAGCTAAAGCTAGGACTAGGCCTGAGTTAAATTAAGACGTTTAAGCATCTTTTATAAACATGCCTCAGAGAAGTTGCTGGAGTGTATCTAAAGACAAATGAATGGCACTGGCATATTTTAACATCAGTCAGTGGAAGTTACGTTCAGTTGAGGCAGCTTAAACATGTGTTTTAAATATATAAATAAATATATAATTTAAATTTGACTATATTTAATTGAGACCCTGTCTGTGAAATTCAGGCTAAAGTCTCATAACCTAGTTATGAGACTAGGAGCATCAAAGTAGTGAGAAAGTTGGCATCCCAAACTTTGGGACATGGCCTTACTCAGTCAATATTAAATATACAGTGGGGAAAATAAGTATTTGACACATCAGCATGTTATCAGTAAGGGGATTTCTAAGTGGGCTATTGACACAAAATTTCCACCAGATGTAGCCATCAAGCCAAATATACAGAGTCCATACAAAGTAATCAGAACATTTAAGTATACAAGTTGAGTCATAATAAATAAAGTGAAATGACACAGGGAATAAGTATTGAAAACACCTTATTTAATACTTTCTATAAAAGCCTTTGTAGGTGATTACAGCTTCTAGACGCCTCTTGTATGGAGGCTACATTTGGTGCAAACTTTGTGTCAATAGGCCACTTAGAAATCCCCTTACTGATTAAAATGCTGATGTGTCAAATACTTATTTTCCCCGCTGTATAAAAGTTATATTTTAACAAGATGTTCTTTACCTTTACATGCAGTATGAGTTTAAGCATTACATTATGGGATGTTCCTTTAAAAATATTTTTTTTTCCAAAATTAGGTATCTTGTAGGGCAGCCTGCTTTGGGATGCATCTGACAAGAGTTCAAAATGCTGTACTATCTGCTTCTTACCCGCCTGTGTCTTCTCTCCGCAGCAGCGAGCTGTTTCATCATTTTGTCCTTCATGTTGGTACAGTGGGCCATCACCAGCCTCAACACACCCAATGGGTTCAGATGCACGGGATCCTGTTCTCCATTACCTTCACCCTGAGAAAGCTCGCTGTCCCTCAGCAGTGCTACGAAGGGGTCTCGGAGGTCATACTGTCCGTATCGCTCTTGTACAAATGCTTCTTTCTGTTGTGCCTAAAAAAAGGTCAAATTTTAAGATTAGGCATATGGTTTTAGTTTAATCTCTTGATCTGAGAGGCGCTTTGTAATATTACAAAACTGTTTTCTTCCTTTTCTTAAGGAACTATTGAGAACATAACTGTGCCCTGGGCTGTGGTCCAGTTCTTCAGTTTTATTCTTAGAGAGGAAATCTGCAGGCAAATTATATTTAGCCAAGTTAAGTCATGTGTACGTGAAAAGTCAACTAGCAAGTTCTTTGTATTTGCTATTAAGCGCTAAGCTTAACATTTATTACAATATACTGTACAAAGGAAAGTGCGTATCTAGATGCTGTAACTATTGCTCACCTCTTTTAAATAATTTATTCAAATCTATACAGTCAAATATTTGATATATTGACCACTAAACTGTATTAGCATAATAGTACAGCATATTGCACCACTGTCACTGCTTGAATTGACAGTCTCCATGTGATTAGTGTTGCTTTCGTC
The DNA here is from genome assembly GCF_030506205.2 of Paramisgurnus dabryanus. Taxonomy (NCBI): domain Eukaryota; kingdom Metazoa; phylum Chordata; class Actinopteri; order Cypriniformes; family Cobitidae; genus Paramisgurnus; species Paramisgurnus dabryanus. The sequence goes on from NC_133347.1 coordinate 16,538,034, forward strand.
AACGAAAAGTATGACGAAATATAGTCGTCAACGAACCTTTTTCACGTGACGAAAACGAGACGAGACGTAACGGAAATGCTGGTCATGTGACGATGACTATAATAAAATGTATAATGCAATATTGTTGACGAATAAAAACGAGACTAAAAGTGGTTTACAAAATAAAAACTAAGCTAAAATGTCTCTTCATTTTCGTTGACCAAAACGAGACGAGACGAAATGTTATAACGTTATTTCGTCTTTTACCCATCTCAGCATCTCCGCGCCCCCACCACCTGACTGCAGGTGATCGCCTGTGTTGTTGGCGCTGCGTAGATCAGTCAAAACATGAAAGTACCGCGAGAGTGAGTAGAAAACATGCGGAGCAGTCTGCTCTCGCGATGCTTTGATATCATACGCCTCCATTTGCACGTTAATGGGCATTTCAAACAGTGTACGCGGCAACCGCGAGACATGCGGAAAGCGGTAAACGGGGGCGGTTACAGAGGTGAAGCGGAGTTGGTCCACAAGCCTTGCTCGTGCACCTAAGATCCTATCCCTTTTACGGACACGACTCTTCATGGCAGTCGCTGTTGAAGATAAACACATTTCCACTAAATGCTGCACAAAACGCTTCCACTGCATGAGAGAAGCTGTAGCCACGCGGCGATTCCGACCGGGAAGATGCAGCATTCTGGCTCCAAATGTAAAAGAAAAGTCCAAAATAAATCCCGTGCATCACTTTCAGGTCAGTTCAACAAGCCTGTTAAAATCTATAGCTTTGATTGCTGACACCACCAGTATAACAATGTACAAATTTATATCATGTAACAGTTGTTTAAATGACATTGTGCTGCGTTGCGTTTTGAAACATTGTAAATATATCTATGCTAAAGACATTCGTTGTTTTGTATATGCTTAATAACTACACTTATTTATTATTTAAATAAACAAAACATACTTCGCTGAATACTTGAGTATTAAATCAATCAAACACCTGTACTGTTGAGAACATAATCATACATACCAACTTTGCTTTTCTTAATAGACATCTGATGTTTTCTTAAAGCTGACTTTTAATTTACTTACAAGAAAAACATTTAGTAATTCTCCAAAATTGCTTGGATTTTTACTGACATTTAAGATCAGCTTTGTCACATTAGATTAAGCCAAAGTCCATTAGGTACACTGGTGGTAACGTACAGATGCAGAAATATAAACTATAATAATATATAATTACATATGTATGATTGTAGTTTGTGCTGCTTTCAAAATACAATTATAAATGTTAACAGTAGCATATTTCTATTCTCACACATACTATAGTTGTGTGTGACCCATTTGACCTTGTGTGTGTGTGTGTGTGTGTGTGTGTGTGTGTGTGTGTGTGTTTGTGTGTTTGCTTAGACTACTTTTGTTTTGATTATGTAGACTTTTATGTAGACTCTTACGAACAGTCAAGTCACTCACTCAGAGGATAGTAAAATAAATATCTATTCAAATCAGAGCATCTTCCATGTCTGGAATGGATGTATTCTTGGGTCTATAAGGTAACAATAATATAACTTTTGTTTGAAATGGGATTTGGCTAAAAGAAAATATTGTTTTGTCTATAATACTATTAGGTCATTATACTATATGGGTTAAATAGAATGCATTACTAAAAAGAGACTAAATACAATTTCACTGACTAAAACTAGACTAAAATGTCATCAGTTTTCGTCGACTAAAACTAGACTAAAATAGTAATGGATAAGTCTGACTAAAATAAGACTAAAATGGCAAGAATTTTAGTCGACTAAAACTTGACTAGACTAAAAAGAGTATGACGTGACTAAAACTAATAAAAACTAAAATGACAGCTTGACACAAAGACTAGACTAAAACTAAAATGAAAACAGGCTGCCAAAAACAACACTACATGTGATGTCTGAGAACCAGCCAAGCTCTTGAGTGTGTATACTATTCTGATAAAGAGACTGGTAAACCGCTGTAAATTCATCAAATGACTACTAATACGTATATATGCTTGCATGTTTGTATGTGGCGTCTGCAGAGAAACAGGACGAAGCTTTGGGATTTTTAAACTCTGCTCAGCTGGCTAACATCAGATCTATTTTCACAAAATATATAACCGTACTTCCGACCCCCCATTCTGATTCCCCCTCCGCAGGCAGGTGTTAAACATCCCTTGGGCTCCAGGAACAGAGAAAGGGGGCTTACGGCACAAAAGGCCCAGCTGTAGGGGTGGAGTTCACTCTTCATTGTGCATGTATGCGTTTGTGTGAGGGCTACATTTGGGGGCAGTGTGACTAATTTGGAAAGGATGGGGGGTCTTACTAAAAAGATCAGCAGATGGCACGCAAACACACAACCAGACGCACATACAATAAATAATGGGAAAATACATGTGGTTTATGTTCTTTCATTTCCCTGTTTCCATGCTGTTCTGCCTGTGCGCTGCATTCTTCTGTCTTCAAACCACTTTCTTATTCAAATAAGTCAATTATACAAAGAGTTTGTGTCTGTCAGCAAACCTTATTACTTTTTATTAGACATGCATAGATGTAAATGTAATGGTGGAGTATTTAAAAGCACCTTTTAGATATTTATTAGCAACATTTTTGCTCAAGCGATTCCAGTATGAATATATACACAATCATAATTTCTATGTGAGAAATGTGGCCTTTAAACTTTATCAATGCTGATAAATATGTAGACGTTTATCTGCCAAGAGATCACTATGACTGTGTGGGACAGACTAATATTTAACCAACCAGACTTCAATAGGACGCAGCTTCCGTAGTTTGTTAGTTATTATCTGCTGATAATCAGTCTGGAGCTCAAAGTATTTTAATAACACACTGAAGTCACAAAGGGTGTGGTGTGCTCTGTGTGTGAACAGTAGGGCTTCACAATATTGGGGGGGGGGTGACATTGCAATATTTTCTTTGTTTGCGATAAACAGATAAACTAAATTGGTGTGTGATATGAAACTTCAGGTTGTGAAAAAATACAGGATGATGTCACCAGATTACTTTTTATTAGAATGACTGAGGTGATTTTTTTGGAAACCAGATCTTTATGGAAAAATGCTCTGTTTCAACATGTCCCTTGCAGTTCTGTTATAGCTCTGGAATGGCAGCAATGCATTGTGTGTAAAAAACACACACATCAGAGTAAATTACTTCATCAGACAGATATAATGCTAGTTTACATTTAGAAAAATTATATTGTTGACTGTAATGTGACTACTGGGGATGCTACTGCACATTGAGATGCCGCTGCTATGGCAATGTGCAGCCCTTACGAAGAGTGAACAACACAATACAGCATTTTTGGTTGGACGGTATATCGAGTTTTGTAGGGCTGCAACCAAATCGATTAATTGAGTGATATTTTGCGATTAATCGACTAATTGGATAAAACCTAAATATTTACTCATTTAGTTTTATCACTTATTATAGCTCATTGAGATGCTGCTGCTATGGCTATATAATGTGCAGCCATTATGAACAGTGAACTAGGGTTGGGCGATGTCCCCTAAATTGGCAGTTGACGATGGTTACGTTAAACCATCGCTATGGGCGGTTATATCATTAGGCGGGTGGATTATATTTTTCGGTATTATTCGTTATTATATAATTATTTTACTTTATTACTTCCACTTAAGAAGAGTTGTGCACTTTTTATTTTAATATATATTTTTACATAAAAACTATTTTGCACTTAAAAGCTATAATTTTTTTATTTTACTAACCCAACTAATGACTTTTTCCTATAGGTTGCACATAAGGGGTTAAAGTAGCTTTATTCCACTTAAGAAGAGTTGTGCACTTTTAAGTACTTAAAAAAAAAATCTCTTTACATAAATATTTTTTTCTATTTAAAAGCTATAATTTAGTTGTTTTACTAACCCAATGACTCCTCCGCGCTTTCCTGTTTTCTTGTTCTTGGCGTTCGCTGAATTCTGGGTTTATATATTAAACTGCCGCTTCAGTGCAGTAACAATGAGCACGATCTCCCGAGACACTACAATAGGCTACTAATAAATTATTAATATAGGCTGTTTTCTTGTACAAAATTAAATAATTGATTAATCAGGTGATTTATTTTTCAGTTTAATTGACTAATTGGATAAAACCTAAATATTAACTCATTTAGGTTTATCAATTATTAATCATAGATTATTAACTTATTGCTATAGCAATATAATGTCCAGCCCTTATGAACAGTGAACAACACAATACAGCATTTTGGTTTGAATGGTATATCGAGTTTTATAGGGCTGTCATATGATCGATTAATCAGGTGATTTTTTTTTTTTCGATTAATCGACTAAATGGATAAAACAAAATATTTACTCATTGTTATGTCACGTTGCTAGATCTGTGTAACAAAACCAGCCCAATGGCCATTCAAAATGAATCCAAAAGAATCCCTATGACTATTCACAGCCAACTAATAAATCAAATCCTTCTCTCTCAAACATCAACCTGCGGAAACAGTTTAGAAGTACAACAGTGTTGTAGAGCATGTGATGTCACAGACCACCAACTAATCGAATTTAACTACACAAAATGAATTTCATAATGGATTATTATAGATTATTTTATTGATTAGTTATTGCAGACCTAGAGTTCTGGAAAATATCTGTACTTTTTCCTAGTGCAATACAGGATGAGACAAAATACCGTCTATACTGGTATGGCCTTATATGACGCTCTTTCTTTGCAGCAGAAGCTCCGCCAAAAATGTTCAATGAGGTCAGATGTAAGCTTCCCATGTTGTGCAAGTGTATATTTTTAAACAGGGAAGAAATCCCCATCTTTGAATTTTATTCTACCTCATCATGCACTGTTTTAATAACGGTGATTGTGACAATTTGGCTTTGACAGGCTGCCTGTTTCTGTTGAGCAAAATTTGATTCTGGACATCCATTAAACATTGGAAGTGTGTTTACTATGCTGTCTCAGACCACCAGTCTGGATAGTTTATTTATTTAACTACAGCTTTAAGCAGCACTGCATATTACTCCACATCATTACAGTAAATTACAGTTAATTTACAGCCCCGGAGACCTAAATCTGTGGCTGGCTGGCCTTTTTATGACCTTATCCAGAGATCAGAGAGAAAACCTGTTTTACAGATTGCATTAACATCCGTTTCAGCTTTATGATCTTCAATGGCCAGTGCTAAATACAGGTGTAATTACAGTCTGAGATTCATAGGGTTCAAAAATTCAGAGGAAGTTGAAAATGCATGTGTCCCAGACAAGAGTAAAGGACAAATATGAGAGGAAGAGAGAAAGAAAGAAAGTTTTCTTTGTGTAGTTCAGGATAATTGAGGTCAGATCACACTCATATTGCCTTTCTTTTAAAGTAAACCCTAAAGCAGCAACGCTTTTTTGAAAGCACTAAGTAACAAAAACCCCAGACACACAAATCTCCCTCTCTTCAGATTCAACCCAGCAGACCAGAGGCACACCCACACACACAATAACAGAGTGCAGCTGCTATATTTATCCAGTTCAGGTTCAAGTTTAGTTTCTAAACTGTTTTCAATAGCTGCTGTAGTTGTACAGTTTGTTTTTGTGGTTATTGTGACTAGCAGAGGCATTACAGTAACCTATCATATATATTTACAGGTCAACTGTAATAGCTATGTTACCTAGTAGACAGACCCTTTTGAATAGTTAACAAACAACTCTATGGTAATGATGGTTTTTTAAATACAATTCTGGTCCCATACATTACTAATTAATATTCAAGTAAGACTATAAAATTATAAATCAAACTCTCAAAACAGCTGATTAAATGAGAAATCAAATACTTAAATGTTTAAATAATAAATCAAAGTCTCAAATTGGCAGCTTAAATGAGAAATCAAATGGTCAAATGCAATTTGGGGAAGCATGGACTGTATCATAATCATAATTTTCATTTAAATTTTGTAAGGACAAAAATCGATAAAATTTGGTCCTTTTTGATGATTGCTTTATCCTCATATATGACTGGACATGTGAGAGGTCATGGTAAGTTTTTTGTGATGCCATCATGACATTGTTTCACTGGCATTCATGTATTTTTTGGGGACCTACAAACACTAGACCTAAGTTGTCCCACTTAGGCAGTGTCCCACTTTAGGGCAATTTACCCTACATGTTAAATACTCTATATTACTCATATATATATATATATATATATATATACCTATACTCTAAAAACGAACGGTACTAAATAGCACTAAAAGTGGTTCACTGGCTCATAATCATAGGGGAACCATTTTAAGTGCTATATAGCACCTGTGTATAACCATATTGTGCTATAAAGCAGTGATTCTCAACTCCAGTCCTCGGGACCCACTGCTCTGCACATTTTGGATGTCTCTCATATCTGACAGACTCAGTTCAGTTCATGGAATCTATCCTAACGAGCTGATGATCTGAATCAGGTGTGTTAAATAAGGGAGACATGCACAATATGCAGAGCAGTGGGTCCCGAGGACTGGAGTTGAGAACCACTGCTATAAAGAACCATATCTGGTGCTATAGTGGTGCTATATCACCCCCAGATGGTTCTTCATAGGTGCTTTACAGGTGCTATAAAGCACTAAAAATGGTTCCCCTGGAATTATAAGCTTTTAGTGCTATTTAGCCCATATTTTTTTAAACTACCTAAAAATACCCCTAACACTAAAACTACACACATGTACACTGTCAGAAAAAAAGGTACAAAGGGGTACAAAACAGTTAACTGTACCTTTAAAGGTACACAATAGATCCTTAAAGAACAGTAATGCACATCAAAAGGTACAACATTGTATTATGTTTATATACCTGTAAAGGTACAAAACGGTACCTTGGGGTACCACCCTACAGTTTTGTACCTTTTTTTCTGACAGTGTAGAGTTAAATCGAAAATGTTAGTTCAACTTAAAAAAAAGAAAATTGCCTTATCTTAAAAGTAAATTTAATCTTAAAACTCAAAAAAAGTTAAAATTGTTGTCAACTAATATTTTTAATTGGAAATTGGAATTAACTTAAAATTAAGGTAACTTACTTTTTTAAGTTGAACCAACTATTTTTTTGAGTATATAAAGCAGTATGACTCAGATAAGTTGATTTATTTATTGATTTATTCATTTAGCAAACTATTTTAACTAAAGTAACTTACAAATGTCAAATGTGAGAGCATTTAATGTTTTGTCTAGAGAGCCAACAATAAAAATAAGATTACTTAACAAAGCTATGTTTACATATAGGAATAGAGTTGTAGCTAGGGATTACAGCAGGGCATGATGGTAATTTCTCGTGTGCTATAATTGGGTCCCCAGTGCTTCTATCAACCTAGAAAATGTGAAAAAGGACAACCCAGTAACTTAGTTTTGGTAAACCATCCTGTGCAAGCATGTGAAAAATAGGTCATTAAATTTGGCTCCCCCTGTGATGTCAGAAGGGGGTAAAACCGCCCCTAACTCTGCCCTATCCAACCACGGAACTGCCATTTAGTGCAGTGATCAGCTCATTTCCATTTTAAAGGACACAACCAAACGGCACATTTTTGCTCACACCTTCAAAGTGGCAATTTTAACATGCTATAATAAATTATCTATATGGTATTTGAGCTGAAACTTCACATACAAACTCTGGAGACACCAAAGATTTATTTGACATCTTAAAGGCAGGGTGCATGTTTTTTGAAAAACACTTTGGAAAGGAAGTCGAGTACCAAAACACACTTGTAGCCAGTCAGCAGTAAGGGATATACTAACCGACATCCTTGCCTGGGTTGCGTATGTCTTTCAAAAAAAGGTTCAGATTCTATTGGGGTAGGGGTGTGTCTGTTTAGGTGATTTCAAATATCAACACTGGCTTTCAGAGATCATGCACCCCGCCTTTAAAAAAGTCTTGTGAAATGTCTCCGTTAAGCAGTCACCATAGGAGACGGAGAAGAATCAGAAGAATTCCTGGAAGGAAGTTAACTCAGAGGGAATCCTACATCCCTCTAATCAACACAAAAAACACATTCCAGTGCGAGACACCCCATTGGTTTTCCCACTGAGCATCTGTGTGGAAATGAGTGAGATTTCTAAGCTAAAACACAGTCTAGACATCTTGGACGAACAAACTGGCCTGTTCAGTCTGTGAGTTTAACATGAAATTCCCTATTCATGAAAGTCTCTTCACCTGTCAACAGATCTGATCTCTCTTTATACGGCTGAAATAATAAACCAGTAGGTGAGTCATATTAACGGCCGGTTTCCCTTTTAAACCATTAGCCCTCAGGACATGCTGCTCTTCTATTACATCAGAATGAATTATGGGAAAATGCTTCTCAGAAGCAGCAGCCTCATGTTTTTAACTGCTACACTGTTGTCCCAGCATTCATTGCTACACCACTGCCAGAACAAAGTGGAGATTATAAAGCAGTTAGGGCGCACACTCACAAGCCACTCATGATCAAAAAGTCTCAAGCGCCCCAAGGGCTTCTCATGGTTCCCTCTGAGAATAAGACTCATCCTGGGCAGGAAGAGAGTCAGAGAATGATGAAGTCACACCAACACAGAGAGACTTGCACACATACTCAACCTCTTGCCTGAGGCTAAGCAATAAAAGGCCTTAAAAGAGAGAGAGAGAGAGAGAGAGAGAGAGAGAGAGAGAGAGAGACAGAGAGAGAGAGAGACAGAGAGAGAGCACAGTTGATCTGTAGGTCACAGTGAGACACCAGAGCAGGTTTTGTGATCGATCCCCTAGTCTCATGTTTCTGAGTTTCCCACACACAAGCTCCTGTTCTCTGTTATTAACCATGTAAACTTTTCAACTACAGCATCAGACAGGTCAATTACAGACAGTCTTAACACACACACATATGTACAATGTGTCCAGAGAGACCACTGTGGGTTTCTGTTGTGTTTTAGTATAATCCAAATCAAGCCATATTTGGTGTAATTTTGAGGAGCGTAGACTCAATTGAGCACAACTGATTTAATTTCTTCGCTTATTAAGCAATACAACGTAATGAACGATGGAGAACTGAACAGTGTAAAGAAGGCAAAAAGAACACACTCAGAAGAAATCATATCCAGAGAGTCATTTTCTAAAAAGTGAATGTCAGATACATCTTCGTTTGGGCTGAATGGCAAGACCAAGATGCTGGTAACACCAAGGTCATGGTTTTCTCAAATCTGCCATTGTAAACGGGTTGTGGCGCCCATTAACTCAAACCATCCACCTAACCTTTATGTCCCAGATTAATTCCATATTACCAAAATGATTCATCTGACCACAGTGTCCGAATGATAAGACCAACATCTTGGTCTTAGCAAACATTGTTCTTGCTCCGACTTTAACTTCTGTATATTCGGCAGTTTTGCAATAACAAACCGAAAAGCTTTTCTCACGTCTTTCTCCGCTGCCATTACTGAACTACAACTCAAACTGATGCACAACCTCAACGTCATCGTTCTTAGCCACCCCCTTCTGTTCGCTGATTGGACCTGCAGATTTTTTCAGGAGAAAACGAAACTCTACACAGCAGTCCCAGACGTAGTACTGAAGCGAATTGAAAAAAAAGCGGTAGCACGTAGGAGGGTGGAGCCAGGCTAGTTTTTGATATGCTTTAGCTATGATTTGAACTAAGGTAATCTACTTGTTGTTTATTTTGCTTGTTTTCAAAAACTAACGACTCTAAAAGGACTCTATTGTTATTGATTCTGTGTGGAAGTTTACCAAAAGTTATGTTTGTTCCACGAAAGCCGATTGTTTTTGTTACTGCTGAAACCATCTATACACTGTTAGTTTATAAAAGCTTAGTTTAAATATGTTACAGGAACAAACACCACTCAATGAAACAAATGGAGGCTTGAACCCGGAAATGTTTTTCCATGCGCCAAGACTTAACAAGCGGATTCATTGAGTCAATGGTAATTAAGTAAACATGTTGGAATGCTCAAATAAACAAAGCAACGTTTTGAAAGTGCCACAGAGCCATGATTTACAATGCCGTGACCTCTTAAAGGCACAATATGTAGGATAACACCACTAGAGGTCGCACTTTCAAAACAATAACAAAGGCGAAGCTTAATGACGTTATGAAGGAGAGTGGGATGATGGGAGATGTTGTTTTCACCATCTAGAGGAATTCGCTAAATTATGTTTGCGAAATGAGATAACGATTACTTTTTTTATTACCGCATGATCCTCTCGCATTTGTCCACATGTGTGGCCGTAGGTTCTACGAGCGGAAACCGAGGATATCACGGATATTACTTCATTGATAGGCGACAATGACAAGGGACTTGCCATAATTAAAAATCTGAATTTCTCTGGATTTATACATTTTAACAAACTTTTCCAAAGTTTACAAACTTTTGAGAAAATGCACACAACTGCATGAAATATATCACACTGTGCAAGTGGTTACATATTTGGCAATAAACAGAGGTGTGCATGACAATAAAAACAGTGAAGGGTTAGATTTATAGAGATATGGTTAGGAATAGGGTACAGTAAGTGGCCAAGATCATTATTTGGATGGTCTGGTCTGATCCATCACTGGCTATGCACAAAATTTTGTCAATCCGAATAAATTTTATACAATTGAAGGTTATGAAAATAAAGTTTACATGCACCCTAAACATGGCAAATGTTCGTTTACATGTACATAATCCGAACATCTGCACAATTCAAATCTAGCCCAAAAGCATCCCAATTACTATTCACAGTCCAAATACCAATAACAAATAAACTAAATCCTTTCATCTTCAACCCGCAGGAAAAAACACCCACAGAGAATCTGAACTCGAAAAAAGCAGAGGACTTGGCAACGCTACCCAGTGCACAGCATCTCTCGACAATTTCACGCTTTATCTCTAAACAAATGTGTAATGCGGAGTTGGAGAAAGTTGTTCTTAAGAAGTTTTTCAGATAAAGGCAATGAAAACACAATTTTTAAAAGGCACAACGCTATTTTATTGCTTTATATACCCTAATGTTATGAAAGTACACATGAACCCGTAGAATGTACAGCGCGTGACCCCATTACCTTAATAATGCATTGCCTTGATGTTGCATGTTTCTGTGACAAGAATTATGTTAGACGTGTACGTGCACAATGTATTTTTACATCCGATTGAGAAAATACTACGATTCACACGTTTCCATGCATACTTTTCTCCTGCTGATCGGATCACAGATCGGACTATACCACCCCTTTCAATACGATCGAAAATGCATACGATCGACATCAATTGTATTTATTAAGGTGTTTACATGAAGGCTTTTCAATACGATTGAGCCATCAATACGATTACGAACGGATTATTTGGTTGCATGCAAACGCACCTACTGTGTCTGTGAATTGTGTGTATGTGTGGTTTACAGGAATAGCACTGCTGCCTGCCATTGTTTTCTCTTAAGAGTTTCCTGAGTATCTCCTCTAACACACTTCCTCTTGTTCCTGTCCACCAGCTCACATAAATCCTGACCATCTCCTACCTATTACATAACACAATCACACATAACTATACACGCACTGAGAAACATATATGTTAAATAATGCAACTAATACACATTTATTAATAGTGACATTTTTATGTTTAAACACTTTCTCCTATTCAGCCTAGTATGCAATACTGCACAAATGGCTTGAGTTCCCCCAAAACTTTAAATACGGTGGTGCTATTAAATAGTTTCTCTGTTTTTATCATCTTGAACAGCAAGACAGCAACATTGGTTTATTCACCAAGAGTTTGGGATGGGAGGATCTGTTTACCTAAACAATGTATGACAAAGGAAAACCTGTTGCAAATGTTTTGCTTTCATTTGGCAACACTTGTGTAAAATCAGGAGAGCTCTTACCCTGAGTGTGTGTATGACTACATCCCGTGCCTCCAATTCTCCTTTCAGAATGCTAAGCAGCATCAGAAGTTCAGCTTTACTGAGGGTCTCCACATTCATTCTGCTTCCCTGAAACACACACAAACAGATTAAATAAGGCTTTTCATTTTAACTTGATACCATTTATAGGAACCACAGGCCTGCCTGACAGCACAATCATAGCGAGACCATGTGAAAAAGGATGATTCATGCCACACACACAGATCTGTTTCACTGGCCTAGATATGGAATACAGTATCACACATTTCATTCAGGGAATAACCCTGGATGACATTTGTGTGAGGACATTCACGAAACACAAGCACGCATTAAAACACAAAAAGCAGTGTTCGGTTTCTGTGCATTGTGGTCTGGCTTGCCTTCAGACCCCATAAACACAGGAAGCTATTAGCATATCAGTACAGAAGTCTCCAGTGAATGTGGTAAGACTGCTGTACTGTAATGCATTCCCTAAATCTCTCTCTAAAACACACACACACACACACACACACACACACACACACACACACACACACACACACACACACACACACACACACACACACACACACACACACACACACACACACACACACACACACATTGCTTAAACACTTATGAAGCATTTCGTATTTCTCTGTTTACTACAAAAGAGGCGGCTGAATTTGGTTGCAGGCTAATAGACGGCTTTACAAATATGACACATTTCAGGTTTGTTGAGCACACTTAATGTTTTAATCTATCACTTCGCCCTGTTATTTACAAATGCTTAGAAACAGATACAGTTTTATTGTAAGACACTTAAAAGGAAAGTACTTTTACACACAAAAGTTTTAGGGATTGACACCTGAAAAATGTCACATGCACATGTGGTAACTGTGGGATTGTTGATGATGGGTCATTGACCATTATTGCAGCCCCAAACTGTAACACCCACCCACTCCTCATAACATCATGACCTAGTTAGCATTAAGTTAGGGATAATGTACAGCCAGTGGTTGTTAGTGCAGATTCAGAATAAACCTGACATGATGATCATGCAGTTGTTATCTGGGAATAATAAACCTTGTGATGTCAACAGTACTGGCAGAATAAATTTAACATAAAAAATGATTGTCAACTAATGTAAACAGATAAAAGAGGAGAATGTTCGGTGATACACAGCTTCTTTTAGATTTGAAAACCTTCATCACAAAAAATAGGTCTATACAAATTCCTATAAGTAAGACACAAATCAGCTCATTAAGGCTAATTTCACGATAACAACCAGCTGTCTGTACATTATTCTGCTTATTACATTGCTATTTAACTATTTATTTGCTCATATTTAACAAATGCAGACCTTCCACAAGTAAAACCTGTTTAATTTCTATTTAATGATAAGAAAAGAAGTTTAAACATAAGACATGTCTTTGTTTTTATTGTGTTATTATTATCACTTTATTAATTCTATATTAATAAAGTGATAATAATATTAATTCTATATTATTTAGTTTTTTCTCTTTCTTTTTTATTGTTTTCCTGAGTTGCAGAAATGTATAAATATATATTTTTTTAGGGCTGTCACAATGATTAAATAATCGTCTCATCGCGATTGTTTGACCTCATCGCGATGATTTCAGATCACCGCAATGATTGCACATCTCTCTAAAAAACACAAGGGGGAGCTGCAGGAATTGATTTTTTTTTCAGCCACTACAGACATGTGGTCCAGTACTAATATGACCTTACAGGATTGGCTACTATTTCGGCCTGTTCTGGTATAGTTTATTTTGATTGCATTTTTATTTTCTGGTATTTTTTAGAAACTTTATTGTGTTTATTTCTTGTGAAGAATTTTCAGTTTTGGAAAGATATATTAATTAATTACTTTTAAATGTGTGTTTTGTGTATTAATATTTACTGCCAGGTAAACCTTGCAAAAGATTTAATTTAAATAATCACAACATATGAAATTATTTCATGAACAAACAAAAATGTATGAGAATTAAATGTCAAAAAAATAAAACAGAGAATCAATCATAATAATCCTCAAAGCAAAAAAATAAAAAACAAATAATCGTCATAATCGCCATAATTTATAAGGCAATTAACCGTTAGCCAAATTTCATAATCGTGACAGCCCTAATTTTATTCTTTCATAGTAAATTTTTCTTCCTTGTTTACATAATTGATGTGCTTTTTTGTATTGTTTTGAGGTATAACTAAGTAAGATGCATGAATATTTGTAACGTGGGTCGATTATTGTAAGCTCTGAATTGTGGATAAGGGGTGGGATTAAATTAGTTTTTTTCTTCTTCTCACCCCTTTTCGAACAGGCAAAGGACAATGGATCTCATTCACTAAGCATGCGTACGCATTATTGCGCACGTGTGGTCTAAGTTGTTCTTACGTTTTTGCATAAATTTAAAATTTTAGTATGAACGTTTTTGTTGAATCATGATTTGTAAGTTAAAATGTCTGCATGCTTAGTTAATGAGACCCATTGACTACAGTTAAAAAAAATAATCTTTGGGGTTAATTACTGTAATTATTATTATTTTATGTTTTGTGTGATTTGTATACTTGTTAACATTTTCTTGTTTGATGTTCTTTTATGCATAAATTCAAAATAAAATCAATATAATCTATATAAAAAAATCTAATGTCACAAGCATGCTATTTGGTTTAACCATTTGTAAGCAGATATAATGTCATATATGTTATTAACACATTTTTTTGTAAAACTAAACTGTACCTGTCAAAAATTTTCCAGCATCTGGGTTACCGTGTGTTGTTAGTTTCAGGTGGCTGTTATCTAGGAATAACGTACCTTGGAATTTCTTGACTGGCCAATCAGAATCAAGCATTTTAGAGCACTGTGTAATAAAGACTATCAATCATCAAGTCTTTACTTAGTTATTATCATTAACAGTTTTTGTCCTGCTGCAAAGTGGACCATGTCCCAAAAGGAAGACATTTCAGGTTTCTCAGGTGGCATTCCCCAAATCTTCCGAGACCGTACTTCCTGATAAGATTCACCGATTCAGCATGCCACAGTGTTACCAGCTCAAGATTTTTTTTTCATTTCCTCTAAAAAGAATTCACACGGCATGACCAGACTTAATATAACATCAGGTCAATGATGTCACCCAGACATTACTAACACTCCAGATGAGATCAGGGCCATTCATAGAGCCAGAACTGTGTGTGTGTGCGTATGTGTGTGTGTTCTAGAATTTACCTTTATTCCTTGGCTCTTTATTAAACAAATACTCCCTTCCAAATACTACAGAAGTTTATACGGCTGATCAATTTCAGCACAGAACAGTGGGTTTAAATAAATATAGTACACATAGTTTATAGTAACATCTAAGAATTCAATTGAGGACTCCTCATTGTATACACATTAACTTGCTTGTATGTGTGTGCTTACTTCCTCACAAAAAATGGCTATACCTAATGTTTGCAATAAAGCCATGGATACAGAAAGTCATGTAGGCATGCCATCGACCTTTTTTCTTTGTTCTTATCTTTTCTTTCACTTCTCTCTGTTTGTTTAAGAAGTGTATGTTTATTTTATGACACACATTATAGTCTGATGGTTTGACAGCACTATTCAGTATTTTTGAATCAAAAGATTATCCTAACATACTGTACCATGTGAACATACAGCTGCAACTGAAAATGTGGTTTATAATAACACATACACAAATGCATAATAAAATATAGTTAACCATTTATATGCGACCATTCATTCAAAATAGAAAACCGACAGCAGGCGCTTATTATTCCCATAAGAAACTCCATTCTTCTGTATCCTGTGAATTTTTTTTTTGTTCTGATCAAAAGTGTATCCTGCCTTCATTTCCTCTCAACAGATCCTGTCAAACCACAAACACACTTTGATTGATTGTCTACAAGTTTCACAACAGGTATAAGTCAGAAAGAGATGTGATGTAACACTGAAGTCCTTGTGGTACTGTAGTTATTTCCTAGTCAAAAGAGTTAGGTATACAAACTTGTGTCTGTGTCTTTTTGTCCGCTTTGAATTGTTTTCTTTATCTCTGTGGTAGAACTGAATGGGACCGGAACCAAGACAAAATGAATTAAAAGTTACACCTTCCACAGACTGTTTGCTTTAAAAACGTAGTTCACCCCACCACTTACCCTTACTTGTGTCCTATAATAATTTTCCATTGAAACACGAAAGAAGTTTTAATAGAAATGGCAGAATGTCAAACAGCTGCTGTTTCATTCAAAAAGTTGCCCTCACAGCCAATACTGAAGGTATCTGGCAATCCTGGGCATGTTTGTATCTATGGAAAAAAACTTATTGTAAAACACCTGCCTAAAGAATCTTTCCCAATAGAGTGTCAGGCCATAAGGCTGTAAATAGCAATTATCCAAAGCATATTTGAGCAAAAAGCATTCCAGGAAAACGATAACCACAACTTGTACTGTAAGTGAAACTGTAACTAGACACAGCAAGAGAAGAGACAAGAGGATCTTGAGCATAACATCTGAGATCTGTTCCTGTAAACAAAACCTGACGGTCCGACCCCTGATTTAGTTACACATTAAGTCCAGTTAAACTGTAAGTACAATGAAGAAATCATCAATATGATTCAGTTTAGATCTGGATATGACTGGAGTGTACTGGACTATAAAACAGCGAGAGAGATAGTGGGACACTTGATGGGTTTGTTGCCAATTTGTTACACCCAAAAGATAAACCCGAACTATTATAAAAATTATTATACTACATCCAATAAAACTACCAGTATCACTACGCACTGTACATAACTTAGAAATCACATCTCATGTATGCAGAGATTTCTCTCATTTCACACACAGCTTTAACCACAGCAAAACCAAACCTTCAAAAACATTACACCACAGCCCGATGTCAGCTTACTTAATGAATCATTTGTTTAATGAGAGAGTTAGACATGTGTCAGATGGGTGTGTGGTTTGTGGCACTGCTCTGATGTAACAAGACATTACATTTACACAAGCACACAAAATCTCTATAAAGTTAAAACGCTTTACTGTAGTTCATATAGCTCAATGTGTGGAGCATGACGTTAACAATACAAAGTCATGGAGAAAGAGAGAGAGAGAGAGTGAGTGAGTGAGAGAGAGAAATATGGGTTACAGAGACCAAAAGGAATTCCAGGAATTCACACCCCACACTTGCTTATCAAATATTAACAGAAAACTACTCTAGAAGAGACTTTAATGGGTAATAATAGGTCCCAAAAGCTGAGCATCTCTTTTCACTTTTAACAGCCTCCAACTCGATATCAATCTTGCAAATCCAAGATTAAGAACATCCGATCCTGGGATCCTTCAGCTCAATGACAACACAATAGCATCAAACAGAATAGTTTCAGAAGAGGGAACTGATTGTTAGGGCTCTCTGCCGAAAAAAAAACACATGCAGTGATTTGGCACATCATGGTTAAAGGAACACACCACCGTTTTTCAATATTTTACTATGTTCTTACCTCAACTTAGACAAATTAATACCTATCTTTTTTCAATGCGTGCACTTTTAATCTTTGCACAGCGCTTTGTGAATGTGTAAGCATTTAGCCTAACCCCATTCATTCCTATGGCTCCAAACAGGGATGAATTTAAAAGCTACCAAACACTTCCATGTTTTCCCAATTTAAAGACCGTTACACGAGTAGTTACACGGGTAAGTATGGTGGCACAAAATAAAACTTTTGTTTGGAGCCATAGGAATGAATGGGGCTAGGCTAAATGCTAAAACATTCACAAAGTGCTGTACAAAGATTAAAAGTCCATACATTGAAAAAAGACAATTAATTCATCTAAGCTGAGGTAAGAACATAGTAAAATATTGAAAAACGGTGGTGTTTTCCTTTAACCTAACCCTTTCTGTTCACTGGTTCTAACGAGTTCTCTAAACCCTAAACCTTATAACTAACTCAGCCCTTTCCTCAGGCAAGTTATCAGAAGAAGTGCTCTGGTTTCCTCTGAGCGTGAGTTTCTTACACACTTCCTCAAAAGCAACATATTTGCAGTTCTGAACGAAATGTGTATATTCTAGGACTCAAATAAACCATCCGGAGGTTACAAAAATAACAGATAACCGTGACTTCAGACTTCTGCAAATGCTGTCAACAATATTGCTTCTCGAAACTCAAAATGATACAGTGAAACCCTCTAAAAAATGCCCATGCGGGCCATTAACCGAACACATTAGACACTTTAGCCAAAGTAACAGAAGGATCTGTAAAATGAGGCAAGATCTTCTCAAGTGATCTTGTCATGGGAATTGAAAACCTAGCATACAGGCTAGACTGCATTTTTGCCCTTTACCCACTGACAATTCACATCTCTACCACATCTCGGAAATCGCTGCTTGTTTGTATGATCAAAAACATCATGCAAACAGTAATGAGAATGAATAAGAACCACACTAGATTTAAACCTAAAGTAGTCTTTTCACCAAAGTCTTTAGCGAGAGTAATTGACAACTGCATAAGAATTTGACAACTGCCTAAAGTATGATTTATTGTCAATAGAGCACTTTGTTGGGAAAATTTCAGCCACTGCTCAGCAAAAACTCTTAATGGGAATATCAAATTACCTAGTGGACACAAAGCTCCCCTTCAGCATTTAAAACAGTCATTCCGAACATATGGACCATTTACACACTGTTAAACCCAAACCAAAACAAGCAATCAGTGCACTTCTCAAACCGATTAAACGCGGCAATGCACTCGGTTACAGTAGATCAGACCTGATCAGGGTGTCTGACATCTTCCCGGATAATAATAAGACACAAGTGTTACTTTGTACCATATCAGTTACATATACAAACATGCTATGGAAATACACTTGCTTGGTTATATCTAAATTCCTTAAATACGTCCCGTTATAAGATTGTGGTAACGTGCACGGAATGAAAACTGCGTAGTGTGTTGATTTTAACAATTTAAAGCGTATATGCTTGTCATAACAGTTCATGCATTGGAAATCTATACTGGGTTGTGAATCAGTCTTTCACAGCAGCACGCTCTCCTGATCACATCCCAACCACACCTTCTCCTCCTACTCCCTTGAACACTTTTAATTCCAGGAAATATTTTTTTTTACCTTCATATGTGGGTTTGTTTGCTCATCAGTCCTCGTGTTCGGAATTATTCCAGTTTACGGAGTTATTTCTCACTTTCACTGCTGCCAGTGTGTGCTACTGTCCCAACCGAAAATATGGAATACAGCCACTGACAGATCGCTCAGCCAATAGGAGGAGAGAGATCTTTCAGAATAATCCATCGGGATTGGACGTTAGGCTGTAGGAGGAGGAGCTAAAGACTCGTTCAATCCGTGTCTTTGTCTGTTGTTATTTGTTTTGTGTGCAATTTATTGTGGTGATTTGAACGCGTTAGCGTGTCTTTTTTATTCACGTTTTTTATTTATTATAACTATAAGCAAATCCTTCTTTTGGAAATGTACATATTTTCACACAACATGAAAAACGCATTTAAATCAGGTAGAACAACATGACTCACTGAAGGTTAAAAATGAAAAACAAATAAATAAATAAAATTAACCTTTAAAAATAAAAATAAGTGTTTTGTATGTGAACTTATATGTTTCATATTTTTACTCAGCTAGTTCTGTTGGAATACTAAATAATCTCTATAATGAATCTGACGTGTTTCTAATGCTGTGAAGTCTTGTGTAATAATAGGGACAAGGCAAAGGTTAACCGATAAATGAACCTTTATTAGATTTGCAGTGCGCATTAATGGGCTCGCGCCTAACCTTGTCTCCAGCGCCGCCACGTGGACCAAAATGTACAAACAGATCAATGCGCATCACATAACGTTTCAATATTTACTCATTGTCAATATTCCCTTTACGTGCAAAATGATCCATTTAATAAGGAAATATTACTCTTGGTTAATATATCAGTTTTTTAAAATAGCAGGGGTATGGTCATGATAAAATAATCAGTATGCAGTTAAATAATTGCATTGCAATTTGTTTGAAGAGAGACAGTTGTGTAATGATGGAAATGTCTTTTCATGTTACTTAAGATGCAAGTTTATCAGAAAGGCTGAGAGAGTGCTTGGATTGTGAGGAAAGTTTGATGTCTATTATGGGAATATATAGACCACAGAGATTTCAAAGCCAGAGCACAGAGAGTGGAGCAGAGTTTCTGTGGCTTACCATATTATTCCTCTCATGCATGAAAATGTATTGAATTGGAGTTCAATTGAGATGCACTGAAATGGATAAAATTATGCATTTATGTATGCAAATATGTAATGTGTTCAGCTGTGTAATTCCCCATTGCCCTGTGCATGTGTAATCCAGAAAGAGATTTAAAATCTCTTTTGTAATCATCATTTTTATACTGTTGTTGAGTTTACCAGCTGTTTTAGTCCTAATTTAATGACAACAGTTGCACAAAGCACAGCTCTCCATTGCAGAGTTAATTGTGTTTAAATAAACGTATCGTCTTCCAGTAGCCCCATACATGTCAGCCCCATATTGTGTTACTACTGTTTGTTTTTTATCTGTATTTGTAGTTTGAGAGAGGGAGAGAGAGAGTGAGAGAGAGAGAGAGAGAGAGAGAGAGAGAGAGAGAGAGAGAGAGAGAGAGAGAGAGAGAGAGAGAGAGAGAGAGAGAGAGAGAGAGAGAGAGAGAGAGAGAGAGAGAGAGAGAGATTTAATAAAACAAATGAGTTGTCCCCCTGGGGGCGTATTACAGAAACTTTCTATCTTAGGTCTTAACTTAAGATATGATGTGTTAAGTTAAGATTTTTCACAAATTCATATTACAGAAGCAAATCTTAAATTGATTTAGGATTCTCATCTTATTTCACCAAATCTTATCTCATCTCTAGTTAGGAAATCCCAAATCGCTTAATCATGTTCGGCTATCAACTGTCATGTCTGTAACCAAGCAACCAGCAATGCGTGAGCTGCTGCTACAGTAAACAAAAGAATTGTCCTTTTAATTTCAATGGGTTAGAAAAATACATTTTATTAAATTAATAGTAATCATAGTCTGTGTTTTTTTGTATTAGTGTTTTAGCACATCATCTATCAGTTACCATTCAATTTAAACATTAAGCTAATGTGACTTACAAAAATTAAAAAAATTATTCTTCCTAAGTGCTAGGATACTATTGTACATTTCAACATTTGATAGAGACATGACAAGAAATAGATGCTGAGTCAAGTGTGTACTGTATTCACTATAATCCCATCATCGGATAAGATAACTGTTTTTTTAATAATGAGGGATGACAGAAATTGAAAGACCGCTCCAGTAGTGAGAAACATTGTGATTATGTGAATGTGTGAAGGTAAAAAAACATTCAAAGAGTAATCCAAAAACAAACATTGATGTTTTTCATCCTCCACTTTGTTAAAAATGTAATGTCATTCTCCCGCAGCTCTATCATAATGTGATTGTTTCAGCTGGCTCTCATTAAAGTTTAAAGTTAGGACACCTGTGAGGTTACCCTAAAGTTAAGACCGTTTTTAGGATGTTTTGTCAAGTTAGGATGCTTCTGTAATACCACTTTCCTATCTGCAGTTAAGATAAGATAATGCATTTAGGAACATCATTCTGTAATATAGCTTTTGTCTTAAATGAGGTCCTAACTGAAATTACCATGGTTACCAAACAGTTAAGATAAGATTTTAAAGTTAGGACTTTTCTGTAATACGCCCCCTGGTCATGATCTCTGTTTGAAAAGAAATAAAAACAGTCAGGAGACACTGCTGCTGCCAGTATCGACTAACCAAGTAATTTATCTTTCATCTTCAGATCTTTTACACCAATGCATTACACTCAAAACCTTTAGTCCTTTGTTTTCATCCCCATATTGTGTTAATATTTGTCTCTTTCTGTCTGAAACTGCTTTTTCATTTTCCTCGTATTGCTTATCTGTCATGACTTTCCCCTACACAGCATAGAAATCTATTGCTTTTAATTATATATTTTAAGTTTGGGTTTCTGCCACTTCAATGTACACTTGGAGTCCTAGAATCCTTATATGAATCATGATGCTTTATTATGTATCATATGGATATGGCCCTGCTTCATCATGAAAAGAAAAAAATCTGTGCAACTTCTACTCACAAGGTGCATGGAAAAGAGCAACAATTAAGGAAACAGAAGGAAATCCAGCAACACTTGTGACTTCAAACTGTCCATGCTTTAAATCTTGGTTGTGCAAATTGTATTATGTCATATAAACTTAAAAATTCCAAGCTGTATGGCAGCCCTTCATATCTGAATAGTATACCATTATTTCTCATATGTTTGTTTGTTAACCAATACCCTTCTTTATTTTCTCAGATTTCCCTTTTGTTATTGTTCTGGGGGTCTTGTTTGGATACCTTTGCATTGAATTTTGTGAAATTAAAAATATGTTTTTTCAATAAATACAATGACCAGCAGATGGCAGTATAAGACAGTCTCTTCTAAAACTCTGAAGACCTTCACATATAAACACAACAATTCAGCGAACAGTTCCAAGTAATGAATATTACCTTGAACTAAATAAGAAACTACAAAACAGTATTTTAAAATTTCCTTTAAAAACTCCATTGCAGTGTAGAAGACTCAACATTATGCAACAACATTATAATAAATCTGCTATTCGTGTTTCTATGAAGTAGTTAATTAACATATTTAGCTACTAACAAATTAGTTCTACACAGCATTTTTGCTAGTAGCTAGCTGTTTTAAAACACAAGATGCCTTAGGTGTAACTTAGTTTGCATTGATTATGTGTGTGTGTGTGTGTGTGTGTGTGTGTGTGTGTGTGTGTGTGTGTGTGTGTGTGTTTGGCCATATACTATGGTCAAATATGTAAGGAATAGTTGATGACCATCCAATTATAAATAATTATTTTCCAATAATCCAAAGGACCGGAGTCCATTATTCCGCTTATACCACAGTTACCACAGACATTGCTCTTGTAGTTATTTTAAGACATTTGACAAGTCAGGTTTGCATTCAACAGCCCCGTGTTATAAGTATTTATATAAACAGTTATATGCATATATACGAGAATTAACCAATCAAAGTCAGGTACTACAGAGAGATGTGAAATAACACAATTTAGTCCTAATGTAATTCATTCTATTTCAGTTCTGTCCTGCTTTTCGACCTCATGTCGTCATAAATGCACCCATCTAATAGCACTGGGAGTGTGGGCATGAGAGAGAGAGAGACAGACAGAGTTGTGTGTGCTGTGATATGTAATTCATATGTCCTTTAAATTGGACAAGGTGCTCTACTTGCTCATTGAGGCAATAAGCGTCTTATATTGGGCACAAGGCAGCGTTGAAGAGTGTCTTCACAAGGCATCTTTTGCTCGGTGTTGGATGTATTCCCTGTACTCAGGCAGTCTGTGCTTGTGTGTGTGATTTAGTCGTGCTTAATTTAATCCCTTGTGTTTTGGCGTAGAGATCAGTGCAGTAATGTTGAAATGTGGGTCACAGTTAAACCTTCTTTAAAATCCTAAAATACATACAAATTTAGAAACCCAGTGAAGTATAGAGAGTCTTCCAATGTTCTTGATGGAGTTTCTGCCATGAGAATTCAAAATAAAACTCAAGTTAGCAAACAAATCCATCCCAGAGTGCTTTGCAGCAGCTCAGTGACCAGAGGGCGGGGCCTTTCCTGGCTGTGACAGCATTAGTGGGCGGAGCAATATTCAGAGATGTAAGCATAGCTACTAGTAAGCATTCAACAGCAATTTAGATGCACCACATATATCTATATATTAATTCTCTTTATATTTTAAACACACACAGACACGCACAGACCAAAAACAATGTGAGAATAGTCCATGGTGATTCAATTTGACTATATTGACTATAATCTGTCAAGGTTTGTGAATGGTCACATGTTCATTAATTGTTAATGCATTAATGATGAGTTTTTGCTATGAAGGATTCTGTAACAATATAGATTTGATTGTCCTTTACTGTTATGGGCTGTGAAAAATGCACCGTAAAAATGAACACAATCTAATTTCCTGTTGTGTTCTTGAATTGTATTACCATCAAGCACAGAGAGCCAGGGGAGCTTTCACAAAGTCTAGCCATGGGTGGAGGGGGCCTGCACATAATATTTTGTCTTCGGCGCTGTAATATTTACCGATAGCCCTGATGTGGAATAAAAGTTTAGCACAAACATAAATTATTTTTTTCTTTAATGCATACTTTAAAAATTAATGCACACACACACACCAAATGCATTTGGATGTAAACTCAACTTGACATTTAATAAATCTTGATTAATTGATTATTAAAGGAGTGGGTTTGTTTTTCTGCGGGATTAAGCATAATAAATTAATTGCCAAAAGAACGGAGAGATTTTATATAAACAATGTGTGTGTGTAGAAATTACACACAAAAATTAATGTGTGCAAAAAACCTCTGAAATATTCATAAACTGCATCAAGTGCACTGCCTGACAATGTCTTCAGTGCATTATAAAATATTTTAATTCTCAACAATAATGTGCATTGTGATTAAAATCTTGAGAAAATCTTGAGAAATCCTTTTATATTTTAATTTCTTGGGTCAATAATATAGTCAGAAAATATTATAAACATTACAGTTAGTGTGAATTAAAATTGGAACCCCTTTTTCTTTCATAATCACCAGTCTCACATTTTTATTTATACAAAATATAACAAATATAAAATTTAATAATTTACCCAGAAAATATATTTTCGACACAAGTCACAATAAAAAATTTAACCCCTCCCTTACAACCACTTGCTTCTGCTTTGTGTAATCCAAAGATATTTAATAACAATAAAATGCGTCACTGTTATCGATACAAATTGCAGTGGTCAGAATGGGCGCTCTAGTCCCGCCTCCCAGTAAAAAGAGCCAATCGCCAACCATGAATCCTCTGGGAGAGGGACTTTGTGCATGAGCAGAATCGACACGTCTTGTTCTAACAAGGTTTGGGGCACTGCAAATATGGCAGCAAATTGATGAAACGTCCTCAAAAGTACTGGGTAAAAAACCCAGTTTTTACAATTTAGTGGAGTCTTTTGTTTGTTTGATGCGATTATTAAATTACAAAAATAACGATGCATTTCATAACCTCCATCAACCTATTCTATATATCAGTTTAAATATACAAATGTAGACCACTTTAAACAAATATCTAACTGGTGACTATATGAGATGACAGCTCGCAGTTCCTCCCATCACAGAAGGTCTTCAAAAGCTGATTCACAAATCAAGAGAGGAAAACCATAAAATATTCATTAAGTCTAAACTCTTTCAGAACCATTGTGCTCATCTCCACCATATTTCATGGGATTGAGAGACCACAATTTTTAGAGCAATTATCATGCAATGTATGTTAAGTGCCGTTTTCAAAGCATTTAGACAAATGAGGAAGACGAGTAAGCCCTTCGTCTTCTCTTCTTTCTTTGGAGTACTAAATGCATTTAATGTTGATGTTCTCTGCGGACAGTGGTGAGAGGTTGAGAAAGCTTGCACGAGAGCGAGAGAACATGGTTTCTCCATTAGGGACATCCCTTCAGTTTCATTCATCCAGGAAAGAGAGGTAGAAAGTGACAGTCTGACCTGTCAGGTGTAAATGAAAGGGGAGATCTTTGTTACTGGTCTTGGATCAGTCCTGTTAGATTGCTAAAAGGCTTTGGGTCAGGGGGAGTTTGCCTACACCTTCTGTGAGTTCTCATTAGTGGACGTGGCATCTTATTGGTGAAGGTTAAATCTGACAGGTGGAGGTCAAAAAAAGGTCTATAATACCTGTAGAAAGCTGCCTGTTAGCGATTTTAATGTGCCCGGGCTATGTTAACCACTAAACCATATCATTGGTTTATTCGTAGTGTGTTGCTTTACAAAATCCTGTTCAAATAATAAAACGTATTATTTTCCTCCCATTCCTCCCAACAGGTGGGTCAGTAACACAGCTTTACTCTCACTTTACAGCATTTGTAGGAGCAGACATGAGTTTCTGGTTTGGTCAAATCACCACCACAATTTTTTTCCTCTGGTTTCTTTCTAAATATGATTTAAAGAAAGGAAATCTGTTTACTGCCTTCACCACCCAACCGAATTCAAAAGAACAGCTCTAATAAAACAAGTGTTGCTTCTCACTGTTAATACCGTCAAATAAATCAGAGTTCAACTAAAGACAATCTTACAATTGCTCCTCAGGCTTAACATGTTCAGAAGTGATCTATGAGAACGCTGAAACGTTCTGACATGATCTTGTTTTCAGGCGAAAGTTGTTGTTTTTTTAATTAGGAATCAATAGAGCAGAAAGGTGGAAAATTAGAGTCAGGCCCTCGAGGAAACATGATAACTCATAAGCCCTCTAAACCTGACATTAAATATTAGTTCATATTTAAACAGTTTGCGCTCAGTAAGACCAATAAGTGTTAAAATGACAATAAAAACCCATGCGCTTCACACAGTTTGTCACCTAAATGATCAAATGCCAACACAATGTCAAAACAGCATCTGTGATAGTGTTTCATGTCAGCAAACAGACGCTATGGCTAATGACTTTCACATTTGCATGTTATTCATGGACACTTGCAAGAAGAATAATTATAATGAAGTGTATAATGATATCTATCCATCTATCCATCTATCCATCTATCCATCTATCTATCTATCTATCTATCTATCTATCTATCTATCTATCTATCTATCTATCTATCTATCTATCCATCTATCCATCTATCTATCTACAGTATCTATCTATCGTTTTCACACAGAAATTACGGAAAATACACGGAAATGCGTCTGGGATTTGTCCAGATTTGTCCAGATCATTTGATTTTTGGTTGATTCATACTGTGAATTATTTTGTAAAATAACTGTAAAATAATTAAATACTTCACAAAACAAAATAAAATCTGTACAAGTATAGTTTGTCTACCAAGCCCCTAAGGTGACATAAGAGTAAAAAAAAATTTGCTCACGGGTAACTGATCATGTGCTCACGCGCAAACCTTCATGTGCAGAATTAAAAAAAAAAGTTTAGTTTCGTGTACTCACATGAAATTTTACGTGTGCACACAAAACTAACCTTTATTTAATTTTGCTCCATGTCCCCTTGTCCCCATGTCCCCTCCATGTATTTGTCAGACGTGCGATTGGGAAAAAAATAGTAAATCACATAATCACGTGAGAGATAACTCATTCCTGTGGGCCATGCGGTCAGAGTAAGAGTATGTCTGCGGTTTGGACTTTTTACAAAATCTTGGAAAAAGACCAAAAATCGCCAAAATGTTATCTTACTTTTTTGCCTCTCTCTCATTATGTTGGTTAGTTAAATGTTAAATAGCTCCAATCCATGTTCAGTATTTTTTTTTTGATGCAGAAATAAACTAGCTAATAGGCCAACTGTTTGGTATTGTATACAAGTGTTTAAATAGGTATTGGCCCCAAAAAATCATATTGGTGCAGCCCTATATGTGATGTATTTAAAGTCCTGCACTTTGTAGTTTTGTTTCCCAGCGTCTGAAGTTTGCTAATTATCTGTGATTTCTCTCTCGAGAAACATGTTTGTTTATGAAGAGATCCCTGATCTCTGCTTCAGTCCAGTTTGCCGTCTTTTCTCTTAGGGATTGTTGATCTGTGTTTAAATCCCTGTGTCAAAGAGCTAAACCATAACTGTCTGCGTCTTGTTCACACACAATGCTTTCCGTGTATGTTACGGCAATGTTAGTAGGTCTATCCGTGTATGTTACGGCAATGTTACTAGGTCTATCTATCTATCTATCTATCTATCTATCTATCTATCTATCTATCTATCTATCTATCTATCTATCTATCTATCTATCTATCTATCTATCTATCTATCTATCTATCTATCTATCTATCTATCTATCTATCTAATTAGGGTGTATAATGATGAGTTACGCCTTTTTCTACAAAAACACTGAACACCCTTTGTGTGGCAATACTTTGAAAATAGACGGACACCTGCAGCTGCCTGACTGCACTCAAGGCTGGTGAGAGAGCCTTGCTTTAGGGCAAATATGATCTGAGGCAACAGAAAACCTTGAGGAAAGCTATAATGTGTGAGTTTCACACAAGGTTGAGTTTTGTGTTGGTCTCTCTATGGCTTTGTAATGATGCCACCCTGAATCTCCAAGGCTTTGAGAACTCTGGAGGAAGAACGCATGTTGCCTGATAATCAGATCCAGCAGCTCTGAATCTATTAGCAGACACAGCCTGTCCTTTCAGAGAGGAAACACGGGTCAATTATATGCAGAGAGAATGAGAGTTTAATGACATTTGTCCGCTATGCTGTTAGGTAAACAGAATGAGTTGAGTATGTTATAAATGCCACATTCAACCACAGCAGATGCAGATACAAAAATTGTTTGTCACTGCAGTCAGGGGAGTCAACTGGTCCTCATTTGACTCTCAACACAGTTTGCACTGGTGCATTTAAATGACTCATTTCTGTGCTCTCTAAATGTGTGCACACAAAGCAACAGCAAAAATCTTCAAAATGTGTGCAATTTGGGTAAAGAGGAAAAGAGGGTGCTTCAGTATTTTACTCCCTACTGTGGCACTTGACCTCAGACTGCTTAAGTGTGCAACATAACAAGTGTTTGTCTAACACAGGATTTTAAAACTTTATGATGCTAAAGACCCCCAAATATGATGAACCTTTTTTTAAGAGGCCGCCTATATATATATATTTTTTTACATACTTTTATGTATAACAATTATACACTGTAAAAATACAGTAAAATAATGGCACAATAAATTACAGACATTTTCCATAAAACAAAAATAAAGTTTTTTTCTGTAATTTTCTCATGAATTTCCGTGTTATAGTCACAGAATATTTTGCTAATTTATCTGTGTCATTGTCACGGATCTCCGCATTTTTCTGTGTCCGTACCACAGACTTTCTTTTCCGGGTCAGTTTCACGTATTGGTGTCTCAATTGTTTTTCCTATTTTCTTACTATTGTTGCTTAGGTTTGGGGTTAGAACGACTTTCTGTTACATAAAATGACATCCTAACCCAAACCCAACTCTAACCCTAACGTCAAGCAACAATTGTTTAAAAATCTGTAAAAAATAGTATAAACCAATAGTTAAAGTGACATACTAACCCAAACCCCAAATCTAACCTAAAACCCAAGCGACAATGGTTTAAAAATAGGAAAAACAATTGAGTAACCAATACGTGAAACTGAAACAGAAAAGAAAGTCTGTGGTATGGACACGGAAAAATGTGGAGATCCGTGAAAATGACACGGATAAATGAGCAAAATATTCTGTGACTATACCACGGAACTTTGTGAGATCATGTTGAGCGTGAAGCTGGATGTATAAACCTGAAGACATTTTTGAAACATTTTAATTTCAAATTTATTTGTACTGCAGTAACTACAGCAGATTGACAAAAATTATTATGAACCTCAGTGAGATAAATGGGACTCCTATAAGGAAAACACACTAGAAAGATACAAAGTAAATATGCAATGAGAGGTAAATAAATAATAGTAAAAAAAAATCTTTGTTTTTCTCTGAAAATTTCTGGGGACCCCCTAGAACCACCTGAAGGCCCCCTAACACGCAATACCGAGAATTGAGAAGACAGAGAGAAACAGGGAGCTACATGCATAGTACAGCATGAAATTAAGGACCTCTTATAGCTAGAATAGTAGCTGTTTACTGTAACTTAATCCTAAATCAAACCCTTACAGAAACCTGTGACATTATTAGATGTAAACCATAACATTAGGCTGATTTATGATCCCTTCAAACAAACAGAACCGTTCTCCCTACTAGTTTGTTTTTGATGTCTTACAGTACTGTATATAACCATGGTTCTTACATTTAGAGTCAAACCAAACACTTAAACGTATAATTATCTGTAATATTATCAGAGTATGTAACCTGACAGTTCTGGAACTTTTAAGTCAGGAACATGTTAGAAGCACACAAAGGCCCACGTGTGTTATCCCAGTGTGAATTGGCACATTACCGAGAGCAGAAAAATTGGAGTTGACAGCGAATGAATTATTTATAAGGGAGGAATCCCAGAGGAATGTAAGAGGTGGGGAGGGGAAAGGGGAGGGGCAACTAATTATTAATTCATTAAGCGCAGTAACCTCAAAATCTCACCTAAGAAACACCCAGTGTATGTCGACCTAAAATATTCAAATAGGATAGAGTTGGATATGTTCAGCAGATGTGAAACATTTTTCCTATCAGTACACACAAATGTGCATACTGTACCCACAACAAAGGTTGTCTTCTTTGACCATGGAGAAATAAAGGTATTGAGCACAAATAGAAAGAGAGAAAGGTAGAGTTGTCTGTTGGATTCTGTGACAGGACATAAAATGCTGTGACAGGTACATTAATATTCCTGAACATTTGTTGGTGCCGATGGTCCTATCGGTTCTATTTTTGTCTCTCTCTCTTTCTCTTTCTCTCTTTCTCTCTCTCTCTTTCTCACAAGTGTTATTGTAAATTTTACAGTTTGGAATTTACAACATGAAACGCGATACTTAATCAAATGAGAAAGACATTAATCATGTCAACATTTTTTGCACGATGGTCAGATTGTACTCCTTGTCTATAAATCCATGTGTCTTTCTATAGCTTAGTCTTTGTCTGAGGGACTAAAAGCACCAGCAACCCTTTCAGAAAGTGACTAAGCATAAGTTTATAACCGGTGTTTACTGGTGCTCATTTAAAGCCACTTGAAATCCATCTGTTCTGAAAGACCTGCACACATACACATGCACAGCAATTTAGAAATAGGCATATATTCTCACTAAAATGTGTGAGTCGGTGTGTGACTCTCACTGGGAATGTGTGAAACTCTCAGGATCTATAAACTCAGTGAGTTTATTATTTGTGAGATCTATGTGTTGTTATTTCTGAGCATTCTGTATTGGTTCCATCTACCTTGGTAAATTTCTTTAAAGAAAAACACCCCTGGTCCCCTTGATTAAATTTTTTACAGGAGCATTTTTTACTTTTGTGAGAGCTTTTTCCTTACAAATTTTGCCCTGAGCCTTAGTTAATTTCTGCACCTACTCCACAACATTATTCTTTTGTAAACATGTGGCACCAAGCAGACTGCTAAGATGAACGGTATAGTCTAACATCTGACATACTGTTATGGGACTGGTGTTTATATTTTATTAGGGGGTAGTTGGACTATACAATCTTATGGGTGCACACCGTATGTTACTTTTATATGTTGTTAGAAGGCCTTTACTCTCTTAAATTCTACTTTAATGCCTTATTATGGTACTGTATGTAGTGTAGGCAATGAAGTACATGAAAACCCTGTTCTCTCTTATGAGAATGATCTCAGATCTTGGCAAAGCTCAGGGGTGTCATTAGATACCTATTAATGTAAGTGTGATGACATCACAGCCAAGATTACATTAGTGAGCTCCTTATCTAATAATGTGAAAATGATTTTAGTTTTGGGGTTTACAGTACTCTTTGTGCTAATATATACTTTTTATATAGTTTTATAGTTTCTGTAACTCAACTTGTAGAGCATTGGGATAGCAGTGAAAAGGTTATAGGTTGAAGTATAGCTCAGTTTTGTTGTATGGAAAG
This sequence comes from Paramisgurnus dabryanus, assembly GCF_030506205.2. NCBI lineage: Eukaryota > Metazoa > Chordata > Actinopteri > Cypriniformes > Cobitidae > Paramisgurnus > Paramisgurnus dabryanus. The sequence goes on from NC_133347.1 coordinate 16,569,498, forward strand.
CAGACACCCAGACATACTGCCTATCATCTCTGGGTTGGATTAAGGTGGGATAAGTCATTAAAGTAAGTAAGTAAGTAAGTTTATTTATAAAGCACATTTAAATTCAGCTCTAGCTGACCAAAGTGCTGTACATAACAGGAAGTCAATACACAATAAATAATAAAAAAAAAAAAAAAAAAAAAATTAAAGACTAAATTAATTCTATAGTGTCACTATGTCTACAATACACTTGGAATTTATTGAGTTCATTAAACATGACATTATTACTTACATGTTTATGTATATATTTAATGCGTGTGTGGTGTGATTGTAATATCTCTGTAATGGGTCCGAGGTTTATAATGGTCATTATGAGGCACTTACAGGCCCATTACAGAAAAGTTTTCAAATGTCTGAATGTATTCCGGAACTCTTATTTGTCTATCTTAGTTCTGAAACTTTCTTCTATTATATAATTAATCAATGAGAGAGAGAGAGAGACAGAGAGAGAGAGAGAGAGAGAGAGAGAGAGAGAGAGAGAGGGGGGGGGGTAATTATTTCTAAATGCCTTTTAAAAGCTCTCCTTGATTGTCATAATCCTTCTTAAAGCTTTGAAGCACCAAAGAGATCCTTCTCTTTATATGAGACAGTCAGTTAGGGAGAAATATATTATTAAATATATTTAATACATATATTCATTGACCCATCTCGGGTGATAATGAGACCCACAAACTATAAAATTCACTTTGATGCATCTTTTTCCAGGTTTCTCTTATTTGCGGCCCTATTTTAACGATCTGAAACGCAAGTGCGAAGCGCAAAGCGCAAGTGAGTTTGTGGGCAGATCTTGGGCGCTGTTGCTATTTTCCCAGCGGGAGAAATAACTCTTGTGCCAGGCGCAAATCAATAAGGGGTTGGTCTGAAGTAGGTTCATTATTCATAGGTGTGGTTTGGGCGTAACGTCAAATAAACCAATCAGAACGTCATCCAACATTCCCTTTAAACGCAAGAGCGCAAGTTCCATGGCGTTGCTATTATTATGACGGATTTACCAGGCGCACGCCAGGAGCGGTTCACAGCCGAGGAGACCCACGTTCTTGTAAGAGCAGTCAAAGACAGAGAAGTTGTTTTGTATGGGGATAGGAGAAACCCACCCAAATCAGCGTAGGTTAAACAGGCGTGAGAGGAAATAGCCACAATTGTCTCATCAGCTGGCATCCCCATCGTTGCGCCAAGCGCTACAATGATGTCAGGAGACGGGGGAATCCCAAGCTTGCCAGCATAAATCGGGCACGCCGTGTAACGGGAGGTGGATCTGCCTCTACACAGGACCTGACGCCAGCAGAGGACATCGCTGCATCCACCCTCACCACTGAAAGGGTTTGGGGGCTTTGAAATCGGACCCAAGAAACGCAAGCAAGGTCCAACCCCAAAGTAAACTTACAAACAAGTTCATATACATTAAGGTTTCTTATGAAAATATTTTAATTATTACTTACATAAAATAAACGTAATACAGCCACACAACAAACTTATGAAAATATTTTAATCGTTATTGCATGAGAATTTTTTAACGCAGCCACACAATAATTAAAAACTATCACCACAATGCTCACCACTATGATTCCCCTTATCTCATGTGTTAATATTTTTTATTGTAACAATTTATGATTTGCAAAAATAACTGTTGCATCTGTGTAGATTAGATAAGCAAAGTGTGTGCGCGTTGTGCACGCTATACATTATGGTCAAGCATGCGCCCTTAAAATAGCATAATGAACCACGCGCAACGCGCCACTGACTTTAGACTAGTTTTTATTGGTCAGTGGGGCAATTGTTTTTTGAAACTGCAAAATAGCATCAGGGTTGGTTTGCGCCGCAACACGCCTCCTTTTTTGCGCTGAACCGCCCAGGGAGCGCAAGTTCATTCCCTAGTTTGCCGACGTGCGTCTGTGGAGGGAAAAACCCGCTGTGCGCCGGTGCAAAATGATACATGCGTCACTGACAAAGTCAATTGCGCTGGGTGCAAGATAGGGCCCTAAGTCTCATTCACAAATTTTTACGTAATAGTTTTTAGTCTGCAGAAAAGGTTGTTTCTGAATGCAAACATACAGTGCAGCTTAATAAATTCAAATATGTTGTTAATAAGACTGTCTTTGCATTTAAACGTATCAGTTATTCATCATACACCTGACATAATTTACTGCTCCTTTAAAATAATATTCCCTTACATTCAAACCAAAACCCTATTCATAAATAAATAAATAATGGTGTACGCACAGGCATTTTTGGAGAGAGCAGGTTAAGACTAAAGACTTAAAGGCGGGGTGCATGATCTCTGAAATTCAATGTTGACATTTGAAATCACCTAAACAAACATGCCCCTACCCCAATGGAATCTGGACCTGCTTTTGATAGACCCGCCCCGCACATACGCAACCCAGGCAACGATGTCAGTAGACACACCCCTTACTGCTGCTACAAGTGTGTTTTGGTACTCGGCCCGACTCCCTTTTTCAAAGCATTTTTCACAAATCATGCACCCCGCCTTTAAATAGAGTCTGAAGATTAAAAGGTGGGTATAACTGGTTTACTGCACGTTTCCTCTGGTATGTGGGAGAGATGGTCTATAATTGTCTCACATAGACAATATCACTGTAGTAAGATGAAAAATTATACTCATATTTTCCCAAAACCATATACAGGATATGTATTAGTTATACAGCTATTTATAAACTGTACACTTTAAAAAATGCTGAGCTATTCTCAATTAAAGGGACAAGCAGCCATTGGGTTAAATTAACCCAGAAAAGGTTTATATTTGACCCAACAGTGGGTTAAAACAACCCAGCATAGGTTAAATCGCAACCCAATGGGCTGGGCTCGTCCTTTTATGACCCAAAGCTGTGTTGAAAATAAATAAACCAACATTTGTAAGAGTGTACTTTAGTGAATGCATTCATTTAGTTTACTACTTTTTGTTAGAAGTTGAAAGTGCTAAATGAGAACAGATGTGGCAGAAAAATCATCAAAAGACAAACGAGACAATAAATAAGGTTTTGTGGGAAAAACATATTGGCAAATAGCAACAGTGCAAATTACTTTCATTAAAATGGATTTGTTCTTTTAGGACCAGTTTTTCTGCATTAAACCACTGATGAGCCCTTCGAGCATTAGTATATGGTGATGTAAAGCACATTCATTTGTATATATTTCAAATAAACTTTGCTAAATAGGTGCCCTGCTGATATAGAATGTTAATATTTTTGCTCAGTTCTTCTTACTCTTGGTTGAACAAAAACAGCCTATAAATCCTACATATTTCTACAACATATTCAACAAAAGCCAGAATACAGACATTGGTATGCAGCTGCAACAACTTGAACATATATAATTTAGGTATAACCTGTGGACGAGACCTGTTTCTGGACTCTGTCAGTGGTTCACAGAAGGATGAAGCCTGCTGCCAAAGTGCAGAATAACAATCCTGGTGTTGCTGCCTGTAAAATAGCAGTTCTGTTACAATTCTAAAACACACATAAATCCAAACCAACATGAGTCTAAACAGACATAAACCCATCGTATTGTAAAAATAGACTGCAAAATCATCAAGCTGTAATGTCAACTTACAATAAATGACACCCAAACAAAGAGCGATCACTTTGGGTTTCTTCACACGTGTGCTTTGCTGAAGTTTATTCATTGCATGAATACCAAGGCTGTCACAATGATTTATACACATGTAAAATCCTTTGACAGAAAGAGAATGATAACATTGCAAATCATTTTATGTAGACAATGCAATGCCTATTGCTTAAACCAGCACTTACACTAGATTGTTTGTTTTTACTACAGTACTGTATATGAAACTAAATACTGTAGATCCATTTCTTCAAAATTATTTATTGAGCAGCTATCTATCAGCACTACCGTCAACATAAGTCTAAGTAACAGAAGTGATTTGCCTTAATGCATCAACACATAATGCGCATTACATGAAGCCCTTTCACTTACATTGACACTGACAGCAGATCATAAGGAAGCAGTCAAATATACAACAAGGTGACACAGAGATTAAATACTTCTCATATGCAACTGATATTCTTTTTACTATTTTGAAAACCCCAAAAGGGTGACATAAATAATAATTATTTGGAGCTATTATTTTCTAAATACATTTCGCTCATCCTTCAGAGGAAAGCCATGATTTAGGCAATTTATGATTGACAGTGTGTAGATATCTATGTGATGTGATGATAATCTGTGTAGCGTTAAAGTGATTCCGATCGCAATATTCCATCACGCACTAAGCAGCACTCTAAATGAATGTATTAGCGTAGATCTAATAATATACTCCTGCGTTTGCATATTTTATGTTACACTCAGAGATTTCTCCAATCTGATTTACTAGCTCATTTCACTAATACATTTTCATGTCACAATATACCTTTGGAAACCGGCTCCATTTCCTTGCAGGATTAAGGCTCATGTTTTATTCACACCTGATACGTACGTTATGATTTAATCTGGATTTATTATTGATGACGAGCATGATGTCCAGTAGAAATATTCATCCAAAGTGTTCAGCATGATGGAGATAATTTATGGAGAACTGTAACTACACTTCATATGTCTCTTAAAGAACCAAAAGAATGACATAATGTGAGAAAACTGAATTTAAGGTCCAGTTTCTCGTGATCCCGTTTTTCTAACTTTAGTTAGTGTGTAATGTTGCTGTTAGAGCTTAAACAATATCTGCAAAATGATAAATCTCAAAGTTCACTGCCAGGCGATAAATTTTCTTTAATAAAATTCACCTTTCAAAGCCTACAGCGAATGGCCGGTTTGGACAGCCTCTACTTCCTGGTTGTGTGACGTCAATATGAGAGTTTATCCCTAACCTCCACCCACAGGAATACGTCAGTCGCCAGGTTAGGCTCAAACGGCTCTGCTAAGCTAAGCTGCTATCGAATCACAACACACTAAACAAACTACACAATCAGAACTCGGTACATATTTCTGAAGGAGGGACTTCATAGAACAAGAAAGACATCAGCCCGTTTTTATGACAGTGAAAACAGCGCAATAGAGATAAGTAAATTGTGTGAAAAATACAGGTTTTTTTACATGAAACATGAACACATGTTATATTGCGCCCTGTAAACACAATTATAAAACAAAGAGAATGAGACCTTTAAAGCTGCAGTCGGCAAGATTTTTTGATAATATTAACTGAAACCGACACTATGCTCCGATAGAACAACATAAATTAGACTGTTTAAAAAAACCCTGCGCTTCTACCTCCACCTAGAGCCTGTTATTTGTTTGGCAAAAGCCACCGCTGCCGGTTCATCTGGTCCAATCAGTGAAGGGATGTGTAAAATCTGCCGGTCAACCACAGTTCCTGCACACATCACAGATCCAACCTAGCGCTTTACAATATCATGTGTCGTGCATACGCCTGAAGTTCACAAGTGTGTTGGACTGAACGCGGTACTACTCAGCGTAATGGAGGAAACATTCACTAACAAACTTCTGATTCCTCGGTTAACCAGAGCTAGGAGAACAACCAAGGAAAAGAAAACAACCAAGGAAACAAAGATAGAAAGCAACCATTCCCATTATAAAACTAGGATCAATAACGGACCGGCATTTGAAAGGTGGAGAGATCTATGAGATTTTAAAGGGTTCAAGCTGGAAGCAGAGTTTGCCACATTTCTTCTCGACATGTAATTGTTCTTTATCAACAATTGATTGTATTTCTGAGTGTTATGTAAGTAATCTAAGTATTCTTGCACACGCACTGAGGAGGACAAGCTCAATGGAAGGTTGCTCGTAGCCTGGTCCAACCAGACTCTCGTACATTCATTTCATTTGTACAGAGAGTCTGGCCACGCTCCATTGCAAAGCGTTACTTCCGTTAAGGGGGGTCCATTGTTGAAGTTTAAAACTATTGGATCTGCCCAGAGTCACTCAGTATCTGATAAAAGCCAATCGCTAACGCGTGGTCGTGACGTATATCATGCACCGAAACCGGACGGAAACAACAAGTCAGAATAATCAGACAAACAAAACTTAGCAAACCTGGTTCTTGCTCCGGCTTTAACTTCTGTATATTCGGCAGTTTTGCAACAACGGACCGAATAGCTTTTCTCACGTCTTTCTCCGCTGCCATTACTGAACTACAACTCAAACTGATGCACAACCTCAACGTCATCGTTCTTAGCAACCCCAATCTGTTCGTTGATTGGTCCTGCAGATTTTTGCAGGAGAAAACGAAACTCTATAGAGCCATCCCAGACGTACTGCTGAAGCGAAATGAAAATTAAGCCAGGCTAGGTTGCTCGGTGGTAGTGTGGAAAATTTTAAACATTTGAAATCATCTCAATCCTCCAAAGTTACCGACTGCAGCTTTAATAGAGATAAGTCACGTGTGCAGATTAGGGGCCAAATTTACTAACAGTTGCACAAGCTCAAACCATATTTTTTTCGTTAAATAACGACTGTCAGAATTTACTACAGACACGCATTGAATAATTAGCACTGAAAAGGTGTGGTTTAGTTATTTTTGTGACTGACCTTATTGCATATGCATTTCTAAGAGTTTCCCTTTCAGATGCAAAATTTATGGGAGGAGATTATTTAAATGATTAACGATTTACGATTTAGCGATTTACTAATGTTACTAATGCGCGTGTGATATTACTGGTTTTTGAGCCATTATTTGACAAAAAGCATGTCTTAATGTCATTTTACTGTCAATTTTTGTGTGGAGAGTTTATCTTGTTATTAAATCCATGTGGGTTTTTTCACCTACCGTTGGGGTCCCTATGCTAATCAATAAGGTCCCTGCGCATGCAGCGCATGTTACCTGGCAATCGCATCATGGGGTTTGTGGAATGACGCAATTATTTTTATGCTTGGAAGGCCCTCGTCTTGTCATGGGGCCCCAGGCAATCTGCCTGCATTGCCTGTTTGGCGAGCCAGCCCTGAGGATAAGTCAAACAATACCAAGTGTTTCAAAAATGAATGTAAACCTTCACTTTTCAGTGTCCTATGGCTTCATTAGCTGTGATGTCTGTGGTGCTGAACTCAAACGCATCACACGTTAGTAGATCATCAGCTCTGTTTATTTGCGCTGCTCCTAGTAGATTGCGTTGGTCATTATGGAAATCACCCATTGCACTTGTGTTATTTCATTTTTTAGTTTTTAGTAAATACATTCCATGCTGTGAGGTAACCTAAACACTATTGGCAGTTTTGAATGAGGGAGGAGCCACTCATATGCCCCACCCTAATTTAATATTTCAGTGGAAATTTCATTAGCACATTCAACAAAGCTCCATATTTCAAAGCATTCAGTGGGTCCAACCACAGCAAATCAAGGTAAGGTAAGACATTGTTGAATACTGATTCTATGTACTTGATTGTGATTGATTTTTCTTGTAGCTTGGTGGACTTCAGAAAACCATGCAAGTAAATTTTCTCTAACATCTGCAACCTATCTAGTCATCACTAACCGTTTATCACACAAATGCTGTTTCAAAATAACAACTATTGATTATCCAGCAATGTGAGTAGGTCCTTGAAATTGCAAAAACATTGTCAAAACGTGCCGCACAAGGACCGTGTCACGGTGATCCTCAATACTTCAGTTTCTGTTGAGCAAAGACCATAAAGAACAGCATTGTGGCATCATGGCCGATTGATGTACTGAATGAGGTGTACTGTAATTTAAAATGAATGAAGGTGTTTAGAGAGAGAGAGAGCTCACAGCAGGAGCCAGAAGAGTTACAACCAGAGCCGATCCAGCACTCCTATCTTTATGGGCCTCTCGCTTCACCTAACCGACATTAAATATTCCCACCAGTAATTCTTAGTACCAATGTATCACACAACCAATAACTGAAAAAGTTGAAATAAATACAGTGGAAAAATGTCTTTGGAACACAACAAAGAAAAATGTGTCAGGTTCATACCTTTACCATAAATATTAATTTAATTACATTGTGTTCTTATTAACAAAAGGTGATATATATTGTTTATTCACCAAAACAAACTATGATGTATGACTGTCAGTCTCCATACAATTTCGCACAGAATAGTAGCTTTTACTCTAACCCCACTTCGAGAACGCTGAATCTGCAAGATGTCAGTTTCCAATACAGAAGACAAAAGTTCAAAGACATGTAAAAGTTGCACCGATTGCAAGTTACGTACTGAGAAATATCTGAGCCAAAGTGAAACTGTTATCCGGATACAAATTTTCTATCCGAAGAGACTCATACTGTAAAACTTTTTATTTGTGTAATTTAACCGGTTTTATCGACGCACATGCGGTGACGCGATTTCGCGTCTGGTCGGAACTATACTTCCAGTTTGTTTGTTTAATGGTCTGACTAGTTGCAAAACTAAGCTCTTGAACAAATACCGCGTCGAAAATAACAAATGTTTTGGTTTCCTAGGTAATCTACGTGTTGTTTATTTTGCTTGTTATGTAAATAAACTACTTTAAAAGGTCTTTGTTGTTATTGATTCTTAGCGGAGTTTACTGAAAGTGTTGACCACAAAAGCCGTTTACACTATGTTGTTCATGTTGAAACTGTCTATATAGCACTTTATACACTCAGAAAAAAAGAGACAAAAGTTGTTGTGGGATGGTACCTTTCAAAAAGGTCCTAATGTACAATTTTGGTACAGATATGTATCTGTATGTAACTCTAAGGTACCAATGTGTACCTCTGAGGTAATATGTACCTTTAAGGTACAAAGGGTACTTTTTAAAAATGTACCACCCCAGTGACAACTTTTGTATTTTCTTGGCTCGGCTCGTTTTACTTTGGCTCAGTATACTTTTCAACTGCAGTTTAGTATTGCTTTAGAGTAGGTGGGATTATAGACTTGTTATAATAATGTATAATTCTGTATAATTGTGCCACCTACTGCCGTGACATCATCGTAAACGTGACACAAACAAACAACACTGGATCAATGGAGCATATAAATTGAATCGTGTTCTTGATTCGCTGCATGTTTTTTTTAATGCTATAAAGGGAGTTTGTGAACTTGTACAACAAAGATGGCGCACGAAGGTAAGCTTATAATTTAGCAATGGCACTGGTAGTGACGATTCCCTCTGACCAATCATTGATCTGAATGTCTACAAGTCACATTTTCGTATCAGTACAGCTTGCTTGGAAGCTTAACCGAGGTCGTAATAAAAAACTGCAAGGTACTAGGTACTGTACATAGTAAAAAAAAAACCCAAAAGTGAGCCATACAGAGTCATTTGCAGTGGAAAAATGCACAAACTGTTTTTGGGTTGAGTAGGGTTAGCTTACTTTTGGGGGCTTTTTCACAATGTGCAGTACGTGGTACCAATACTTTTTTTTTTAGTACTACCTCGGTTGGGGCTCCAAGCTAGGTGAGCTGATATTAAAATGTGATGTAAAAACACTGTAGATTTGATTGGTCTGATAGAATCATCACTACCAGCGTCATTGCTAACGCAAGATTAGCTTTACCGTCGTGCTTACGTTGTATTGAGCAAACCTGTTGTCATCTGTGCTTTGTTGTAAGTTCCCCAACTCCCTCTTAGCCGTGAAAAACATCCACAGGCTGAGAATCAGGAACACTTGAAGTTTGCGGTGAGACACCTGACACATCAAGACTGACGCCATGGGTGTTTTTACAGAAACTGTCATGTGAGACAGAGGTATAATGATAAATGGGATGTGCAAACATCTATTTGTGGTGGTAAATTTGGATTTTGTGGCATGTATGGGAAACACTGCATTCCAACGATGTTTGCTCCCACTTTTTGGATGATGTCACAGCAGTAGGCAGCCCAAAAATAATGACACGCCTATAAACCCTCCCACTCTGAAGTGGTACTAAACTCAATGGAAAAGCTAACCAAGGCAAAGTAAGGTGAGTTGACACAACCTCACCCGTGGGGGACTATGCATTAGAAAAGCGCCATTAGAGACATTTTTCATCCTCTGTGTTTTTGTACACACCCATTATCTGCAATTTAAATTCCTCATCAAAAACAGTGGCGTTGATTTTTAATCCTTCTCTGTCTATGCAAATCCCCCAGGAATTAATAGTTTACATGAGAGAGACTAATGGATCAAGCTCATAATACAAATATAGATTAAAACCTAGAATAACTAGATCCAACCGAGGTAAGTTTATTTTCGTCTGCCAGGCAGGGTGATATTACACTGACTCATTTGAGCCCTGTGTTCAGTTGCTAATCTGTAATTAGCATCCGAAAGAGCAGAACATTGAAAATGAGGGTTATTAATATTCCATAACTCATATCTTCTGTTTTTTTGTATTTTAATTATAGTGTGGTGAAGAGTGACAGAGGCTGCAATCAGAGTGATTCGCAGGGTTGCTGCAGAAGAGCTGAATGTGGATAATTTGAAAAGATTTATAAGACTCACCTTTGCTGAATAAACTGATATCTACATTCTGTCATTTTATCTGCTTCTGTGCGTTAAGTCATATTATAATGGAAATGTGTTTCAGAAGTCTGGTGACCTATTCTAACCCACTATTAGTGTATGCTGACCTGATAATGCTAAAATTGAACAGTGAAGATTTAAAGAAAAGTGTCCAAGATGATTTCAGCGAATAGTACGTGGACAAATTACAGTAGGCCTACAGGGAGAATAGAAATAGGTAAAGTTTCTGATCCTCTCATTTCTTTAAATCCTTTTTATTTTAATCCTACCTAACTGCAATGTTAATTAAGAAAAGAATTAATTTCTTCATTTTAATTAAAAAAAGAATGACTTGCATTAATTGTGCCACTTCTGTCTGCTTTAAGGTCCACTGTGTAGTGCTGTCAAGACGTTAGCAGATGGCCAAATATAATGTGGCCAGATTAATATATATGTTAGTATATTATATTAATGCAACCAAATGCAACAACCAGACATTTGGATGCTGTGAAAGCGTTTTGATAAACTTTCTGAGTTGCTAACACATTAGAACCACTGGGGGAACAACACCACTTCCGTTGCCAAAATGCGTGCACAGGATATTTGATCACACGGGCTGTAAAAGGGTCTATAGACTTTTATCGGACGCACGTGTGGTGATGCAATTGGTGATGCGTCTGGTCAGAACTTTACTTCCAGATTCTGTTTGTTTAATGGTCTGACTAGTTACTAAACTGAACTCTTGAAATACCTCGTCGAAAATAACAAATGTTTTGGATTCCAAGGTGATCTACGTGTTGTTTATTTTGCTTTTTATATAAATAAACTTTAAAATGACTTTGTTGTTATTTATTCTTAGCGGAGTTTACCGGAAGTTATGTGTTTTCCACGAAATCCGCTTGTTTATGTTGTTACTGCTGAAACCATCCAGAGAACAGTTTGTCCGTTTAAGGGGGCGTTCACATATTGCGTTTTTTGCACGCTCAAGTTTGTTATTTCAAATGTAGGTGCATGTTAATGCGCGCTCATAATAGAAGTGACACAGTTGCGACACACTCGTTTTTTTCCAAGCGTGTCCGCACTGCATCGAGTTAAAAACATCCCAACTTTTCAGAATGCTGCAAGTGCACCGCAGGTCATGTGACAAGAACCTACACGCGTTGCGTTTTCAACACGTTTTATAGGCGCAACATGTTCACATGGAAAAAACGAGCGAGTCGCACCGCATGCACATTGTTTCCATTTTGAGCGTGCATACTACATGCCTACATTTAAAATAACGAACTTGAACTTGCAAAAGATGCAATATATGAACGGCCCCTAAGGCTACTGTCAAACGATGCTTTTCCATTGCATAGTACCACACGGTTTGGGTCAGGTCAGCTTACTTTTGGGGGCTTTTCCACTGGGTGCAGTAAGTAGTACCCAATACTTTTTTTAGTACCACCTTGGTTGGGGTTCCAAGCGAGCCGAGCTGAAACCAAAATGTGATGCGAAAAACTGTAGATCATTGATTGGTCTGAGAGAAACGTCACTACCAGCGTCATCGCTATCATGTAAAAGATTAGCTTAATCTCGAGTAAACATGTTGTCATCTGTGCTCTACTATAAGTTCCCGAACTCCCTTTTAGCAATAAAAAATATCCACAGGTTGAGAATCTGGAACGCCATACCAGTTTTTTTCAGACTTGCAGTTTGTGGCGGCACATTCACGACGCGCACATTCACATATGTGACCAGTCACGGAAAGTAGGGACACAAGTCGGATCTGGGGCATTTTGAGTTATTCACAGATTCTGAAAGTGCAGTTTCTAAGCTTAACGATGTGTAACACATAAAAATCTGATACGATTTGGAGAAGTTGTGGCCATTCAAGAAACAAAAAGCCGAGAACAGAGGTCTTCCGAGTTTAGAACGACATAAGGGTGAGTCATTAATGACATTATTTTCATTTTTGGGCGAACTATCCCTATTAAGGAGTCACGCTGTACCCTTTGGTGCGGGTGCAAAAACTTAAACCGCTTATCCAGTATGCAAATACACACAATGTATATGAGAATGAAGCCCCCCGCTGCATGCTAGAATCTCCGGAAAAACAACCCGATGTCAACCGCAAAATGTACGCTTTAAATATACAAAAACTGCTATCTCAAACATGGAGAGGCTTCTTCGTGATCTCAACTAACAGATTCTGCAAAAAACGAAAAATCACAAATTTTGAAAAAAACAATACTTTCTTTCTCATTATCTCGAAAGTTGTGCTGCCGACTTGTGTCACTGGTTTCCGTGACAGGTATATATTATATGCTTAAATGCAACTTAAATGAGGCTCAGGGGAGCGCGTCAACTGACTCCATGGGTGTTTGTACAGAAACTGTCATGTGATACAGTAGTACAGTAGTGATAAACGTGACGTGCAAACATCTTTTTGTGGTGATCAATTTTAATTTTGTGGCGGACTGAGAAATGCATTCCAACAATGCTCTCACTTCTTGCCACAGCAATAGGCAGCGTAAATATAATGACATTCCTATAATCCCTCCAAAGTGTTACTAAACTCGATGGAAAAGGTAACCAAGCCAAAATGAGGTGAGCTGACCTGACCTAAGCCGTGGGGTACTATGCAATGAAAAAAGCTTCAAAAACATGATGCCACAAAATGGCGACTTCTGTGTATGGGGACCCACAGGTATGTAGATAAAAATGACTCATTCTAAGGTAATAAAAACAATACAGTTAATTTTGTAAGGTCTTAACAACACTGATAATATAGTTATGAATATTATATTGGATTTCTGTCAAGAGATCCTTCTAAAAGTTACACAATGCATATTTAAAGTTGAACTTTGGCCTAATACAATTCTTTGAGCCAAAGTTTTTTCTACACATTTTTCTAAAAGTAGCATTTACACATCTGTTTAGACTCTTTTTCAGTATGACCTCTCTCAAGAAACAACAGTGTGAGTGTTTACACTCCAGGTACGAGACTCTCAAAATTAATGTGCAACCATTACTAGACATTCATATATGGTTGTATCTAAAGCATATGCTTTTGCTTTGGTTATCCAGACTGATCTCAAATGTCGAGCAAAATAAAAACATGTGAAATCATTCTCATTAAAAATAAGCATCTTCGAGAAGTAATCGCGACAGACAATAATCTGGGAAAAACACACTTTACTAATTCATAATGACAGCAGAATGTTACAGTATATCGTAATTATAAATGTTGTTTTCATTTTCAGAAAGTTTTACTATCCAGAAAAACGAACAACTGCACCGAGCTCCAAAAGTCGTTTGGAAAGTCTATTAAACATTTTTCACTTTCCTTCATTACATTCTTTTCTCACTGGCCATATAGGGTTTTCCTCTGGCAGAGAACCTGTATAACTTTTATGCTCAATAAATGTAACATAAAGTATCAGTTTAATATGAACTTAATGCACAATGCAATCACCCTAACTGTTTACAGTCTGTACATGCCCAATTCTCCAGCTCATAATGTACAGTTTCAAAACAAACGTGTAATTTGCATCATCTTAATCAGTTATCTCTACTTGCTGTTTTATGGCCTGATTTATACCTGTCTGTGTAAATATAACAGCTGACCTCAAACCAGTGGAAATGAGGCCACATGAAGAACACACATCTGCCAGACCTAAATAATTAAAACTGAATTTAAACTATTGGAGCATTTAACTATGTTGTTTTGTAAAAGCCCATTTTATGGAAGAGTAGCGTCAACATCATTCAAAAAGCTAAATTGGTAAGAATTGACACAAGGGTGAGTAAATATTGACAGAATTTCATTTCAGGGTGGACCCTTTAAGCCGTGCTTTCTCCTGTTTCAGAATAATTTCTGAATAATCAAATCTCTTGTAAATAATCCAACATAATTGTATCACTCTGAAGAACCTTCTCAAGAGAGCTCTCCATACTCACCGTCTCATCTTCACGTCTCCTTTCCCATCCTCTTCTCTCTTCAACCCTCTTGTCACTTCTCTTACCGCGTATGCTTCTGGGAGTTCAGCCTTATCAAGTCTTCATTACAGATTGCTTTTGTCACAAGACTCAATATGACAGAGATAAATCTTTAAACGCTGCTTATGCCAAGAGGGGTGAATTTCAAAAGCCTTTGCTTTTAAGTTACTTTATTCATGTAGGAATCAATTATCAGGTCTCCTCCCCTTTATTGAATAAACTACAGATAAAATACTCACTATGGAGTACTTGAACCGAGAGCAGGGTAAACTGTTTAATATTGTACAGTAAATCCTACAGGAAAGTTCCTTACTACAGTAATTTATTTTAATTGTGTTAGCTTGGCATCCAGCAAAATTCATGTTTATAACTGTTGTGACAACAAAATATTGCACTTTACAGTATTGCGTTTACATAACATCATTTTTAACTAAGAATAGAAAATGTTTTATGCATTTTGGCCATTTATGCATAATAAAGTGGTAATTGTTTTGCCGCTCCGTGTGAATGGGATAATTTTGACAGCTGTGTCGCCTTTATGTTAAAAATACAAAGACTTTTCTTTTTTTCAGTACATTGTTGTGTAAATGTATTAGTTTAATAACTCCACATGGTGTTGGGGAAAAACAATGAAACCATTAAAGGTTAAATGTTTGAAATCCCAGGTAAGAGCTTTAATAAATTATCTCAAAATGAACCATGAAAATGTGCCACTCAGGATCACATAATCACAGTAAATTACTTTGTACACGTCTCTAATGACCGGGTAGAAATGCTTTTTGGGAAGGATATACGCTGTTCAGATACATTTGGAATGACCTTACGGGTGGCGTCCCCTTCCTGCGGCGCTTTTCAAGGGCCCAAAACTGTCATTTAGAACTGAAAAGAAGAACTGTCCCAGGAAGTTGTGAAGGTTGTGATAAGAAAAGGTTGCATTGGGGGCTGGATCCATTTATTCCAGGCATGAGATCTGGCTCTGATCATCAGTTTGGTCGTGACATGATGATTTAGCGGCTACCTCTGGCTTCAAAATTGGGTTCATATTTCCAGGTGCTTGTGACAGGAATTTATAGCAGCATCAATGAAGCACAATTGGCACCAGGTGCGCTGTATCCCCATTGCCAGCAGATCTCCGTCAGTGGAAAACAAAAGTCAGCGGTGACCATCTCATTTTTCGATTAAGGTCATTGCTGTTGTATACATTGAATTGTTGCATAATGGCAATAAAGATATGGAATTATTTTATGTTTTTCTCTCTTGAAATAGTAGAAATGCTCACTATTGACATCTGTTGCATTTTCATAATTATAAGAGGGTATTTGGATTAAACAGTTAATGACTGATTGCCTTTTTGATTTTGACTCTTTAAAATAATTCAGAATGAATCAGATTCTGACTCTTGCACATGAAGGGCTTTGGATAACTCAGTGTTCTCACCAGAATGATAAATAATGGATGTGATAAGCCATGACAGATCATGTCTTTTCATTCTGACATTGATGCCTGGGTGTCTCATTCCATCAACTAATCATGCAGCTGCTGAGAGTCACAGCAGTCCCCTTGACTAATCGCGCTCATCTCATTCTTCTCAGTTACTGCATTAAACCAATGTTTCTTCCAAATGAACAACTTCTGAGAATAACAAACTGAATTGAAGAGAGCAAGATGATTTCCAATAGTTTTTTAACAGGTCTTAAAGCCACACCAATAGGAGATGCTTATCAAATTGTCACAGCACCAAAAGCACATGTGCAGTGGCTCAGTTCAGTGGCCTGTTGCACAAACAAATTTAGAGTTGCAGAGTAAATTTTTAGTTGACAAAACCAGACAAATCCAACTAGGGTTAATTGGGTTAAATTGGGGTTAATTTGTCTCATGACACTGGTAATTAACCTTTTCTCTCGACTCAGGTTTAAACCCCAAGTTCATCATGTGATGACTTTTTTAGTGAACAGCCAATAGTGTTCAACACGAAAAAATGTAGGTGTGCGTATAGGTCCATTAAGAGAGTAATATGGTACATATTGAGACCATTTTTCGACCATTTTTTCTGACAGTGTACACAGTATACTGTATGCTGCCTAAAAGCTATGTGGAATGAACTGTAAACTTCTTCTTCAATCCAGAGGGAAATTGATCCAGTGGGACTCACAAATCATGTTCATGAATGACGTAATGCAATAAAGTTTTATAACCATTACATTATGACGTAAGCCAACAGAGTGACTTGATATAACAGTGGTAGATGTGCTAGATGCTTAAAAACTACCTCACAGAGACTGATCGTCATATGACATCAAAGTATCACAAGAGCGACTTAACAATAGTGCTTTCAAATCACTTTTGTGATATTTTGATGTCATATGCTATTCCAACTGTTCAGCGCTGCATAAAGTGTCTTTGATTTCTATACGGAAATGGGAAACAGAATGTCACTGACAGGCAATGCAATAAGAAGGGACATTATACTGGTTAAAACTGTGAATTACACTGGATTCACAATGGATTGCAAACATTTGGAATAATATAAGTACACATGTGAACAAAATGTATACTGATGTGCTAGTGTTAAGTGCAAAAATCGTACATATTTTCCCTTTAATATGCAATTAAAGGTAGGGTAACAGATTTGATCCTGAAACATTTTTAGTTATGCTGGTTAAAAGTCTCCTCACATTCTGATAGCAATCACTGTGTTAAGTTGTTTAAATGTATTTGTAAAAATTTATGTCATCTGTAAAAGGCGTAGGACCAAAAAATGTTCAACAAATCATAGATTTCGGTCCGAACGGACGTTTCCTTTTATGTCACTCATACGTAAGCGTAATTTGAATTCCCACCGCGCAGCAGTCCACGCAGACACCATACGTCATCGGCGCGTTCACGTGCGCTCTGTCTGTAAACAGCGAGAACAGCAAACTTTTCTGCTGAATTGACAACCTACACAGGAGCAACAAAACTAAATGCATCTTTTATAACAACAACAGCAAAAACTGCCTGGATCAGCAAGAGCAAAAACCCAAATTAACATCGGTAACTTTACTGCTTTACCGCGAGATGCAAACAGCTACAGGAGGCAAAGGGTCTGAAAGGGTCGTTGCACTGTTTATTTTGGTAAGGTAGGTACGCGATATGTTTGTATTGAGATGGATTCAGATATTCTACTTTGATGAAACGTTGTCTTGCTTATGAAATTTGTGTTCGTTTTCCGGATTAGCATAACGATACACTGTAAAAAACAACCTATAGAATTTACTCAAAAAAATTGTTGTAACAATTTGCACTCACTTTGTTTGAGTAAATTATATCCTATATATTTGATTAAAAAGTACCTAAATTTAATTACTATGATAAAGTAAAAAAAATTAGGTAAGGTCTACCTATTTTTTCATAACTAATTACTTATAAAAAAATGAATAACATTAACCCTATTGGTATTAAGGCACAGATCTATTAAATTATTATTAATAATGATAAGCCATTAAGAAACATTACATATTACTTATTCAGAGAGGGTTGAATAAGAAAATAGTCATGCACAAGATTGCATAAATTGCTTGCTTTATTGACCAAATAACATTCTGTAAACATTTAAAACTAATTATTGGACGTATAATAACCCCAATACATTTCAAGTGAAATACAACATATCATAGTTTTACATAAAGCTTCTTGAACATATTATTTCATAAAACAAAATAAACCAAGGCTTCATGAGATGTTAAAAAACCATTAAAAGCAAGATTCCTAAATACTGTTCTTCACGTTATCATTAGAAAATTAAAGAAGACAATAATATGAGAGGAAAAACTGATCTCATTTACCTCAGTAGACTAGCATGCTATATCGATACAAACAAACATTTCAACTTCATTTAAAACTTATTAAGTGCAAAAATACAACTTCATATTATGCTATAACTCACAGTACACGTGCATAAAACATTGAACACTAACAAGAAGTACTTACATTCAATTTTAAGTGATTCAACTTCATATACAAGTCTCATATATAACATATGAACTCCGAAATACTTTTTTGAACAGACATTAAAAAGCGAAAGGCAACGTTAAGTATATATCCGTAAATGATAATAATAATAATAATAATAATAAAATGGCTTCATAAATGGATCCCTTCTAAAACAAAACTCAATATATTAACAGATAAATGCAAGAAAACTTTTACAGTAATTATCTAGCATCGACAGCTTTACCGTTGTTTGTTTGTCTGCTCGACGCCCTCCCGTCTGTATCGTACATCAACCGTCCGCTGCTCTCTCTCGTCACGTGGCTTGCTCAAGTTCAACCACTCATATTGAGCAGCTCCGCTGTTCACGAGATTCAGACATGTAAATAATAATAATGGAAGTTAATATTTTAATCATAAATATGGATATTTATTCGTATTCACAGGTGCAAGAACTGGGCGATGTTTCATTCAAAGCTAACCTGACTGACATATTCTAACCTATCAATCTGTCAACAACAGAGACAGAGAAGCACGCAAATGACTAAACTTCTGGTAGATTTTACAGTTAACCAACTTAACATTTCCATTCATGATGATATCAACAAGTTAAATAAAAACTTACCTGTCAACAAACCGCAGTTCTCCCGCCGATATGATATGAAAAAATGGTGACTCGAGTCCCGCCTGGATGTTGATTCATGCGCACTTTGCGGTGCTAAGGCCAATATTTTGGGGTATATGTTACTTATTTTTTTAGTATTGCAGTTATTACTGTTAAAAATTGGATAGTGAAGGTAGAATATACCCATTATTTTTTATTTTACTTGCTAGCTTATATACTTAATTAAATTATAACTAATTTTCATGGGTTAAATTTAACACCCTCCAGAGTAATTTTTTACAGTGTATAGTTACTACGTCTACACAATCGAACGTGTGCTTAAACTAATTCTGATGTAAACCAGTTGTTTATGTTGGTTATTTTGGAAGTGTTATTCACTTTGTACTGCAAAGTTTTCTCACTGGTGAATGAGACATGAGACGTGACCGTCTGATCTGTGCGTGTTCATGTGTTTGGAAAGAGGCGTGACTTTGACTTGAGGGTGGGATCGGGATTTCATTGCTAGGCGGCTACCGTTAGCATTTTTCAAAATGTGTTACTACCCTACCTTTAATTTTAAAATAAGTCCATAATTAACAGTCTGTAGACTCAGGTGCTCCTTAAACTCTCTATTAAATGTCTAAATGTAAATTATTAAGTATTAACCTGACGTTAAGATTAAAAGAGTTGTTCACTGAAAAATGAAAATTATCCAATAATCAATAATTTACTCACATTAATGCCATCGTAGGAGAAGAAAGGAAGTCGCACCTACAGGTAAGTGTGAATGGTATTAAGGCGAGTAAATTATAGGGTCATTTTAATTTTTCGGTCAACCATTCCTTAACGTTCCAGAACCGCTGATTAAAAAACACACTCAGTATGATAAGGTTGTACTGCACAGCGGTGTCTGTGGCCGAATCCCAGCTGTGCTGATATTCACTACAAGTTCAGTCTTGATTGATATTGCTGAAACATGATGTGCTATGATTCCAAACAAGACCCTTGCAATTAATTCCAATAACACACCATTTGCCTGCCCGTCATGATCTATATGTGTCTCTGCTCACATTAGTTATTGCATTGCTAACAGAGTGGACAAAGGGCCATTTACTGAGTTTTGACAGATAGAGTTTCATTCTAGATATCGTAGCTATCTTTCTCTCAATAACCTGAGGTCTGTGCTCAATTGACGTTTGTATTACCCTGTGGGAGACTGAATAAAAGCCTGGCTGCTCACGTGAACAGAATTCAGACCACAGCATCACTGAAAATTACAGAAATGGAAACGATAATATGAGGAATGAATAGTACCACATTCATCCGATGTTCATTTGATCATATTCATTGAACTGGTCACCGATTTGTTCTGTACCTTTGCTTCTGTACCTTACTGCTGGAAACCGATATCACAATGTTAGATTCATGATTACTTTCAGGTTAAATACGCATTGTTTTGGTTAATGATATCTAATAAATGAGTATAATTACTCTACTTACTTATTTGTATAAATAAAGAAACAAATTTTTAAAAACAAAAATTAATTTTTCACATTTATAGAAAAAAAAATTTGTTTATTAAAAATTTGCTTTGGTTTCCATGTTTTGTGGGGACATTTCATATACGTAATGGTTTTTATACTGTACAAAGTGTATATTCTATTCCCTTCACCTAATCCAAACCCTAAACCCAACCATCACACAAACCTTTCTACTATATCACATTTTTAAGAAACATAATTTTTTTATAATATTGTTTCCTTATGGGGATCTCAAAATGTCCCCACGAGGTCACAAATTTATTGGTATTCCTATCTATGTGGGGACAATTGTTCCCCACATCGTGATACTTATCAGGTACACACACACATTCTGGTTTCCATGTTTTGTGGGGACATTCCATAGACGTAATGCATTTTATAGAATACAAACTGTATATTCTATTCCCCTTACCTACCCCATTCCCTAACCCCAACCATCACAGAAACCCTTCTACTACTTTACATTTTCAAGAAACATCAAAATGTCCCCACAAGGTCACAAAAATATTGTATTCCTATCTTTGTGGGGACAATTGGTCCCCACAACGTGATAATTACCAGGTACACACACACACACACACACACACACACACACACACACACACACACACACACACACACACACAAACACGAACAATGATTGGGTAGCTTTTAAATATTTAATAATTGTTGATGGAAACTGGCATCGCTGAATCTGTTTCCTGTTATGGTCGAATTGGCTTGGACAAATTACATAAGTGAAACTGGCATCTATCAGCACCACACTGAGATGTAAAATATGAGCTTCAGATTAAGAGGTTTCAAACATAGTTTTTTAATATTTGCTTAAAAGCCTGACAGTTATGAAATGATTGTAATGCATCAGAGGATGGGGTCGAAAACAGCAAGACAGAGCTAAACTATCAGAACGCACGGGTCTTGAGAGATGATCATTATCAATCTTAAAATATAAAAGTGTTTCTGAATACCATAAAAGAACCTTTTTTGTCTAAATGGATCTATAAAGAACAACTTTATGGTACAAAAGGTTCTTTATGGTACAAAAGGGAAATTATTCTTTAAATGGTTCCTCTATGGCATCACTGTGAAAAGTCCTTGAAAGGTATAGTTCACCCAAAAATGAAAATTCTGTCATCATTTACTTACTATCATGTTGTTACAAACTAGGGGTGTGCCGATCTAATGTTCAGTATCGATATTAGCCAATATTGTCGAAAATGGCCAGATTTAATATTGTAGAAGTCGGGGAGTACAACCTGATACCAACATGGACCTTAACTGTCAACTTGCTGTAAGGCGCGACTTGCTGAGCAACATGAATTTGCACAAAGTTGCACTTTAAATTGCCCAAAGTTGAATTTTTGTGCCGACTGACTAAAGATGTTGCTACTAGTCTGTTTGAAACATTTAAATAAAAATGAAGCAGCAGTATTGTACAATGTTTCATTCAGTCTTGAATTTGCACAGTCATTTGTTGCACAGTAAAACGCTCTGTTTAAACATGACGCTTTTTGTAGGGCTAACAAATCGTCCCCTTGGAATTATAAGGTTCTATCTGCGTTCTGAGCAGTTTTGAGATATTGAGCTTCAAAGTTTTTGCATTAAATATAGGAAAACTTACATGGGAAAGAAGTTTCTTTCAAACATGAAAATAACAGGGACCCTAAATGCATTCTAAACATACAATATCAAAATCCTCTCAAGTTTCTAAATGTGAATTTTTGGAAGGGGTCAAATGCAGATAGAACCTTCTAATTCTAAAACAAAACTTTTCGCTAAGAATTATAAGGTTTTATCTGCCAAAACATTATTTAAACATTAAATATAAAATTAATGTTGTAACAATTTTTTAACATGTGTTAGAAAGTAACATTTTAATCCTTTCTATGACATTTTATATTTTTATTTTAGCACTTTTATCTCTAAAAGTCTGATTTTACATTGCTCCTTTACAACATTGCTTCTTCCCTCTTCTGCCTCAGTTTCTCTACCATCCTCCTGTATATGTCAGGTTCATTACAAAATAGACAATTTTGTTTTAGCATGTTATACCATTCCCTACTGAAAAATCCAGCTAAGACCAGCATAAACTGGTGAGCTGGTTTGAGCTGGTCTCAAAACTTGGTTTTAGCAGGTCTCCCAGCTTGGTTTTAGCAGGTATTGCTGGTGTAGTAAGCTGGTCTAGCTGTGTTTTGGTCACTTTTTAAGCTGGTCTAGCTGGACTTAGCTACTGCCACCTTAAACCAGCTAAAACCAGCTACCAGCTTATGCTGGTCTTTGCTGGATTTTTCAGTAGGATTGAGCAGCTACAGGATACAATCATTCTGAAATCATTTTAATACCGAGGTAACTGCTTTAACAATCTTTCACAAGTTTACATTTTGACATAACAATCATTACTTACTGTAAACACACTTTTTTTGGGTAGGATAGGTTAGTTCGTTTTTTCTGTATTTTTTATCTTAGTGCTTTCCTCTTAATATCAGGAACTAAGAAGCTAGCACTGCTGGCTAGTGTGGTGTCTAACTATGAAAACAATCTCCTCAGCAAGACCTAAAAAAAGACTGCCCCTACTGAAAAATCCAGCAAAGACCAGCATAAGCTGGTAGCTGGTTTTAGGTGGCAGTAGCTGGTGTAAGCTGGTCCAACCAGCCTGGCAAAGCTGGTCAAACTGGTGGGTCATCTGGTCTTCCAGCATGACCAGATAAGTCCAGCTAGACCAACTTAAAAAGTGACCAAAACACAGCTAGACCAGCTTAAAAAGTGACCAAAATACAGCTAGACCAGCTTAAAAAATGACCAAAACATAGCTAGACCAGCTTAAAAAGTGACCAAAACACAGCTAGACCAGCTTGCTATACCAGCAATACCAGCAAAAACCAAGCTGGGAGACCAGCTAAAACCATCTCACCAGCTTAAGCTGGATTTTACAGTAGGGTGAACTTGCCTAAAATTCGGGCTGTCGATCTTACGGTTTCTTAAAAACTTTGCGTTGCGTGCCATATTCCTCACAGATATTGTATGTCTGTGATTTTTCCTGTCGTTAAGGACAAAGCCGGCAACACCACATATAGGGACAGTTTCACAGACAGGGATTAGACTAGTCCTAGAATAAAATAAATGTAAGAGCTGTCAAAACTGAAAACAACTTGCACTGACATATCTTAAAATACATCAGTGCCCTTTGTTTAGCCTCAAAATGCACACAAGTAATACTTTTAGTAAGGCATGTTTCTTAAATATTTTTCTAATGAAACTAAGTTCTAGTTCTGGCTTAAGCTAATCCCTGTCTGAGAAACCACCCCATAAAGTTGATCCTGATTGGTCCCCTTCTGTGCATTCGAAGTGCTGATTAGCTCACGCAGATAGAACCTTATAGAGTCAAGTTAGAGTTCGATTTTGTAGATAGAACCTTTTATTTTTTTATAAAACGTCCCAAAATGTACAAAACTTAAAATAAAACATCACATAATGTAAATAAGTTGTCACAGAGTAAGAATATGTGAATAACTCAATTTTGACAAAAATGTCAAGATAGAACCTTATAATTCCAAGGGGGCGAAATGTGTTATTTGCAGCTTAATTGATTAAAAGGGTGATAGAAATGGTATTGGATCAGTATCGACAGACAGGGACGTTGGAACGATTATTTTGAGAGGGGGCGGGGATTCTTGAGGGGGCTCTAGACCCCCCCCCCAATTCTTCTTAGCCCCACTAAAAATGTTTTATGTTAGCAAATTTTACATAACAATTTCATCGTAGGCTGGATTAGGGTGCGTATTTGTCTTTCTGTGGACTGAATAAAGTTTATAGATTGCTTATAGATTGAGCTTTCTTTTTCTCTTTGTACTGTTTAACAGCAAAACGCAATGCCATTTTTATATCTTTAAGTGAAATTTTTACCGTATGAGAATGAGATTAACTGACTGGACTGCCGCCTTGAACTTGAAAATGCGACACACATCTTGTTCACGGCACAGCGCTTCCTACCCAACAATAGCGCGGGTGCACAGAGCTTAATGAGCTCATGTTGGCGTCTTTTTGATTAACAGACAAATACACATAAATAAATATGTTTCAAAATCGCTGTCTTAGTAAGTATCATAGTCAGTGGCGGCGTTTCAATAAATCCTAGGGTATGACATAATTTCCTCTGGGCGTAAGGACATTCTCAAATAACAAATCTATAAAACCACATGGTATGTTTACAAACTCTACCAACATGTACAAAGTCATACTAAAGATTGATGTTATAAAGTGGAATTTCTTTTTCAATTCTGTTGATGTTCTTCACATAGTCACGAAAAAGGGTAGTTGTTGCGCTAACCTGGTCAAGCCATTCACATTCTGGTAAACACCAACCTGGCCAGACTGGGAGCTAAACCACCAAGCTGGTTTAAGCTGTTTTTAGCAAAAAACTGTGAGATCTTTAGATAGACCAATGGTTCTCAAACTGGAGGGCGGGCCCCCCTGGGGTGGTGAGATGGTTCCAGGATGGCCCAGTTTTATGACTTTCAAGTTTGAGATTGTTTTATATATAAAAAAGTTAACACTTTAGTATGGGGAACACTAGTTAATTATTAACTATAACTTTTGCCTCAGTTAACTCCCAACTTACTGCTTATTAACAGCTAATAAGGTAGTTGTTGTAGTGGTTAGGTTTAGGTATTGGATTGAGGTAAGGGATGTACAATATGGTCATGCAGAACAATGTATTAATATGTCCTTTATAAGCACTAATAAACAGCCAATATTTAAATAATAAGAAACTAGTAGTATAAAAATATTTGGGGGGCGCAAAGGATTGCCCCCCACACAAAGTTTTAGAACCACTGGGATAGACGTAAGTGTACAGTAGGTGCTATATTATTCATATAACCATCTGACCATTATAACTATTTCAACACTACTGCATAATTTATCCCTGATATTTCTAGCCTAACATTGATTCCGTGGGCAGATGTCAACAGAATCCAACTTCTATTACAGAAAGAAATACAGAAACACTGAACTGGGGAATGAAGGTTTGCACATTCATCTTATTAGCAGAATTCAGTTACCACCAAACCTGAAGAAAACCTCTGTAAAACTTTAGCCTCAGTGGAATTGATTTATTGTGTACACATACACGCACACCAGCTGTGAGCTCAAATGCTATCAGTGGCAGTAAACCCTTATGGGTCCTGTTTAATGTCACATAAGCCCTTCAGTTCAGGCCTTGACTCTTAATAAATCCGAGCATGTGTGAATTCAGAGGAATGGTAATTTCTTGAGTAATTTCTGAGTTGCCTGGTGCAAGAGTCTGCGACCTTTACCAACACGAATTAGCATAAAAGTCTGTGCGAGTGAGGCGCCTGGTCTCAGGTCAGTTAGAGAGTGTATGAGCCGCAGTGGAGGTGGACTACATTATCTGTCTGGTCTGCTATTAGGACAGTTTATTTTAAATGGCTTTCCTAGAATTGAACCGAATTGTGGCTGTAAATCAACACTGTGAGATTTTAGGAGCACTCGAGTGAAAACTGTAGAAAGAACACCATTACCTGTTCTGAGAATCAGCAACTTGAGGCTCCTTTATGAGATGGGTTACTTTTTCATTGTGCCATTTGAGTGGCAGGTATATTTATTCCAACTTTTACAAGATGATACCCATTGGTCACTTAGAAATATTTCATAGCTTCGTAACACATAAGGCCATACACATACACGCACACACACACACACACACATTGAAGCGGGTCTTTCCTTGGTGCTTATAAAATATGAATAGTCCAGAGTCTAATAACTTCAGCTCTTTCTGCTCACTTAAGGCTTCAGTCACACCAAAAGCGCTTTAAACGCTTGCAAACGCAAGGCGCGACGCACTGCCTTTTTTAAAAAAAGAGCAGTGCGACGCGGCTTTTCATATTGCTAAGCAACCACCGAGTCAGCTGTCTTGTCAATCAAATATTGAAGCGTGAGCGCTCTTTTGCTGTTAACTGTCATATCAGCAGAAACTTTAAAAAGAGGACGCTTGCTCTGACCTTGTTTGAGGATGAGAGGTGCACAAACACGCAGGAGAGAGTGAGCGAGTGGAGTCCGGTTCTTCAAAGCAACTGTAAACTTCCCTCGCCACAACGTAAGGCCCGCCTCTCCCCTCATTCGATTGGACAATGGAAAGACACGAATGACGTCGGGCGCTTCTCCGCTCTCAGCGCTCCTTCAAAAACGCGTCCGCGGCAGGCGGCAAAAAACCGCAAGGCGCTCGGCGCGCATAAACAGCGCGCAAACGAGCCCTGCCCATAGAATATCATTCAAAAAAGGCGCCTGCAACTGCCATAAACGCTATTGGTGTGACTGGCCCCTAAGTCTGCAGGTGATTTAATACTCTTTTGGTTCCAATCTGGTTGTACCGATTAAAGAATCAAACACATTGTACCCTAAAAGTATCAAATGTGGTTTGAAGAATACATTTAACTGCCATCAGTAAGTACCAAAAGCAATGTTGATGTCTTTGTAAGTTTAAACATAGACTGTAAAAAATGATTTGCTGCCTAAACTTTATCCCATTGCCATCACAATTTGGCCCTTGTCAAAGTCGCTCAGATCCTTGCGCTTGCCCATTTTTCCTGCTTCTAACACATCAACTTTGAGGACAAGTGTAATTGATGTGTAAGAAGCAGGAAAAATGGGCAAGCGTAAGGATCTGAGCGAGTTTGACAAGGGCCAAATTGTGCTGGCTAGACGACTGGGTCAGAGCATCTCCAAAACTGCAGCTCTTGTGGGTTGTTTAGCGGTCTGCAGTGGTCAGTTCCTATCAAAAGTGGTTTAAATTACTGAAAAAGTAAATGCTGGGTCATATAGAAATGTCTAGTAGAGTCCATGCCTCGACTGGTGAGGGTTGTTTTAATGGCAAAAGGGGGACCTATACAATATTAAGCAGGTGGTCATAATGTTATGGCTGATTGGTGTATGTACCTGTGAGGTACCAGTAAGTATCTTTGAGGTACAAATGTGTACTTTTTAAAAAGGTACCGCCCTAGCATTTGTACCTTTTTTTTGAGAGTGCATTTACATTTATGCATTTAGCAGATGTTTTTGTCCAAAGTGACTTACAAAGATTAGGGAACCATAAAGTGATATGTCATATGGATACATTTGAGTGTAACAGGTGAAGGAAAGCTGGTCGACAAAGATTACACTAAGGTTTCTGTCAGTTTTGGATACATTAATGGTTGTATTTCCAAGTTAAATAAAAAAGGTTGCGCTGTACCTTGGGTTGTGCCAAAAATACAGTATAAGCTAGGTTCAGCTGAAGGTGGTGCTTCTTTATCCAAGCTGATATATCTTCTTGACAAGCTGTAATGCATGCTGTGGGATCGTCTGGGTGAAATGAGAAGTAGATCTGGGTATCATCAGAATAACAGTGGTAGGAGAAGCCATGCACCTGCATAATAGGACCTAAGGATGTTGTGTAAGTGGAAAAAAGGAGTGGTCCATGCACTGATCCCTGAGGGACCCCAGTGAGAGAGAGCAGTGGATGAATCCTCTTGACAAATCCATGTCTCAGTAAGACCTACGATGTTAATATTGTAGCAGAATGAGTAGCGAAGCCTGTTTGGTTAACAGCGGATTGGCAGTCCCAAAGTCCTACGATAAAACCAGCCCAGTCTCACGAAATTTCGTTATATAGTCACGTATTTTTTTGATTCTTTTTTCGTGCTATTATCACGAAATTTCGTGTTTTTTCGTGATCGTATAACGAATTCCTGTTTTCGTGCGATTATCGCGTATTGGTTACTCAACTGTTTTGTCCTATTTTCTTACCATTGTCGCTTCGGTTTAGGGTTAGATTTACATAAAATGACATCCCTAACCAAACCCAACTCTAACCCTAACGCCAGGCGACATATAAAAAATAAATCAGAAAAAATAGTATAAACCAATATATAAAGTGACATTCTAATGCAAGCACCAAATCTAACCCTAAACCGAAGCGACAATGGTTTAAAAATACGAAAAAGCAGTTGAGTAACCAATACGCGATAATCACACGAAAACAGGAATTCGTTATACGATCACGAAAAAACACGAAATTTCGTGATAATAGCACGAAAAAAGAATCAAAAAAATACGTGACTATAGCACGAAACTTTGTGAGACTGGGTAGGATAAAACACAGAGGTGTAGAAGGGGTAGAGTAAATTGGTTGCACGCTGGAGTGTATTCATAAAAATGATGAATTATGAGTACGAAGATGTTTAATTATACATCATAGTTCAGAAAAAATCCTAGCCTGCTCAACAACTGGGCAATTTCTTTTCGGGGTCGAAAAGTCCTCATGTTTTAGTTTAAAATTAGTGAGTTAAATTTGTTGGGAAAGCAGTAAAATGGTTTAATTATCATGTAAATGCACTAAATCCATTAAGATGAAATTGATTCTGTAATGAAGTCTCAAATATGTTTCATCGTCTTAATTGTTTCTTTCCGCTGCATTAAATGTTCAGCAGTGAGATGGAGGTATATTAAGATGATGACAGCAGTTTTCGACTCTGTTAGGTTTGTCGTGTCATCTATTACAGCTTACTGTCTAATTAAAATGATGGCAAACTCTATGGGGGAGCCTTTGTGTCCTTAATAAACATTATACTCCATAATACAGCTTCATAACTTTTTCAGTATTATGCAAATACATTTCAGTTAAAGCAATTTACCCTGAGTTTTGATTTTCACACTAGTAAACAAATACTGGCATATTGTATTTAATATTGAAACCTAATCTTATTCACATTCGTAAACATTCATAAGAGACTGTTGCAAAAACGTCTCTCTAAATTGTAGTTTATCATTTTTGTTTTATGAATCCTTTCTGTAAGGTAATAACAGACATTTTATTACAGTGAAATCCAAATCAACTTGCAATTATTTCCTCTTCTCGTCTCTCTTCTCGATGGATGAGCATGACAAGTCTGTCATACTTTAGTTGTGACCTACTTCAGCTGTATCGTGCTCCAGACCTACTTAACATGACCGCCATAATTATCTCTCTCTAACACACACAAACAATTCATAAATACACACACAATGTCTGTCCCCAGCCAAACACATCAAAGAACACAAATGCACCCAAAACAAGGTGCTTAGAGAGAGAGAGAGAGAGAGAGAGAGAGAGAGAGAGAGAGAGAGAGAGAGAGAGAGAGAGAGAGAGAGAGAGAGAGAGAGAGAGAGAGAGAGAGAGAATATAGCATTGAAAAACAATAAATCTAGGTTAGTGGCACACATGTTCTCATTGTTCATTTGGTTTTTCTTTGTGGTTTGCTTGTTAGTGTGCAGACTCACAGATGTGTCTGAGGTTGTGTTAGATAAACTCAATAATTTAAACACTGATGAATAACCACACACACACTGCAGGCGAGTTCAAGGAAATGTCTTTTCATGATCTCATTCATAAAGAAATGAATATGTTTCTCAATGAGGCTGATCTCATTTCCGACAAAAATTTTAGTGTTTGGAGAAATATGGTCTGAGTAAAGTCAACCAAACAAATATTGCTTTGTTTTGTTTTGCCTGAATGTTGAGTTATTATTGCATAATATTGGTAACATTAACTGCAACTATTACCTCATTTACACAGCCATTTGGTCCCAGAAAAATTGGCAGACAAGCTTCAGTCTGAACGCAAACACATCCCGTAAATGTTCTGGG
Source organism: Paramisgurnus dabryanus (assembly GCF_030506205.2). Taxonomy (NCBI): domain Eukaryota; kingdom Metazoa; phylum Chordata; class Actinopteri; order Cypriniformes; family Cobitidae; genus Paramisgurnus; species Paramisgurnus dabryanus. The sequence goes on from NC_133347.1 coordinate 16,599,704, forward strand.
TTCGCTCCCGGAAAGAGGACCTAGTAACATTGCCGTAAGATACAAGGAAAGCCCTCAGTGTGAACAAGACGCAGAACAATGCTGTAAGTGGCGTGTTGCAGTTTGGACCCGCATGTCATGGCAACATGAAGTTATGGTTCAGCTCTTTAAGATGCAGGATTTACATGCAGATTAACATTCACAACAACAAATGTCTGCAAACTAGACTGAAGCACATATGGAAGCTCGTCACTCTCTGCGCTGAAGCAGTGATCATTCACAAGCATAAAAGAATAGTGCGTCATGCGGTCATATGAACTTATAATAAACAAAAATTCACGTGTGTAATCGCAACAAGACATATCGTTCAGCTCTCTAAAACGGAGGTTTTAAATGCAAATCACAGAGTAAAATGTCTACAAACTGGACTGAAGGGAACTCCTCAAATATCAACTCTGAAGCTGAGATTTTTCACCAGCATACTAGAATGGCGCGTCACACGCTCCTTATAGTCTTATCATAAACAAAATGCATGCAAGTGGTTTTCTGGAGAGAGAAATAATGGATAATAAGCAAACTTCAAACCTCAGACTACCAAGTGCAGGACTTTAAATACGTCACGTGTCTTTCCGGGATATATACGGTATCTGGGTGAATGGACCAAAAATCAAATGATCCCAGACAAATCCCGTATGCATTTCCTGTGTATTTTCCGTAATGTCCCTGTGAAGATGGCTCAATACCCTCAAGATTAAATCTTTCATCATGATAAATGCTAATGCTCCTGAATCGCTCAGTGGTGGAGTTTTGCGTTAACAGTGCAAATGGTCCGAACCCAGGAAAGAAAACATCCTGATAAAACAACCTTGTAATGCACTGTACTGTAAGTCGCTTTGGATAAAAGCATCTGCCAAATGCACAAATGCATAAATGTAAAAGCACAACCATATAAATTCTCTGTAAAAGATACTGTGGGGGAGAAACAGACACATAAAACAGCTTTGTTTGGTTACACAATTAATCTCTCTTTCTGTAAACACATGTCAGTTTTGCAGTTGCTGCTGCTCATAAAGTCATCAATTGACTGGCATACTAAGAACAGAGAATAATTTAAAGAAAATGCCTGTCTGGATTTATACTGTACACACTCTCTGTTAGATTATTTGTGTGGTTCAGAAAACATGGTCTTTAATACTTAAAGAAAGTTACATGAAAGATATCAAGGTCACAAATGATGTGATGAGAACGCTCCTGACAGCTAAAAAGCACTGGGAAAAACACTCAGGGACACTACAGGACATCTCTTACTGTACATGTCACATGACATCCTTAGAGACTCTCACATACTGACTGATCACCTCTGGCATCAAGCATCTGGTTATTACTGACAGTATGTATGCATTATTTTTGTCCCTAGAGGTTGGAATTGTCTTTTTCACTCTCCAATGAAAATTCGGAGGAAAAATGAAACGCCTGTATCATTGTCTGCTTGTTTTCCTGTAGGCTCTGCTTCAGAATGTCAGCTTGTTAAACTTTAGAAAAATCCCATCCCAATGCTCAAGGTCAGCTGAAGTTTTAATGCATTTGGCATTCAATCTTACAACTTTAATAAAATCAATTACAGTTTAGGGTTAAATGTCATTATGAGAACGTAATGATCTCTTCTTATTAACCTTACAGTTTTCAGTAATAAAATCTCTATATTCTCAGTTAAAGGCAATGGTGCTTTTACTAATGACCTTGTCTCTCCATTGCCCCGTTCAATGTGTGAACGTCTGTATATGTTCTTTGAGGATTTTTAATAAAATTGATGAGGACCTGCCTTAACAAGGTCATTGGAGTAATAAAGTCTGTCCTGCCTGACAGCAGTTTGAGGGACTCAGCCCAGTCTGTAGAGAAATGCTGTATAAAATCAATGCAGTCAGACAGACACACATACATAGACACGCACATTGTCCAAAAGCCCCATACCAGACTATTTCAAACTTGCTATAAAACTTCAATCACTCTGATGTCTGGACCAAAACATCATGTCCAACAAAATATTGATCTTCTATGGCATACAGTATTTATGAATATCAGTCATGTGACCTTTTACGTCATTCCAGTTGCCTGCCGCCATCTTGAGTACCTACTGAGTACCAGTAGGCTACTGACAAGCATTGGCTGGCTTGCTACGAATTTACGGATTTCTTATCTTTTACTGTTTATGATTCTTACGGATACGGGAAATGGCTACGAAAGACAACATTTCACACATCGACTGTCATGAAAAGAAATGCTACTTTAAAAATATCTTGGTTAGGGTGTGATGTCTACTCGACTCCTAAATAGGTCTTTCAGCCGCTGTCCACTGCTACCGAACTACCACTTTTTTACAACACTAAGAAGGGACGACACAACATGAAACTTTGCTCGAAGTGTCACCTGGATCTCTACACATGTACGCAAGCATTGAGATCATTGTTTGTGTACACAGAGTTTACTAAAAAGAAAGGTTTTGAATAACTGACTTTGGCTGTTATGGTGTCCGCTCGCCATCTTTGCCAGACATAAGGAATCAATTTCCGAATACGATTGAATGAATCTAATTTGAGGATCCTTTTTCAACTAGAAGGTCAATATTGTTTTTTACTTGCGACAAAACAACGAATTATCCATGCATTTATATGGAACTATGCTTTAGGAGCTATCCATCTTTACTCTCCTCCTTCCTTACGTCGCATTCGGAGATTGATACATCTTGACTGGCAAGATGGCGGTGAGCGGACACCAAAACAACCAAAGTCAGTTGTTCAAAACATTCTTTTTAGTAAACTCTGTGTACACAAACAATGTTCTCAATGCTCCAGTTCACGTGTAGAGAATTATGTTGTGTCGAGCCTTCTAAGTGTTGTTTCACGAGTTCACCCTTACATCTAATCTGATTGCAAAAGTAAGCATATTTTGGCGTGCTGTCCTGGGGGAGGGCTCAGGATCCGGAGTGAAGCTCAAACTCCGAATCTGGGGTATGGCCCGAACCCGGAGAACTCCCCCATCCCAAACTGGGATAGAACAGATTAGAGTGGCGAATTGGGGTGGTGGAGGGATATCCGAAAACGATCTCAATAGACTGAGGTAGGTAGGATGTCTGTATATGTAGTGTTTGGCTGATTACCAAATTAGATGCACCTGTGCTTGATTAGTTAATTATCTGATCGTTCTCCTCCCGAACCTTGTTAATAAAACATCATAAAAATAGCGATTTTGATGCTAACAACATATTGAAGGCATAGCTTCTAGTTCTTTTGCGACAACTTCAGGTACTCAAAATGTCGGAAGACAAGTTTGAGATGTGAGTGACATCAGCTGAAATTCATGAATATGCAAAAACCAACGCTATCTCATGGCAGGTGGATAATTTGCATTAACTCTTTCACCGCCATTGACGAGATATCTCGTCAATTAAGAGAAAACGCTTCCCCGCCAATGACGAGATTTTCCGTCTTTCCGCAATACCGCTATTATCCACCAGGTGGCGCCCTTCCGCAACTTTTTAAACCCGGAAGAATCGCCCTATGGCAAGCGGCTGCATGTCCGTGTCTGTTTTAAAGATCGCTCTGAATGGGATCTCTATGAAAAGTCAGTCACAAAAATGGAATTATCTCTGCTTTTTGCCCAAAATGTGGTGTTTTTGCAGAAACCTACCCATATTCAAAAGCTGATTACAAAAGAACCACTGAAGGTAGGATGAAACGGTTTTTTTGTTTGAAAGCAGAGGGTCTGTTCTTTCATTTGGTATATTGTAAGTTTATATATTTAAAGAAGAACTTTTCTGGAAGGCATTAAACATTGGTGAAAATCATGAAAAACGCTGGCGCTGGCTGGGAACTTTTTTTAAAAACGCTGGCGGTGAAAGAGTTAATTGGTTTGACAACATTTGTGTATTTTTGTATGATTTGCCTTGACCCCTGTGATGTTGGAGTTAGGGGTGGGGTTTCATTGTTTTTTTATGATGATCTTACGTTTTTGTACGATTAACTTCATACAAATTCATACGAATTAGCCAAATCGTAAAATATGTACGAATTCTCATTTGATCAGGCTGGCAAAAACATTTTCATCTTTATTTTAAGCCTCATGAGTCCTGGATATCATTCAAACCATGTTGGTAGGTCACAGATCTATTCTAGAAAAACTTGATCCACACACAAACATTGCAACCACAGACGCCACCAGATTTAGGAAAACCGGGGCTTGTATTTTTGCCTGTTTCAGTGTCTTGCATCATATTCTGTGAAGTTGTTTTTCTCCTCTTCAGTCAAACAAATCCACCATCCACACTGATTTAAGACTGACCAGATAAATTATTTTTAACAAGGTGCACGCTTCAACACTTTATAACAATTGCTATCTCATTTAGCCTATAATTTGTTTTACCCCCCGTTGAACACAAGGGAAGTTACTCTGGCTGCGTGCAATATACACACATGTCCATAATGACACGAAACCTGAAAAGAGAAGTCACAGCTTTATTTTGGTTAGTTTCAATTTTGGCATAATTAGCTGAGCGTAATCGGTTATTGAAGTGTTTTGTATAAACACACCCATCGTTACACAAAAATTATCTTATATTTTACTCTCATACCATCCCAGATGTACACGACTTCATATCAATAACAAAAAAATCTCTTTCCATGGAAGATTTTTAAAAAGCTTTTCTTTGTTTTACAGCCTTGTTCCTCTCAGGGCATCAAGAACTAGGCACCTACATATTTAAATTTTATTTAGCCACAAACACATTTGATTTTGCTTAATTACTGATGTACACTGAAAGAAATTACATGCATTGTGAAACAAATGCCGCATTTTTGCCAAACCAACATATATTTTTATTTTACTTTAACAAATTATGTCAAGACTGACAGAAATTATAATTTTTTTAGGTTTCAAATGTTTGTGAAGCATTTAGGCTAAAGTCTCAAGATCCAATCACAAATGTAATTAAATTTTGATTATCCCCATCGATTTCACATGACCTTTGACATGACCTTATCAGTCAATTTTAAAGACATCAAGGTTAAATTTTTACATTCTAAAGGATGATTTTCTGAAACAGCACATCTGACTTTAACTAGGTTATGGGTCACAAATCTGTGTGGTCCATCAAACACGCATACTGGCGTAAACATTCACATGATCATGGTTAAATGATTTTAATTTAAATACACATACACATTCTTGACAAACAGCCCCACACACACACACACTGTTCTCATTAACATGCTCATCACCTCCAGCCAGCACGGCTCACACCTGCACAACTGTCCCTCATTATATCCGTCAGTCAAACAGCTGACACACTGATCTCATCTTGGCTAGCGGCTGTTTTCTCTGCTGGATTGTGAAGTGTGTGTGTGGATTAGTCTGTTCTTCAGACAGACCCACTGCTCACCTGCACAGCAAAGGTCATCCTTTATTTATCCAAAAAGATGAATAGCAAAGGGAGATATGGCAGGGTGGAGTGAATTTGACTGCTTTTGGCTGAGATTTCACGCTTTAAATGAAACCTCTGTGGAGTGTCTGCCGGCTTGGGCTGGGCAGTGCTCATTTGGGTCAAGCTGAGCTGAAACTGGCTCAGTTTCTCTTTGATGTTCTCAGCATGGTCCAGAGAAAAGATCATTCAGCTGTGTGGACGAACTCAATATTTGCCTTATATTTAAAAGTAATAGGAATTAAAATATTTTTTATTCGTTTTTAGGGAATATATATATACAGTTGTGTGAAAAAGTGTTGCCCCCCTTCAGATTTGTTATGTTTTTGCATATTTGTCAAATGTAATGTTTAGATCACCAAACAAATTTAAATATTAGTCAAAGATAACACAAGTGAACACAACATGCAGTTGTTAAATGAAGGTTTTTATTATTTACGATAACTTGCAATGAGTCTTGCAATCTGCGCTGTGGAGGAATTTTGGTCCACTTACTGTATCTCTGCAAAATTGTAATTCGGTCACACTGGTGGGCTTTTGAGCATGAACCACCTTTTTAAGGTTATGCCACAGCATCTCAATAGGATTTAGGTCAGGATTTGGAGTAGGTCACTCAAAAGTCTTCATTTTGTTATTCTTCAGCCATTTAGAGGTGGACTTGCTGGTGTGTTTTGGATCATTGTCCTGGTGCCAAACCCAAGTTTTAACATTCTCCTTCAGGATTTTTTTGGTAGACAGCAGATTTTACTGTCCAATTTATCACAGCAAGTCTTCCAGGTCCTGAAGCATATCGTTGGTATGATGTTCTTTTTACTTTTACCCCAGACTTAATAGGACACACCTTCCAAAAAGTTAAACTTTTGTCTCGTCAGTCAACAGAGTATTTCCTAAAAGTCTTGGGGATCACCAAGATGTTTTCTGGCAAAACTGAGATGGGCCTTTATGTTCTTTTTGCTCAGCAGCGGTTTTCGTCTTTGAACTCTGCCATGCAGACCATTTTTGCTCGTTCTCTTTCTTATGGTGGAGTCATGAACACTGACCTTAACTGAGGCAAGTGAGGCCTGCAATTCTTTGGATGTTGTTGTGTGGTGTTTTGTGACCTCTTGGATGAGGTGTCGCTGTGCTTTTATGGTAATTTTGGTCGGCTGGCCACTCCTGGGATGGTTCTCCACTGTTGATAATGGTTCGCTATTTGTGAAATAGCTTCATAACCTTTTCCAGATCTCAATTACTTTCTTTCTCATTTGTTTCTGAATATGTGACCAGTCACGGAAAGTAGGGACACAAGTCGGATCTGGGCATTTTGAGTTATTCACAGATTCTGAAAGTGCAGTTTCTAAGCTTTCCAACGATGTGTAACACATGGAAATCTGATAAGATTTGGAGAAGTTGTGGCCATTTGAATATAGGAACTCAGAAATACTCAAACCGAGAAAATCGAGACGAAAGGGACTCTTCTTTTCAGCTGGGGGAGACAATAGGGCTCATTTACATCTCATTTAGCTAAGCCATGCCCCCTGTAAAACCCTTTTTGAGATGTTCTAGCATCATATGTAGTATTTTATGACCAAATGACAACCCGCAAAAATAAACATGACTCTTTTACCTTTGTGGGGATCACAAGTCGAATCCAGTCTGTTTCAGATTATCCAATGACCATATTTGTCCACAAATGCGTATAATCCGTGAAATATAGATTGTTTACATCAGATTTCGCATGAATGTCTGGTAATACAATATAATATATAATCTGAAGACTATTTAAATCGTAACATGTAAGGGTATATGAGCTTACACTCCGTTAAACACATGAACCCGCCTTCAAAGTTTGTATTTAAAATAGGGAAGTAGTATAATAGATCATCCAAACAGCGCCATCGAAAACGTGACACCCTTAATGGTGCGTTCCAGGCAGGTTTTTAAACCCGTGAGTTACGACTTCAAAATCACGACTCACGACCCTATGCGTTCCAGGCAGCCTGTAACTCGTGTTTTTACAACCTTCTACTGGTGAAAGTGCACTGGAACGGCAGTCAAACCCGTGACTTCCCACCCGTGAACTCGTACTAGATCGATGTACTCCCAGTTCAGAGTCGTGAGTCGTGGTTTTGAAGTCGTGAGTTACGGGTTACAGGTTGCCTGGAACGCAGCATTAGAGATGTTACCAATGGCTCGCTCGTTCCTCCATCAGCCAATGACTTCATGGAAAATATTGATAGACAAAACATGTAGCCAATTATATGAAGAATACAACGATATCTGTGTAACTTCTGTGTGTTTGGACTCACGCTGCGCTGCAAGAACTGACATACAGATGACGTCAAAGTACCGCGAGAGAGAGTCGAAATTAAACTACTCCGTAAGATTTCTTGAAGAGCTCTCGCGGTACTTTGACGTCTTCCGACTGCGGCGCCGCATAAAGTCAGTGACGCGGCTGACGTACGATGCGGCTGACTGTTATTTGTTCCGCCCCAGCTTCTTTTATTTTTCTTTTGTTTTGTGCGCCCGAGCTTTACAGTCTGGGGAGACGCAGGCTATAAGTTTGAAAAAAAAACAAAAAAAAACTTAGCAAACATATCTGAGGAACAGGGCAGCGCGTCACTACAGTCACGTGACTTCACGCTCGAGCCGGAAGAGAAGACAATGCTGAATAAAGTCGTAATTCTGCTATTTTTGGACCAAACTGTATTTTCGATGCATCAACACAATCTTACTGACCCACTGATGTCACATGGACTACTTTGATGATGTTTTTATTAACTTTCTGGACATGGAAACCATACATAGATTTTCAATGAAGGGGAAAGCTCTCGGACTAAATCTAACGATAAAACATCTTAAACTGTGTTCCGAAGATGAACGGAGGTCTTCCGAGTTTAGAACGACATAAGGGTGAGTCATTACTTACATTATTTTCATTTTTGGGCGAACTATCCTTATTTAGTAGTCACGCTGTTCCCTTTGGGGGCGGAGGCGAAAACACAAGCTTATACAGTATGTAAATATACACACAGACAATGACGCCCCCCGCTGCACGCTAGAATCTCCGGAAAAACAAGCCTATTTTAACCGCAAAATGTACGCTTTTAAATATACGAAAACTGCTATCTCAAACATGGAGAGGCTTCTGCGTGATCTCAACTAACAGATTCTGCAATAAAACGAAAATCACAAATTTCGAAAAAAAAAACTTTGTTTCTCATTTTCTCGAAACTTGTGCTGCCGACTTGAGTCTCTGGTTTCCGTGACGGGTCACATATCTTTTGATCTCGGCATGATGGATAGCTTTTGAGGATCTTCACTTTGTCCGGCGGGTCCTATTTAAGTGATTTCTAGATTGTAAACAGGTGTGGCAGTAATCAGGCCTGGTTGTGGCTAGAGAAAATAAGTTTGATGATCTGAAACATTAAAGTGTGACAAATATGCCATCGAGCATGAACCACCTTTTTAAGGTTATGCCACAGCATCTCAATAGTATTTAGGTCAGGATTTTGACTAGATCACTCCAAAGTCTTCATTTTGTTTTTCTTCAGCCATTCAGAGGTGGACTTGCTGGTGTGTTTTGGATCATTGTTCTTCTGCATAACCCAAGTTTGCTTCAGCTTGAGGTCACAAACAGATGGCCAGACATTCTCCTTCAGGATTTTTTGGTAGACAGCAGATTTCATGGTCCAATTTATCACAGCAAGTCTTCCAGGTCCTGAAGCAGCGAAACAGATCCAGAATATTACACTACTGTACCACCTCCATATTATGTTGGTATGATGTTCTTTTTACTTTTACCCCAGACTTAATGGGACACACCTTCCAAACAGTTCAACTTTTGTCTCGTCAGTCAACAAATATTTCCTTAAAGTCTTGGGGATCACCAAGATGTTTTCTGGCAAAACTGAGACGGGCCTTTATGTTCTTTTTGCTCAGCAGCGGTTTTCGTCTTTGAACTCTGCCATGCAGACCATTTTTGCTCGTTCTCTTTCTTATGGTGGAGTCATGAACACTGACCTTAACTGAGGCAAGTGAGGCCTGCAATTCTTTGGATGTTGTTGTGGGGTGTTTTGTGACCTCTTGGATGAGGCGTCGCTGTGCTTTTATGGTAATTTTGGTCGACTGGCCACTCCTGGGATGGTTCTCCACTGTTGATAATGGTTCGCTATTTGTGAAATAGCTTCATAACCTTTTCCAGATCTCAATTACTTTTTTTCTCATTTGTTTCTGAATATCTTTTGATCTCGACATGATGGATAGCTTTTGAGGATCCTTCACTTTGTCCAGCGGGTCCTATTTAAGTGATTTCTAGATTGTGAACAGGTGTGGCAGTAATTAGGCCTGGTTGTGGCTAGAGAAAATAAGTTTGATGATCTGAAACATTAAAGTGTGACAAATATGCCATACCAAAATAAATCTGGAGGGGGCTAACACTTTTTCACACCACTGTATTTATTTTATTTTATTAAATGAAGTAATGCTCTATCAACACTAATAATGACATTTTTAACGGCCCATACCTGTATTAATAATCATAAGTCAAGATGGCCTCATGTTGCTCGTCCATGCTAGGCGTTTAACATCCATGTGCTCTTTTTAGTCCAAAGGTATAGAAAAAATATTAATATGACCCTCTTTGTTTACATGGAATAATCATGTGTTATAATTTTCCAACAAAGTTTGCACGCAACACGGTGGTATTTATGAACTGTTTTTATGCCTTTGCCATAGTAAATTATCCATTAGAGCCGACATACAGATTATTCACATTTCAACTTAGTTTAGTCTTTAAAGGGACACTCCACTTTTTTTAAATATGCTAATTTTCTTCACCCATCTTTTTCAATAGAGCCTTTTGCACCATGAGAACCTTTTCATAGTACCCTATTACCCTACATAGTAACTATTAACTAGAGTCAAGTTTTAAATAGGAAAATATCGAAACTCTTATTTTTTGCGCAATGCTAATGGTCAAATCAGATTCAATGGATTATGCTAAGCTATGCTAAAAGTGGTACCGCCAGACCCGGAGATCAGCTGAATGGATTCCAAAACAGTAAAAATCTAAAGTTTAACTCTAGGGGAGCTGGAAAATGAGCATATCTTTTTTTTAAAGTGGAGTGTCCCTTTAACAACTTTATTTTGCGTTGATCCATCCAGTACTGTCTGCGTGTATCGTCTTTCTGTCGTGACATTTACATGACGATGTGGCGACGGTACGAAGGTCTTCGCAAAGTGTATTATAGGGATAAAAGCTTATTGTTTGGGCCAGATTGCTGTCTAAATGTTTTCTGTATCGTCTATTACTGTGTGAATGCTTCTGCCATTTGCACTGATTTCAGCCATTAATATGAATGGTACGCCACTTCAGAGTCCCTACTAACGGTGCAATTTCAACCAGGGAAATGGTACTAGGGAACATAAGTTCTCGGGAAATCGCCCCAGCACTCATTTTTGGTAACTTAGTACCCGAACTAAGGGGTGCAAACGGGGCTAATGGGGTCATTAGGAGGCGTTTCTTAAGGGCCATTCACATTATAACAACTATAACTATAATAAAATATAGTTTTAAAAATCATTTTAAAGAGAATAGCGGAGTTTACACTATAATAAAGATTCAACGAACGACATCGTTGGGATCCTTTCTGAGTGTTTTTTTCCACCTGATTGACAGCCAATCAAATTTATTTACTGTAAACTTCAAGTGCACGCGCATTTGAAAATGACGACACTGTGACACTGTGAGAAGCTACATAACATGAAATTACCCTTAGCTATCCAGGTACGCCCACTTCCTGTCACCATCGATCACTGTCACTTGTGTTGCCAGAAGTCAACAATCTTCCATTGAAATGAACTAGTTTGTGTGGCTTATTCGTTGCTGGTCGCTGGCAGTGTGCACGCAGCATAAGAGGTGCAAACACACACTAAAATGCCAAAAAAATCATTTATTATACATTTACATATTTGGGAGACACTTTTATCCTAACATTTATTATTCGTATGTGTGCTCCCTCAGATTGAACCTCCCTCCCTTTTCAACCACCAAAATGCCAAGAACTTGCCAAATTCACAAACTTGATACTAACTGATACGCAGTTTCTTATTAACCAGAGTAAGCTGCAATGTAGAGCAGACATGATGATTAAAGTCATAATGTGTAAGACTAGACTACGATTCAGGGGCTCACAGTGTACCTATCATGAGTTATCACATGGCATGTGCTCTAGAAAGAACTGTCCGCGCAGTAATGGCAAAAATCTTTCATCTCTGCTATGTGGAAAATTTCATTACTATATATACATAATTAATACAGCAATAATAGTTATTCTTGCCTCTGTGTCTCATTGGCTGCCCGTGTGCCCTATCCACAGCCCGTCTATATAAGTAGAGTTAAGAGTTACACATGATATTAGTCTTTGTCAATTGCCTTTTGAGGACTGATTTATATTGTTTTACAAATAAAACTCACTATACTCTTCCACCAAAGTTATGAAAGGAAAAGACAAAATCCAACTTTTAAAACTTAAGAGTTTGTTGTGTGTAAGCTGCCAGCATGAGCTATACATCAAAACCTTCAGGCAGAACAGCGCCAGGGCAGGCACAGCTATATGCCTACAGAGTAATGAACACATGACAAGTGTTAGCACAGCCGCTAAATTATTCTGTTTCTCATATTGAATTTTTTAAAAAGTAATTAGCGTGCAGGCTAATGTAATGAATTGTTAATTAGAAGTGTTGTCAGATGTGAGGCCGTGATGGATGTTTGGTTAGCTAACGCCGCTAAGACAATCAAACGGCTATGAAGTTTTTCCTTACAGTATGCAAATCATCTGTACCCAGACTCCAGACGGGAAACCGAAATGTACTGAAATGCTTTTGTGCCACTGGGCTGATAATGACTAGCAGGCTGTCCTATCTGTTTATATTAAAACTCAAAGACATCCACAGCCACGCCCCCTCTGCACCAGATCCATGCTTACCAACAAGGTTGCCTAGCACCAGTTGCTAAGTTACCACTAAAGCCTGATGTTCCTCTACAGGCAGTGGAGCAAATGTTCGTTTCTAAATATAGAAAGCGTTCAGATTTACTAGTGTCATTGTAGATGCGCCTTTTCTGCCTGGCTCAGAATAGCACACGGGTGTTTTTCTTTAAATAACATACAACCAAGTAATTTCGTGACTTTAAGTATTTCTCAATTACACATAGTGTAGCATTGCTCAGTGTTCAGATGAAAAATAAAGTCTGCTAATGTTGCTTCTCCAGGTTATCAGGTCTGGAAAATCAATTTGTACATTTCCACGAGCCTGTCGCCATTCTCTCATCCTGTAAATGAGAATCTATTCCAGATCAGCACCCCGACAATCAATAGTGACCATAACCGCACCCCATCCAGTTCCCGACGAGACACCAAACAAAACCAGCAGGCAAGGACAAAGCTGTAGGCAATCAATATGCGCTTCTCAATTAAGTCGCATTTAGGTTGTGAACCCTTGTGTACGTGGACATATGCTAACAGGACAATAGCGAAGAAAGGTGCAGCCTTTCATAGCTTTTTTTCAATATCGCCACCCCCCTTGGGTCATACATTGTGTTTGCGCTTTTCTATCAAAGAGACTAATTGAAACCACCCTTAAGTGAAAGAGAAATATCGAATCAGGAGGCTGATGATCCCTTTGAAGAAGCAAACACGCAATCCATGCCGACATCTCCTATTGTCACTGACACACATACAAAATTAGCAATGCATTCTGATCACCCGCCAGACGCTGAATATGACCACGCATCCGGATCTGGCGTTGCGGCTTGCCATAGCGACCCACCATGACGACGTTTGAGTCATTTTAAGGCCCGAGGTAGGAAAGCAATTATGGGTTGAAGGGTAAACGGTGAGTGTTAGATTCATATCTAAAATTACGCCAGTTAAATCAGCAGGCTTTCATGAGAGAACCAGGAGAGCTCAAACATATTGCTGTTAAGCTCTCCAGAAGATGAACAGCTCGATCTGCATGCACTCACGGCTACACACTTTATAGCACTTATGTAGGGCAGAAGAAGGGTACATCTTCAATATAAATGATCCATCTGATCTTCAGTATTAGCAGTTATTGCTCCTAAACGATAATCCTCCTTTAAAGGGCAAAGGTTGACCTCCATAGGTAAACACAAATGCTCTTTCTTTTTAAGGTGAAAATAACAATCAGATAGCACTGACAGCACCCATCTGTAGGATGCTTTGCTCCTTTATGGATTTGTAAGTGTATGCTAAAAGCAGGGTATCTCTGGGGTGTCTTGCAGGTAATTGTATGGATTGCTGTGCTCTTAAACTGTGTCTGTAGAAAGTGCAGTGATTATCCCGAATCGCATTGATTTTCCTTCACCAGAGACCGTCAACGGTTCTCCAGCCTTTACAAGGCAACAACAACAAAATTGTACACAGCCGCAAAAAAACACCGCCATCCAATAAAGGACGCTCTTATTCTGCTGAGATGCTATTTCAAGTTAATGAGTGAGAATATGAGTAATAAAAAGTAAAAAGTAAATATCCATGTTCTCACTGCTGAAAAAAATCTTGGGCTTGGTTTGGGCTCTCGTGCTAGTTTTAGAGGTCTAAACTAAATCATCATCTGTGAATTTTAATTGTTACCGTTTTTTATCCATACTGTACATTGACCTTTTGTTATTGTATATTGTTAATTTTTAGCATGTTTCTGCTTATCCTTTGTTTTATATTCACTATGTAAGTGTCTTTGTAATTTATTGCTTCTCATGCCCTTCTACTCCTTGTGTCTCGAGAGGAATGGACATAATAAGAATTTTAATCGTACCAAGGACAGATAAATAAAGATCTTGAATCTCTTATAAGCTTATGAGCATCCTAAACCAGCTAAGATCAGCAGACTAGCTGATGATAGTTTAAGCCAACAGAATCATGATGTTCACCACACCAGCAAAATTCAGCTTATTAGTTATTAAACTAGTTTTCTCTTGATCGGACCCCTCAGGATAACTTTCATTTAACTCATTGTAAGACACGTTCATTCAGTCACCTTTTTTCATTCAGTTATCATCATTTAAAATAACATAAACTCAAAAAAAAAGATGCTGGGTTATTATCACATTTTTATGTTTGGTAAAAAAACGGACGAACACACTCTGTTGGGTTGTAAGAGCACCCATTTCGTTGCTAAAAACAACATTATTTTGTTTATTTGGTATAATGCAATGGGTTTGCATGGTTTATGGTTCAAAAAACACATCTGGAGCAACATTTTGTTTCTCCAGATATTAGTAATATAGTACTTGAGTCGATTCCTGCTTTCTCTGACTCGTCTCGGACTTCAAAGACTCGGTCTTGACTCGGTCCTCTGTCCTCTTCAGTGGGAGGAGAAGGACTCGTAATTTCAGACCGAGTCCTTGAGACTAACACATTTTAACAACAATAATAATAAAATGCATTGTTGATGGGCATTATTTGAAAATGACATCCCATGGAGCAATGCAAATATACTGCCATCAGAGCCATTTATTTATCTCTAGAAAATAGGCAGAAGATGATGCATGTGGTAGGGATAGTAAAAGCATAGTCCATATTAAGACGTTAAAACTGCTCCTTTAAATAATTCCCAATCTAGCTTATTCTGTAGGCCTAACTGTTGATTATTAACTGGGGTGATATTAAATCATGAATATGAAAACGGACATGTTTTTATGGTCTTGGTCTCGACTCGGTCTTGACTCTTAAAGGAATCGGTCTTGACTGTATTTGAAAACCAACTGACCCGGTCTCGACATGGTCTCGACCCTTCAAAGACTCAGTCTTGACTCGGACTTGGCATAGGCGGTCTCGTCCCTATTACTACCAGATATCCCTGCCTTCTTTAAACGCTCTGATTTTGTACAATGCTCACTGATCTGAAAAGCTCTATGTCCCTGATTGGCCAGTTAATCTGTACGTTGTGATTGGCCTGAATACCTCTGACGTCAACTGAAAATGTGTCGCTCATTACCATGTTTGAAAGATAAGCTCACAATGCAATGCTGACAGGAGTCAATATCATCTTTACTACCTTATTAATATGAGCCGAATCTGATCCACAAAATACAGATGACCAAGCTGATCGATCAATTTTGCCAGCGCGGCTTGAGCAGGACGTAACAGATTGGTAAGGTAAGGATACTAAAACATAAAAACCATGTATGCATTTGTGATCGTGGAAACGACAAACAACAAGTGCTACTCTTCACTGCACAAAACTTGTGTTTGAGTCATGGTTTAGTCAGTAGTAATTTCTTTAAATAAAAACATAGAGCACTTACAGGCTGTGAGTCAGAAGCGAGCAGAATTATTATAATGACTGTTGTGTCAACCGGCCCAGGAAGTAAACTGTTGCCTACAATCCGTGTGTCTGTTGCAGTCCAAGAAAAAAAGATTTAAGTTGGAGACGATCACTCCTGTCATCTTTTATTTTGAGATTTGTACCTTTTGCATATTATGAACTAATACACACTTACACACCAAGGGAAATCAGATAATTTTTTTTAATTGTGAATAGGTTAATAAGTGCTCTTTAACATATGCTGGGTTGTTTAATCCAACATGTTATGTTGTTTGAAAGCATTATTGGGTTAATTATAAACAATTTGGTTAATTTAACTCAGCAGCTGGGTTTGTCCATTTTTGACCCACGCTGTTTTGAAAATAACCCAGTATTTTTTAGAGCGTATTGATGAACAGCTATGCTGGTCCTTTCAGCTGGAAAATCTGTTTCAGCAGGGAAACGTTTACTGCAGTGACATCTTTAATAATAGGTTCAGTGAAGAAATGTCATGAATTTTAGCCTGAAAATTGTATGAAAATGTGAAATTAATTGAGGCAGACGCAACTATCAAGTTAAGGAAAATTGTATTATCTCTTCAATCTGTGCGAAGCCCACAATAACAAGACAACAGCAATTAAAATTCTTAATTGTAAATGTCAGGTTGTTTAAGAAGTGCGTGTGTGGAGGAGGAAACAGATTGGAGGCTGCCGGGGTGTTTTTTGGAGGGGTATGACAACCAAACGTACATGTCCGGAAGTTTTTGTCTCAATTTTGAAGGCTTGTATTGTAAGTGACAGATTGAATACCTTCATCGCCTTTGTCTGTAGAAAACAAAATATGGTGAACATTTTATGTATATTTATTTTAATGGGATAAATTAAAAAAGTTTGTTCTAAACCTGTATGAGTTTCTTTATTCTATTAAACACACAATAAGATATTTCATAAATGATGCACTGTCGGAAATAATTTTGTACAGTACACGGTTATGCCCTTCGGAATATGTAATGCACCCGCTACATTTCACCATTTAGTTAACATTGTGTTTGAACTAGGGATGCACCGAATCCAGATTTTTTGGATCCGAAACCGAATACCGAATCCTACTCGCATCCTTATTCCATTAACACAGTAAAACACATGAATGAAGTAAACAACGTCCACAGCAGTGTATTTTTCATTTTATTTAATTTTAACTGTACATTATGCCAGGATGACAAGTTGGAAAAACTATTTTGACAATTACCATAAGCCTATGCATAATGAAAGCGATGCGTTGCGACACGCTCGTTTTTCCAATAAGCAAGCAGCTCCTCACTGAAAACCGGCGCTGAGCGCCTAGAGTTAAAAAATATTCAACTTTGAGTGAGAAGCTCCGCTCGTCAATGTCAGTTTTCACACGGCCCATCCAATTACAGTGGAGGAGGGGCGGGACATTACCACAGCAACCAACCGGCTCACAGCTGAAGCATCACAGCTATCCAGCGCTCGGCTGAAAAACAGCTGGCATTTGACGTCCTCAAGGCGTTTTCAGACGTGTTTAAAAGTTTTGGTGGGTCCAGCCCCTAAGGCTCACCGAAAGAAAAAGCTAATCTCCACATCAGCACCCGATGTGTGTAATCAACGGCTGCGTGACGTCAACCAGCGTAGCGCAAGCCTAGGGTTCGGTTCGGTGGAAAAAAATCTAGGATTCGGCCGAACCCGAACCCCGTAAAAAAGCCCAGTATTCGGCCGAATCCGAATCCTGGATTCGGTGCATCCCTAGTTTGAACACATTCCAAACTGTACAGCTTACCTTGACGACGTGGTTATACACTCACCCACATGGGATGAACACCTTTCCACGTTGAGGTTGGTGTTCCAGCGTCTGGAAAACGCTTCGTTAACCCTCAACTTGGCTAAATGCGAATTCGGCAAAGCTACTGTACAGTAACATATCTGGGGAAACAGGTGGGTCGTGGGCAAGTGCGTCCTATTGCTAGCAAGGTGGAGGCTATTGTTAGCTATCCTGCTCCTAAAACACGCCATCAGTTACGTAGATTTCTCGGAATGGTGGGTTACTACCGGACTTTTTGTAAAAACTTTTCAACGGTAGTAGCACCCTTAACCACCTTGAGCAGTCCTAAAGTACCCTTTAAAAGGTCTGCAGAGTGCAGCCTGTGCTAACAGCTCCTAACTTTGATAAACCTTTCAAGCTGGAGGTAGATGCCAGTATAGTGGGGGCTGGGGCGGTCCTTTTACAGGAAGATGAGGAAGGAGTAGATCGGCCAATTAGTTTTTTTCCAGGAAGTTCAATCCGTGCCAGGCACGGTATTCTACTATTGATCAAGAAACACTTGCTTTATTGTTGGCCTTACAGTTCTTTGAGGTATATGTCGGTTCTAGTGTTGTTCCTGCATGTAAAAGTATTCACAAACCAAAATCCTCTTACATTCCTCAAAAGAATGTATAATCACAACCGCCGCCTAAAGCGGTGGGCTTTGATTCTACAGGGATATAACGTCTGTATTATTCATGTCAAATGAACATCAAACGTAGTTGCAGACGCATTGTCCCGTGCTTACCAGGACTAGTTGTGTGCAAGGTGGTTTGCACACCTTTTGGGGGGAGGGCCTGTTACGTCCCCAGTGTTATGGGTTCGTTTTGTGGTCATTTTTATTTTGGTATTGCTTGTGGTTTGTTTGTTTGTGTTTTATTTACCAGGCAAGATTTCTTCTGTGAGAGTTCCGGCAGCTGATTGGTGGTTCTACAGCTGATTGGGAACTGGAACTCCACCTACTCATCAGTGGCTGCAGCTGGCTGGGCTCTTTAAAAAGCTCAGTTTTGGACCAGTTCACTCTCTTTGCTGCTGCTGCTGGTTTTGGTTGTACCCTATGTGGGGATATTTATGACATTTAGACAATTTTCTGACATTTTGATATAAATATTTAACATTTTACAATAGTTTTCAAACTATTTTGTGTGTTCATAAACCTAGCTTGTGTTCCATATTTTTTGGAATTTGTAGCAGCAGGAGGGAGCATTTGTGTTTATGGATCATTATAATTTGTGTTAATTATCCTTCTCTTTTCTCACAGGGAGATGTGGAGTAGATTTAGAGCTACCCTGGGGTATACATATCATCCGTAGGTAAACTTCTCTGTCTAGAAACACTAGGTAGATCTGGTCAGACCACCAGCTGTAAGTTTGGTTAGGGCGCCTTGACCGTGTGCCAGACAGGGATCTTTTGGTGGACAGTACAGGTTAAGCCGAAAGTATACTAGGGACGTCCGCGTATGCGCGCGGTCTGCATGACATCATTTTCGTCATCAGGACCGTCCGCGTCCAGCCCAAAATTTGAGACCGCACGGACAGTGCTCGTAAAACAGCGCATGCGCGTGAAAATATTTCGACAGGACACTCCACTATAAACAATTATACAAAGGAAATAGACAGCATTTGCACACACACTATCGTTTTTCTTCTTTAACTTTTACTTCTTCCAAGAACAGAAATCTGTGGAGCATGTTCGTTACCATAATGTTGGATTCCTGTTCTTTGTTCACTTCTTGTTTGTTCTAAACTGTGTTTGCAATGGTGGATCAGTTACTTTTCTTCACATATCCTAATGTTTTAATGTACTGTAAATGTCGCCAAATCAGCGCTGCCCTGACGGCCTGTTAGACTAATAATTTGAATAAGAAATCATTTGTATTGCATATAGTGTCGAACGCGGCCATCCGCATGTAGCCGCGGGGAGTATACTTGGAAAGCTGTGCGGAAAAAAAGTATACCGCGGCCTTTAGGGGTGTGGACTTTTGTTTATTTTTTTGTTTTGGTCTGTCCAGCCCTCCCCTTTTCCCAGAAAGTTATTATTGTTTATTATTCACATTAGTATTATACAAAAATAAAAGCTTTGTTTTATACAGTATTTGGTTTTTGTGTCCTTTTCTTGTGCCACAATTCCATGCCTCCCTGCCTCCCTGCTTGCATCAGTGGTTCTGAGTAGTGGGTTGTCAGGCTCCTCTCCCTTTGGGAGCTAGAACGTAACAAGGTACAAAACTGTACCTTTTTTGTCACTGGGGCTGTAATCTAAGTTTCAGTTTGGTTCCTTTACAGGAATACAAAACAGAATACAATTTTGGGTAGATTACCGTACCTTAAGGACCTACATTGTTAGAAAAAAGTCAAAATATGTACCCTAGCTGTCAGTGGGGCAGAAATCTTTAAAAAGGTAATTGTATGGACCATTAGGTGCAGATGTGTAAACATTCAGTAACAATATGTACCTTTGAGATACTAATATGTATTTTTGAGGTACTAATAAGCTCTCTTTTGTCCCAGTATGTACCTCTGAGGTACTAAAATGAAATCCCTAGATGCAAAGCTATACTTTTTGAAGGGTACAGCCCCAGTGACAGAAAAGGTACAGTATTGTACCTTTATTTCTGACAGTGTGGTAAAGCACACAGTTGACGGTACACATTGACCATTGTATTTGTTTTTCCTACTATGGAAATCAATGGGTATCGTCAACTGTGTGGTTACCATCATTTATCAAAATAACTTTGTTTGTGTTCAATAAAATAAAGTCATACAGGTTTAAAACAACATGATTAAATGATGACAGGATTTTCATTTTTGGGTAACATTCCCTTCAAAAAGGCTTTCAGTTTTGGAATTCTGTATCCTTTACTGAGGCACTTAAAAATAAAAGCACAAAGCTCAAAGAATTTCTCAATAATACAAAGAACAAAGGAAATACATTCTGTAAAAGCTCTTCATGAAAGACGAATAAAGAATAAGAAAAATTGCTGGTGTCTTTTCTAATCTGCATTATTGAAATTACAAAGGCTTTAAAGTCTCAATAATAGGATAAATAATGGAAACTCTTTTCAGGACTGACTCAGCCTTATTACACAAAATTCAGAAAGAATTAATAGAATCTAATATTTTGTATGGTGTATATTAATATTGTCTATTGGGTGTGTATGGTTTGAGGTTTGTCTATGCCCCTGAACAAAGCTAAGGTACAAGGCTTCTGTCAGCAGTCAGAATTGCAAAAAAACCTCTTTGGCTACAACCAGCAGTTCCTTTCTTTTCCTATTGCTATTCAGCTGCTGAAACATCTCAGTTCCCACCAGGGTTGGATCAAAGGATCATACAGAGTCCCGGAGCACAAACATCACGAGACCCCCAAACCAAATTTTATGCAATTATTCAGTTCTTCGTAGGATTTACATCCCATGTAAGGGGGCTGATAATAAACCTCTGCACTGGAGCATGGGAAAAACTCAAATCAGAGCACAAAAGCTGATTTACAGATTGCGTTCTGTAAAAACACACACTTTCTTACCTACATTTTTAAAATTAATATGAGCTAAACACTACAAATCCTAAAATGTGTTCTTCGCTGCTGGTACTGTATGTATGCATTTCCACCAATAATTTCATCTGACATACATATTCTGTGCTTTCAACTGAACCGATTTCCTTTGGGGAACCGATCCGCTAGAAGATGCACTTAGATGTTTTCCATCCATCAGTTTCTTTTTGGGCAAGAGCATGTGATGATTAAATTTAGAAAACTGATGAACGTTTTCCTGATGTTTCTATCAATCCAATTTGTTTTTTGAACTATCTATATCAAGGGATGACATCAGCAGTCATTTGATGGAGATAGTTCTGAAAGAGGTCTGGTTATATTTAGTGTCCCAAAGACCTAGTTGATCTACAAGAGATGTGAGTTTTTGTGTTTTTGCTCTAAAATTAGCCTCTCTATTTTCTATTAACTTTCTGTAAAGAGACAGAGAAGAAAGATAAAGAGAAGAAAGCATGGGGCGGTCTTGTAAACAATGATTTCAAACAGAAATGAACTCTTTCTGTTGCTTTGATATATCACATTATCACAGTTTTTTTTCCAAAGGAAAGAAAAATAACATTTTCAGACCTCAAATGCTTTTGCTAGAAACTGTCTAAAGTATTCTCAAATGTCTCTTATTTTAAACAACTTAAAGGCAGTATAGGCAGGAATATTCTAAAAAAACTTTTTTACAAATTTGTTTAAACTGTCTTTATATATCAATGCATAAGTAAAATGTAAGTACTCTGAAAAAGAGAGTATAAAAATCGAGTGTCTGTAGACCTCTCACCACTGTTTTAAACACAGCTCATTTTTCCATTCACTCCACCCCCTCCCTTCTGGGTTTCTTCTAAAGCCACGCCCCCAAAACACATGAACGCGCGAATTACCTCAGACAAGCGGAGAGGAAGGAGCGCAGTGCATGTAATAACATCAAGTCACAATCACAAGTAATAATACACCTAACTTTATCACTAGGAATATAAACAGATGGCTTTTATAAACGGATGGCTTTTAGTACTCACTATTAAGCCAGTGTTTTGCATGGAAGAGTTTCCGTGATGAAAGCATTGTTGACTCTGATGAGGACTACACTCTGCAGACAATACCGCTACCGCATCATCGACTCGAGGAAAAGCCACGTGATATTTACTTGCGTTTGATTGCTTCGTTTATTCCTTTTTTGCCTTGTTTGCCTTCGCTGACTGGATATGCAGGTACTGTGAGATGTGAATGCACTCTCTGTGAGTTGTGAATGCCGTTTCTCTGCCGTACTTTTGCTCTTCCTAGAGTGCCTTGTGCACGTTCAAATCTATCGGGTGTGTGCATGTCTGGGCAGATCCCATAGCAATGGGTGGTGCCATGGTCGCGAGAGAGAGTGAAATTCGCGCAAGCTAATCATTTGTTTCGTCCCGAATGGAAATAATTAACTGTGTTTAACACAGTCGTGAGAGGTCTACAGACACTCGAGTTTTATACTCTCTTTTTCAGAGTACTTACATTTTAATTATGCATTTGTATATAAAGACAGTTTAAACAAATTTGTAAAAAAGTTTTTTAGATAATTCCTGCCTACCCTGCCTTTAATGCTGCAAGTCAATTTGATCTACTTTTGTTAAGTTGTTAATATGATATAATTTTTTAAAGTTTAGAGATTCAGTTTGTTTTATATTGTGCTCACATTTGTTTCAAATCTAATATTTAATCAAATGTCAAACAAATCTCATTTGTGTCCATCATTGTTTTTAAGGGATTTTATAAGAAACGCCTAACACAATGTTGATATACACTCACCTAAAGGATTATTAGGAACACCTGTCCAATGTCTCATTAATGCAATTATCTAATCAACCAATCACAAGGCAGTTGCTTCAATGCATTTATGGGTGTGGTCCTGGTCAAGACAATCTCCTGAACTCCAAACTGAATGTCTGAATGGGAAAGAAAGGTGATTTAAGTTATTTTTTGTTGGTGCCAAACTGGCCGGTCTGAGTATTTCACAATCTGCTCAGTAACTGTGATTTTCACTCACAACCATATCTAGGGTTTACAAAGAAAGGTGTGAAAAGAGAAAAACATCCCGTATGCGGCCAGAGTAGGTCAGAGGAGAATGGGCCGACTGATTCAAGCTGATAGAAGAGCAACTTTGACTGAAATAACCACTTGTTACAACCGAGCTATGCAGCAAAGCATTTGTGAAGCCACAACACGCACAACCTTGAGGCGGATGGGCTACAACAGCGGAAGACCCCACCGGGGTACCACTCATCTCCACTACAAATAGGAAAAAGATGTTTGAATTTGCACAAGCTCACCAAAATTGGACAGTTGAACACTGGAAAAATGTTGCCAGGTCTGATGGTGCTTCGATTTCTGTTGAGACATTCAAATGTTAGAGTCAGAATTTGGCTTAAACAGAATGTGGATCCATCATGCCTTGTTACCACTGTGCAGGCTGGTGGTGTAATGGTGTGGGGGATGTTTGGAACACTTTAGTTCCCTTAGTGCCAATTTGGCATCGTTTAATTGCCATGGCCCACCTAAGCACTGTTTCTGACCATGTCCATCCCTTTATGACCACCATGTACCCATCCTCTGATGGCTACTTCCAGCAGGATAATGCACCATGTCACAAAGCTCAAATCATTTCAAATTGGTTTCTTGAACATGACAATGAGTTCACTGTACTAAAATGGCCCCCACAGTCACCAGATCTCAACCCAATAGAGGATCTTTGGAATGTGGTAAACGGGAGATTCGTGCCATGGATGTGCATCAGATCTCGTTTGAGTCTCCTGAGCTATGAAAGTCTACCCTATCATATCAAGACTATATCTACTAACTGACAGTGATGAACCAATCTACATTTAAAACTTACGAATCCTGTCTTCTACAGTACAGACCTCTGAGCTGCCCAGAACATCTGTACATGTCTGGCTCATGCATGACATTAATAAGTAAAGATTACTATAATTATTTTTGGCCAGTAATTTCTATCACATTCCCTCCGGTCATCAGCGGCGGAACTGAACCGCGCAGAGCTAACAGGGCAAACATATTAACAGCTCTAAAATCAACAGCAGCCTTTGATCTTTTGACGAGCATCCAAACAAAAATTATAAAGTATTATATAGCCAGAGGATTCAAATTTTGAGAGAGCGGGAGAGAGAGAGAGAGAGAGAGAGAGAGAGAATAGAGAATATATTTCCATTTTGACAAGCGGTCAAGAACGAAAGTTCTTGCCTGCGGGACCACAATCTAACAGCAGAGTAATTAAAACCACTGAATTATCAACCCGCAACAGGGCGAATGATGCAACCCTAAGCTACGCTTTGAAACATAACCATTACTAAAAGCTATGGGGGATATTTGCTCATTTAAACACAGAAAGAGTCAGTAGTCTGAAGTTCAAATGGAAATAACACACATTTGAGGAAAATACCAAGGCTAAGTTGATATCAGTTCCCAGAAAATCTTTCTGCTTTGTTACTCTCTAGACACACATTTGCTAAACGGCCTATTTCCGAACATGCCAGATTCATAAAAGATGTATAATTTAATGAGGAACAATCATTCATAAATTGCCATGGTCACAACCCCAGGCTAACTTGAATGTTATGTTGAATCCTCAGAGTAAAATATTTTTAAACAGTGCTGCCCCCCTCACCATTTACAAGCAGTTAAAGGTACAGTGTGTAATTATTTCAGTACAACTAGCACTTTTGAAGAATAAGGAGATTTCTCAAAACACCCCTCATCTTCTATTTGTCAGATAAACAGATGCTTCCACCCCAAAATCACACCATTGGTCGAGTCAATACAGCCATAACAGAACAATCTTGAAAACACTGTTCATTCAGAGATAGAAAAAAATGTTTAACATTTTAGCAACTTTGATGTTCTGCAGTACCCCGTACTGCAGAAAATGAAAAATCAAGATGAAAATCAGTCCTAGCACAGCAAACAAGTCACAAACGCATCTTATTTCCCTTAAAACGGGCTCGTCTGCGCTTGTCTCACACCTTAGAAAATCCATTTAGACATTTGTCTTCTTGATTCACAGTCTCCTGTCACAGGCGATGCTAAAGACATGAGCGGCAGTCAAATTTTAAAAGTAAAGTTAAGGGTAAAGGCTGGTGGATGTGGGAGTTTGTGCAGTTAAACATCTCACAAATCCATTTCCCAACCTCCCATAATTCACCTGGGCTGCTGTCCCTCTCAGTGACTGTCACATAAATATAATACACCTTTGAAAGAGAGACATCTATACTGCACTGACCAGTCACACAAGCCGACTCCCCGGACACTAAGTGTATAGTTGAATGTAATGACCCCTTCAATGCAGTACACAGTTAGTTGTGATTTAAAGGTGTTGTACTGTACAACTTTGAAACGCTCTTAACTTTACAGCCTCAAACTCATCATCACAAAAGTAAATCAAAATGCAATTTGGTAACTGTGTTCCAGGCTTCAGACAGAGTTGTTCCTGGCTCAACCGAGCTGAACAACGGTGTAATGTTTTTTGTAATGAGTCTGTCATTTTCTCTCTGAAATGTCACAAACAAACGTCTTTCCACCACATGTGAAATCATCTCAAATTTATTTTGCGAAGGACAAAGTAGTTAAACTTTTGAACATTTTGTAAAATAAAAGAGTTTCTGAACTTATTTCATAGCTACGTTGTTATTGGAACAAATGGTCAAAAATGGTTGTTAGGCTAGCTGTCACCAGTACCCTTTAAAAAGATCCTAATATGTACAATTATGCGACAGATATGCATACATTTATATATATATATATATATATCTTGCGAGCACGCAAAACTAAACTTAAAAAAAAATTCTGCACATGAAGTTTTCACGTGAGCACATGAAACTAAACTTTTGATTTTTTTGCTCCAATGTCACCTTAGGGGCTTGGTAGGCTGCAAACCATCTGTGGGTGCTTTATTTTCTGATCCAATTCGAGCTTTGGATGCGTTAAAGGAACAGTATGTAAGAAATTTATATCAATTAATCATAAAATGGCCCTGATATGTCACTAGACATTAAGAAATCATTTTCATTTCAAATACTTATATCACTCACAACAGTGGTCTGGCCAGGATATTGTCATTTTAAAAGTGGAGTTGCAGCCCTCAACTGATGTTTATGTTGTCATTTTGTGTATTGGCCACCAGTTGTGTGATTGCAGTAACAGGTATAGCCACAAATTTTGTGATTGCCCCCCGAAGAAGAGTAGTTGAAGACCCCTGAGGTAGAGTGTTGCGCGTGTGCATTTTTTTTTTAAAGTGGAGGGGCGGTTCTTTTAAATAATTCGGGAAAATCTTCCTCTATACCTTTAACTAATATTTTTTTTCTCCGTGTCAGCTGGGTTTTACTATAGGTGCTCCGGTTTCCTCCCACTGGCAAAAAAATGCAGGTTAGGTGAATTGGAGTATTGGACTAGGACAAAAGTTTTTGCAGTTGAAAAATGCCTATATATGGTGAACTGTAGAAAATGTGTCAGATACCAAAAATTCAACTTACAGCTGAGTACGCAATGAATTTCTATGAGATCTGTGACCTGGGTTTGAATGGATTTTGAGAGAATGTAAGAAAACAACAAGCACTCCATTATTCATACTGCTCTAATGCTCTCTCTCTGTCTCATTCTTTCACATACTCTCTCTCTCATTTCTCTCTCTCTCTCTCTCTCTCTCTCTCTCTCTCTCTCTCTCTCTCTCTCTCTCTCTCTCTCTCTCTCTCTCTCTCTCTCTCTCTCTCTCTCTCTCTCTCTCTCTCTGCTGCTCACCTGTATTAATAAATGGTCTGACACCCCTGCGCTGCCTGTCAACATGGCCCTGTTGAGGAGAACGTGAAAGAGAGCACGGGAGAGGGAGGTGACAGAGAAGCATGAATAATGGAGAGGGTGTAGACTGTGATCTGCCACTGTCTGTCCAGCGTGTTTGTCTCTGACATGTTTTACTGCTGAACCCTGCATCGGACAATTGGCATAAACTTAATTCTAACACGCCAGCACACAACAGACCATAAGGGTGCCAGGCACACATTAAACTTTTATAGACGTGCATGTGGACTAAAAGACAGACAGACAGACAGATATGACCATCAGCAAACCATCACATGCCGTTTATATGTTATTAAATCCAGTTACTGTTTCCTATTGACTAGCACAATTACCCCAAGCAGTCGATCAAATTCATCATGTCAACTACAGTTAATGCTCTTGTTAGCCTATTAGTGCAGTAATGTAATCAGAGAACAGGACCATCACACAGTGAGATGTTCTCCTAATAAGACATTTTCCTGCCAATTTCCCACCGCTCATTAAGTTAATGGTCTTTTCACAGAGCGACAAATTGTCATAATTGATTTTCTCAAAGTCAAGGCAAAGACTGCAGGACCCCTCAGGAGCTTGGCTGTCCAACCCTCTCTACACCCACTGAGAAAGACCACTGAGAAGCATCACAAACTCATCTGAGCTATTTATTTTGTCAGAACCAGACATCAGATATCAGATGTGTTTACACGGGTTGATTCACAAGTGAAGATACAAACCCACAGATGAAGAAAAAGTATATGTGTAAAAGTAAAAGTATAACATTTCCTTGTTTTTGAGCATGTTCTGTGTGAATGACATCTGGATCTGAAGTATATAAACATCAGTATGCACAACATCACACATGAATAACATCAATCGTTGAAATATACTGTAAGAGTTCAAACCTTTGAGTCAACCCTATACAAATTGACCATGGTAACATTATTTCACTATAATAACAGTTACTACAGTAACTGTTCTTACAACAGGACATTAAGTCATTTGACTGTCACTGTCATCAAAAAAGTAAATTACCATTGGTAAGGTTGGAAGGACTTGGAGTACTATAGGAATCACTCAACAGTGTGTAAATCAATGTATCTTTCAAATTTAATGCAGCTCCCAGTGAGCAGAAACCTTCACATTGAAGAAGAATAAGAAACAGGATTTTTGATAAACAGAAAGAGGGCCATTTACTTTCACTTCTGTTGAAAGTTTTTAGAGAGCACGCACATTCTTAACACTAAAGTAATGAGACTTTTACTGAAATATGTAATACAAAATTGGTTAGAACATTTATTATAAAAATTTGAAATTGATAAAGATTTAAGACTTACAGTATGCTCTATAAAAAATGCTGGGGTTATTTAACCCCACCATTCGATCAAAAGGGGACAAACCAGTCAATGGGTTAATTAACATAGAAAATGTTTATATTTTACCAAACAATGGGTTAAACAACCCAGGATAAGTGAAATCCATAGACTGTAAAATATGGACGTAGTTTCCGTGATGTCTCCCATAGATTTGTAAAGAGTTTTTTTTTAAGACAGTAGTTGGTGGAGCCTGTCATCACCATCTTGGCTGCGCATTACTGCCGAAGGGCCACCTTCCGATCTCTTTGATGAAGCCAATACGGAAGTGATTTAAACTGCAATTCATCGACTGGCAGCTAGAGGCTGGCTCCAAAAGGGACTCAATTCCCATAGACCCCTAGGCTAAAATTCACCCTGAGGGGGGTGAATTTTTTTGTGACCCATCCATTTAAATGATATTAAACCTTAAAGTTCTGCATAATTAAGGGCGTGGCCACTTGAGTGGGTGATGTCACGGACACTACGTCCATCTTTTTTTACAGTCTATGGTCACCACGCATCACTCGCGGATAACCGAAAATGGGTAAAGAGGCGGGATGTGGGTGAAGCTGAGGTAGCCACAGGTTGCTGAAACCACGCCCTCCTAGCTCGACTCTAGTGACAGCAGTGGCTGTTCAACCATCACTCAAGTGGCCAAACCCTTAATTATGCAGAACTTTAAGGCTTAATATAATTTAAACGGATGAGTTTAAATTCACCCCCTCACGGTTGTCATGATGGGCAAAATTAGCTATACAGACCAAAAACTATTTTTTGTACCAAGCTGTAAAAAAAAATGTTCCTATAAAGATGGGCTTTTTAACATAGGGGTCTATAATATAATTTAAACGAATAAGTTACAAAAAAAATACCCTCACAGTTTTCATGAAGGGCAAAATTAACTATATAGACAAAAATCCTTTTTTTTTTGTAGCAGGCTGTAAACATATTATTTTCTGCTGTAAAGTTGGGCATTTTAAAGCAACACTATGTAGTTTCCATGTAAAAATGACTTACAGCTCCCCCATGTGGTTGAAAAGCGCAACAGTGCCTGGTATCAGACACTCTTCTGCAGGCAGGGGGAGGGGCAGGGCTGTGTGCTCTACCCTCCACCGCCACTTTCAGAGTGTGCTTGTAGCAACTAGGAGGTTGCTCAGGTTGCAGCAACAGTACAATTTGTCCAGTTAAAAGTTGTTCTATCACTGAAATAATTTTAGAGACATTACTTAAAGGTAAAAAACTACATAGTGTTGCTTTAACATGAGGGTCTATGGTAACTGACTCCCTTTTGGAGCAAGCCTCTAGCGGCCAGTCAATGAATTGCAGTTAAAGTCACTTCCGTGTTGCCTTCATCAGAAGGATCGGAAGTTTATCCCTCAGTTGATTTGCGACCAAATGGGTTGAGTTCATCCATTTTTGACCCAAAGCTGGATTGAAAATAACCCAACATGATTCCAGAATTTTTTCTTTTTAGTCTGAAAATTTAAAATCTTTAATTGAAATTCAGGAAAAAGTTGGTACAGGTTCACTAATGATTAATAAGTCTGAGAAAATGAGCAGGCATCTTTAAATGGCTGCTTATAATATAAATGCAAGACTTGTTTTAACAGAACCCAACTTATGCTATTTGCTGAAATCAAGAACTGTTATATGACATCACTAATAAAACCGACATATTTCCTTTTTTAAACATTAACCTTTCCGCGGTTCTCCTCTATCTTTCCTTCTTTTCTCTTCAGCTCGAGCATTTCATTTCACAAGGTTTATAGCCATACTGATTATTCACACTCGTGGGACAATGGCTGCATTACTGCAAAGCACAGCAAGTCTGTGACACCTTCCCAATTCACATTATATATTTGCGTCTTTATTAAACAGTACAATACAGAAGGCAGGAAAATGATGTGACCATTCTGGGTTGTTTTTTTTTAGAAAAAAATGGCAGATACAAAATAGAAAGTATGAGATGAGAAAGGAGCGGAAACATCATGAATAATGCAATGGTTAAACTTGGATTGTGTGCACACGTATACTTTCATAGCACAAGCATATATGACACTACTGAGAAAAGTTTGGGAGAATATTTGCAGCACAAACATAATTGTAGGGAAAGTTGTCCATTATTTAATGTCAAATCTTCCAGTTCTTGAGGCCCAATCTCATTATTTATGACATTTTTTTAGTTTTAATAAATAAACAGCCGCATCTGTACACACACCGATAAGCATGTCACCAGTGCCAGACTGAAATATTCATTAGCCCCCCAATCTCATTTTCTTATACTTCCATCTCTCTCTTCTCCCCTTGAAAGTCAAAGTGACATACCTCACACACTTTTCATTCCTGTCATGAAATCCTTTATATGTTAGGGCCATAGTGTAGCAATTAACACATGATTATGACATGACAGTGATGATACTTGGATGTTTGAATCTGGTCGATGACATTCCTTGACCCCATTCCTCTCTTTCACTCTTTATTCTGTCCTGTCCTGGCTTGCATAAACTACAAGAAAATCATTTTTATTCTCTCTCAAAATGCCAAGAGTTTATGATCATACGGCACTGTAATCAGTCATGGTTTTATTGTAAATGCAGACTTTACCAGCATATACATCAAAAGACACTTGGCCTGCTTGTACTGTATACACGGCAAGCTACTAAGGCAACAACATATACTTGTACTCCACGTCGCTCTTGAAGTACCTTCATACGGGTGAGAGCCAACCCTGCTCTCAGTCTGCTTTTACAACAACCTTGATCTGCCTGACATTCTACCTTGGTATACTTTCACTTTTTGGTGCTGTATCCATCATTTCAGTACCTGCTGTATCTCTAGTGCCTGTGTTTTTATAAAGTCCCGCTGCGAGTTTTTAGTCGGCAGAGGGCTACACATCAAAGGATGTCTTTCAGAAAAGTCCCAAGCACCCTAAAACTATAAGACAATACAGGTAGAGGACAATGTTTCTGTAGACACAAACATCACCACACAACTACTGACGGAGGATTCCTTCTTTGCATGCCTTGGCTCCAAACTGACGTTTTTATGTAACATGGCGGCGACCGTGGTCAGACATTTTTGGCTTCAATTCTTTACAATGGTGGGAGGCGAAGCGCGTCGTCCATCTTTTTTTACAGTCTATGGGTGGTCCCTTTATTAAGTATCCTTTTGCACCTAAAAAGTTCATATTAGTATCTCAAAGGTACACTGTAAAATGCTACAATGCTGCGTGCAAGTTTTATCAAATGTATTATGCAAGTCAATAGTTAATCGAACCTACAATTTTAAGTTTTTGACTAGTATTTAGTTGACATAACTTATAAACAAGTTGTAATTATTTAGCTAAATTTGTTAAGTTAAAGTAAAACAAAAATGTATGTTGATATTTTTGGTGGTACAAAAAAGTAGCGCTTTTCTAAGCGGATTTAAAAGAGGAACTATATTGTATGGCGTAATAGCACTTTTGGGAGTACTTCGACTTGCCTGAAAAGTCCGCTCCCCTTCTCCCTCTCATAATGGGAGAGGGAGGGTGTTACTGCGCCGAGTCGAAGTACTCCCAAAAGTGCTATTACGCCATAAAATATAGTTCCTCTTTTAAATCCGCTTAGAAAAGCGCTACGTTTTATTTTGTACCACCAAACTTGCTCGTATAACTACTCGTCTTAAATAGGAAAAACGTTGATGTGTTTGGTCACTTCTAACTTTATCTCTGATTGGTACCATTGAATGAATGGGGCTGAGCTAAATGCTATCGAAGTGTCGTAGCGCGCTCCAGCGCTTACGTGCACGCACACAGATGATAGAGGGATGTATCAACTCTTCTTAGTTAAGGTAATAACATAGTTTAATATTGAAAATGAGTAGACTATTCCTTTAAATATAGACAAAAACATGGAGAAACCTGTATATTAAATAACCTCCTTAAGCAAATCTCAAATCTAACCCAAAACCCAAGCGAAAATTGTTTAAAAAACAGAAACAAATTGAGAATCCAATAAATAAAACAACAACAAAAAATGTGCCGTTTAAGTGAATGGGAGGATTGGCGTATCATATGCACACCAAAGTGGAATTTGGCGTATGCATTGCACGATTTTTACACTTCGTGCTATACGCATCTACATGAGACTGGGTAGCCGTAGCATAAGAATATTCTCTGAAAATATAACCTTGATATTTTTATTATTGACTGAGTAAAGTCATGCCAAAGTTTAAAATCAATGACTGAAATCAAACATTGATGCTCCAAAAATCTCATTATTAGATTATGAGACTTATCATATATATATCATATATGCCTATTCTGATTTCCCTTCACATATTTCACTTAAAATGAAATGGTGGTTCATGTTTAACCACTAGGAACATTCAGAATATGAATGATTTAACATAAATGTGAGTATTCAAGCACGTATAAGCGATTAAGAATAAGTGAAGGGTGAATAATGTGCCGGGGACAACGTAGGTTTTCAAGGTCACATTTAAACTGTTTAATAGCTTAGCTCTGCATTTCTTCTCTTCAATCAGAGATAACAATACACACTGACACATACACACACGCGCACACACGCAGGGCTGACTTCAAGAATGCTTAAGTGTATTAATATTGAATGGGGGACTTTAATTAGAGATCCGAGCTTTGGTCTCGGCAGAACTTGATTAAGCAGGTATAGATGTATCAGAGGGATTAGTGAGAGCGTGTGTGTGTGTGCGTGTATTTGTATTCACATGTAATTGCCGTGTGAAAATCATAACGTCTATAACCTCAGTAAGTGCTTAGCTAATTTTATGGATCATGGGATTTGTGCCCCCACAAGGCCTCAATAAAAAGCAATAACAACACTAAATCTATTCAGCCTTGCTCTCTCCACAACTTTTTCTGTTTATTGTCTACTCTGGAATCTAGGGCCCAGCTGTCACTGCTATCAGTTGTCATTTTCATTCTCTTATTATATTGCATGCCTTGGTATAAGAGGAGAGCTATGTCTCATTTTTCATCTTACACTGGGCCTATGATCATAAAAGTGACAATGAAGTTTTGATTTAGCTTGATTTACAGTTTTTCTGAATTGCTAAAACACTAAAACCCCAATCTCTGAATTAAATTTATAGTGGCCTAAACCCATTTGTCAAATCATGCACTCTTTTTGCAAAACTCTACACTGTAAAAAATAAATTGTTGGCTCAATGAATTATTTTTTAGTAACTAGTTCCACAGAAATTTTACGTTCACTCAATTTCTGTCTCCAAAGTGTTACATGGATTGATGTTTTTTAGTTGGCCCAAATTTGACTCAAATATAAAAAAGTATGTTGGCTCAATTAGCTTTATAGTTCATTCAACTAAAATGTTTTAATCAGTTGAATCTTTAAAAACTTACAGCAAAGACTCTGTCAATTAAAATTTAAGTATTCACTCAATGTTTTATGTGTTACTTCAATTAATATTTATTATTTGGGATTTTTTTAATAACATTTTTAAATTATTTTTCAAATAATTTATGCTAGTGTTGTAAACAAAATAATTAACTTCAGTCACATAAAAACAAAAGCTTTTTATTCACTTAGTCACTTATCATACAGACTGAACATACAGAATTAAGTCTTTTTTAAATAGAGGGCATAAAACAGTCCAAAAAGCCTCCAAAGTCAGTCAGAACAGGGCCATTTAGGAGACTTTCCTCAGCCAGTCCAAGCGGAGACTGTCTCGCTATGTATCCTTCTGGTCTGCATCTTACATCATCTCCGCTCTGGTTTGATAAACAGAGGAATATAAACACACACACATACATAAATAACATGTTTAATAAAATAAAGTTTGACGGTGAAAGACTTTATTCCCTAAATAACGTTAATGTTCGGCCAAATTTCCCTCAGACATCACACATAATTAAACACTATTGGGCGGTTTTCTCGGACAGGGCTTTTCACTGACTAAAATAACTTACTGACATCTCTTAACATATGAGTGCTATTGTTTTGTCTCAAAATGCACGCCAGTATTATATTATATAAGGTTTGTTTGTAAAAATGTCCGAATTATAATAAAGACCGAGTTCTAAACTCTGTCCGGTAAACCAACCCTATATCCAGGCTTTTTATCTTAACTAAAATAGCTCCACTTTACTTCGGTCACATAACATAACACACTTCTAATATATCTTTACAAAAGTATAATTACAAAAACGTCGAGTATTTGCCTCTTTGCCAATTAATATATTCTAAAATTAACATTTAATTACAAACACTTACCTGACGTGAACTTGAGGAAACGGCTGACTTGTGTCCTTCCTTGTGTGAAACAGTAAGTGATACAGGTGTTGTTATATGTGCGGATTGATCTCAGATGAAATGCCCTGTAATCCAGATCCTTCCGAGTTAAAACATTTTAAATTCAAAATACACAGACGCACGCGCATACATACATACATACATGCACACGCGCGAGCACGCGCGCACGCACGCACGCACGCACACGGGTACACACACGGGTATATTTAGAAGTTTTAAGATTGTTATGATATTGGGACTATTTCTCCACTCGCACCTTCAGCTCTGAAGTTCAAATTCGCAGGCAGTACGCAGCCCAGTTATAACAAATGTGAAAGATATGAAATATCATTCAACAGCGATATCATTTAAGTGCAATCCTAAAATATGATTTAAAACATACAGGTAAACCTTTTATTATTAAGTATGAGAAATTAAAATGAATTAAATCGCATGTTTAAACGCCACAGATATATCAGAGCCAGCAGTCGATTTCTGATGGGCTTGCCGAGGCGAGGCTGCGCTGGGCGGGGTGTGAGCGCTTAAGTGTCTGTGATTTTCTGGAGCTCAGCTGGAGCTCTTCTCCGTCCGAAAGTGTCCGAGCACATTTTTAAATAGACGCTATCTATTTACCGACCGCATATTTAAACTTAAAGCACATACATTCACGCCTGAACAACTCTTAAAATTACATTTTGTTACCAAATAACAGTAATATTATGAGCATTTTTTGTCAGGAAACATAGCTGTCATAAGTCCACATATTGACCTGATTTGTCTTAATAAGTTCAGTCAATATAGCCATTCTGAATGTTGACTGAATTTGGAAATAACCATTCACGTAATGTTTTAAACACAGACTTATCTAGACTTAAAATAATATGTCTACTCAACTAAGCACAAACAAGAAAATTGGTTTAACTTATATATTTTTGCCCTTCCAACATTTCATTAATTGGATTTTTTACAGTGTAAACACAAACTTCTCACTAAAGACACATTTTACACTGCAGTGCACTTGTTTTTGAAATGCTAAACACATTCAAACAAAAGTTGCACACAACTACAACACTTTCATCAAGCAAACACAATACACTTTTTTCTAATGGTAATTTTTACTTATTTAGTTTGACAACTTGTGTTTAAGGTTTGAGAAAATGAGTGATGGTTTCAAAAAATGTGTTTAAGCAATTCAGAAAAACTGTAAAGTTTTCATCTGCACTTAGATCCTACCTTCTCATGTTTGGACAACACACATTGCAGCCTCCACGTTTCTTGCAAAAAAGCACTGTATTCAAAATATCACAAACACATCTCAAAAGCACACATTTGTCTTACGTTGCAAACACATATTATATTTTTGGATATATCATATACACACAGTTATTCAAAACCTGAAGCTCTTCTTTCATGAGCTCCTATGCACATTTCTGTACAAGAGTAATTGGTGAGATGATGAGAAAATTAATGGTAAACACAAAAGCAAGATTGAATATGTAGAAAATGTAGATAAGTAAACACTCACCTAAAAGATTATTAGGAACACCATACTAATACTTTGTTTGACCCCCTTTCACCTTCAGAACTGCCTTAATTCTACGTGGCATTGATTCAACAAGGTTCTGAAAGCATTCTTTAGAAATGTTGGCCTATATTGATATGATAGCATCTTGCAGTTGATGGAGATTTGTGAACATCCAGGGCATGAAGCTCCCGTTCCACCACAACTCAAAGATGCTCTATTGGGTTGAGATCTGGTGACTGTGAGGGCCATTTTAGTACAGTGAACTCATTGTCATGTTCAAGAAACCAATTTTAAATGAATCAAGCCTTTTGACATGGTGCATTGTCCTGCTGGAAGTAGCCATTAGATGATGGGTACATGGTGGTCATGAAGGGATGGACATGGTCAGAAACAATGCTCAGGTAGGCTGTGGCATTTAAACGATGCCCAATTGGCTCGAAGGGGCCTAAAGTGTTCCAAGAAAACATCCCCCACACCACCACCACCAGCCTGCACAGTGGAAACAAGGCATGATGGATCCATGTTCTCATTCTGTTTAAGCCAAATTCTGACTCTACCATCTGAATGTCTCAACAGAAATCGAGACTCATCAGACCAGGCAACAATTTTCTAGTCTTCAAATGTCCAATTTTGGTAAGCTCGTGCAAATTGTAGCCTCTTTTTCCTATTTGTAGTGGAGATGAGTGGTACCCGGTGGGGTCTTCTGCTGTTGTAGCCTATCCGCCTCGAGGTTGTACAGTACGTGTTGTGGCTTCACAAATGCTTTGCTGCATACCTCGGTTGTAACGAGTGGTTATTTCAGTCAAAGTTCTATCAGCTTGAATCAGTCGGCCCATTCTCCTCTGACCTCTAGCATCAGCAAGGCATTTTCGCCCACAGGACTGCTGCATACTGGATGTTTTTCCCTTTTCACACCATTTTTTGTAAACCCTAGAAATGATTGTGCGTGAAAATCCCAGTAACTGAGCAGATTGTGAAATACTCAGACCAGCCCGTCTGGCACCAACAACCATGCCACGCTCAAAATTGCTTAAATCACCTTTCTTTCCCATTCTGACATTCAGTTTGGAGT
This sequence comes from Paramisgurnus dabryanus, assembly GCF_030506205.2. Lineage (NCBI taxonomy): Eukaryota > Metazoa > Chordata > Actinopteri > Cypriniformes > Cobitidae > Paramisgurnus > Paramisgurnus dabryanus. The sequence continues at coordinate 16,636,848 of NC_133347.1, forward strand.
TCAGGAGATTGTCTTGACCAGGACCACACCCCTAAGAGGCATTGAAGCAACTGCCATGTGATTGGTTGATTACATAATTGCATTAATGAGAAATTGAACAGCTGTTCCTAATAATCCTTTAGGTGAGTGTATGTACGTATAATAACCTGACTTGGTAGATGCAACCTGAAGTTGTATGCACACATCCACAGATTTATGTCGAAGGTTCCTGACTCAGAAGGTTCCTTAGTTTCAGTTTCCAGTTCACAGTTCCTTTCAAGTGGGACTTTGTACACAGCTGTATCATTCTCAGTTAATTTTTCTGGAGGACACAATGTATTGTTGAGGGGCTAACAGCATTTGTGGCATCATTACAGTAAGAATATGATTTTGTTTTTTACAATTTCTTATGGCCAAGACCAAACAATAGCCATCTCCTCAGTGAAGTGAAGAATTTGGAGCTATCTTTTTCCAGACTGCCAAAGCATTGAAAGGAGGAGTGAATCACTCTCTACTAGTCATAGGCAGCTTAACCCCCTTTGCTCCCTGGGCACTGCAGTGATGGCTGCCCATTGCTCTGGGTGTGCATGTTTACTACTCACTGGAAGGGTTAAATGCAGCTTTTTTTCCACAGAAAAAACTGGAATCCAGGCACCAAAATGTCATTTTATGACATTCGTTACATTTTGGAATAAAATAATTCTATTAAAATATAATTAATGAATACTATGAATACTAATATTCTGTGTAATTGCAAAGTTTTGTCAGTCTGCCTTCAATAAAAACATCTATTATGATGAGCCTTCTGTTCTTCAAAGGAAGGATGGTTTAATAGTGTTAGGAAATACAAACATGTAAGTCAGAAACAGCAATGTCTGGTCACATGCCAATGTCCACAGACTACTGGTTGTTTGGCAAGTTGTTAGGGTCACTGTCAAATCCAACTAAATTCACTTTAAGCTGATAATTGTCAGTTATACTGGCATTTTTGCAGCCGTTGCTATTAAACCCAATGTTTGAATGTTTAGCCACTCCTTTTTCAGTAAGGGGAGCGTGTCTTTTGAATGTTCATTAGTAAAGTGACATTGATGTACAGTATACCCTCTATAAAGCTTAGACATAAATGAGAGAATTGTAGCAATAGTAATTTGGACACAAAAGGGGGTTTTGTAAGAATTTTATGAGAATCAATTACAGTTTTTCTGAATTGCTAAAACACTAAACCCCAATCTCTGAACCAAACGCATAGAGGCCTAAACCCATTTGTCAAATCATGCACTCTTTTTGCAAAACTCTAAACACAAACTTCTCACTTAAACAAACATTTCACACTGCAATGCACTTGTTTTATAAATGCTAAATACAGGCAGAACACACACAACTAAAACACAGCTGTCATCAAGCAAACACAACAACTCAAAATTGTACACACTTTTGTCTAATGGCATTTTTTACCAATTGTAGATTGGAAACAGTCTGAGAGGCAGATGAAGAGTATGAGGAAGAACAGGATACCAGAGACGATGCAACTGGCAAAAATTGCAGCTGGATTGGTGACTTTTTACAAAATACAAGTGCTGAAAACTTACTATTACTTGCAGTACTTACAGTAAAGTATTCACTATATTCACTAAACATCTGATTACAGTAATACACACTCAAAAAAATGATACTTTAAACGAACACAATTTTATTGTGGACAGTGGTTCCACACAACACAGTTAGTTTTTATTAACATTTAAGGGTTGTTTTCAGTCAATGCCAAATTCTTTTGTTGCAGCAACACAATTGAATAATAAATAACTAATGTGAAGTGGTAATGTTCAACAAAATTATCTTAGTTACTTATCCATAACTTAAGATTGTTACGTTTTTTGAACATGTGTTTAACTTGTACAAACTAATCAAATATTTTTTGCTTGTCCAAATCAAGAGTAGTTTATTCATACAACTCATTTACATTGTGGACAGTGGTTCCATCCAATTACTTTTATTTACTTTAACACAACAATTTCTATTTCAAGTTAAATCACACACAAAAATATACTTTTTGTAATAAACTCTATATAACATTCATTTTATTCATAAAAGATTATCAGACACCAGTTCTTCAAGCCATGTTTATTGCACTTAAACTACAGATACCGTAAAGGATATACCGACAAATGAGATGCACTCATCAACTTGAAAAACTTGCAAAGTTTTTCAAGGACTTTGGATATTACAATGTAACCTTATAACAACATTACAATTTTTTACACTTACTGACAAATGAAATGCACGAAGCACCATTCAGGCAGTTTTTTCAAGCCCCCGGATACGTATAATTAAACAACAGTATTACACAACTGTAATGCTAACTGACAAAATAGGTTGCTCTCCATTCAGAGAGCTGGCACATGCGACTTTCAAAGATTTTTCAACAACTTTGGTATAATTTTAAGTTAAATGGTACTGTAAAAACATTATAAACGTTAACATTCCATGACAAATTAGATGCAGGACCATTTACGTACAGCCAAAGCTTTAAACAACTCTACATTAATCTAATTAAATAAAAACACACTGCAAAACTATCAAAATAAATTGACGACACTGCTTACTTCCTGAATGTTATTGTACTGCCATTTCAAAAACATGGCATTTACATAGGAATGTTTTAATATTTCATTTTTCAAAACATCTGCAAAAGGCTTGGTCTTCAGCGTCTGAACTTTATGAGATAGTTACTTCCCATCTAGCTCCAGAAACAACAACTGCAATACTTCAAAAGTGTACCTGAATTCGGGAAAGTAGCTCAAGTTCAGTTCATATTTCAGTCCCATCAGCATGGTTGTCGCATACACACTGTTGTTGAGGTCCGAGAACTCTTAATCCCTTTAATAACACTCCAACATCTGCTGGGCTGTCTTCGATGTCTGAACCATACATTTTTACAACAAGCACTCCCATCACCATCTTCTGGATCGCCTCCTGGGTACTGGGTGCATCTGTATCCTGCAGGTGAGAATGACAATGATAAAATTATTTTATGTTTATTAATAATGTCAGAAAAATCTCATTTACCATTTAATGTTATTCAAAACCAACACATCACTTGATTCTGTAAAACTGAAGTATTTTAAGAACGGTCTCATATTCCATAATGTACAACAGCCAAAAAGTCAAAGAGGGCAAGTATTGTTTGCTTACCAACATTATTTAAAATATCTTGTTTTCTGCATTAGCAAGAAACTCCTAGGTTTGAAATACCATGAGTGGAGATGAGATCAAATAAAAAGTTATCCCAGGTGAAAAAGTACACGTCCATAATGTACTTAAAGTGCTCTATTTTCATGCACTAATTCTGTACGTAGTATACTAAAAATTCTTCTTTTGTACTACTTAAGATAATCTTAAACATCTTGTACATTGACATTGTGAACAGTCTAAATCAGATTTTAGGGCATATCCGATTTGACAAACTCATTGTCCATATTGTGGATCACAACTGTTCGTCCTGTAGCGTTCTGCCGTTTTCTGGATTATCTGCAATGTTTCTATGGCAATGACGTTGCGTTGGCACGACAATCTGCCTCAACATCTGACGTGTTTACATTTTATGTGATGCAACAGCATGACATAACTGAAAAGCTACACAAATGCGATCAGAGCGGTCAGACTGACTTGGATTTCCAGAAATGCGATTTGAAAAGGATTTTAAACCACCCATGGATGTAGCCCGAAAAAGATTTGAAAAAACACTGATTTCATGTGGTTTTTGGCCGTTCACACATTCTAAATGTGATTGAATTGGAATTGATGGATTCGAATATGCACCAAAATCATATTTAGACTGACAGTGTGAACAAGGTATAATTGTACTTCCCTGTTCTATTATTGAGACACCATGAATATGAACTAAAATGTTCTAAAAATCTATTTTAAAAATGTATTTAGGTACCACTCGTACTAAACTTGAACCCATCTTTGTATGAAAGTTGGGTTCAAGTTTACAAGTTTTAACTAAATACATTTTTAATACAGAGATAGTATATTCAAAGCACATTTTAGTTCATAATTATGTTGTCTCAAAACAGCACAAATAAGTACACTTAGATAATCTAAGGGTGTATTCACACCTGCCTTGTTTGGTTCGATTGAATCGAACTCAAGTTCGTTTCCCCTCTTGGTGCGGACCTTTTGGGCAGGTGTGAATACAGCAATCGAACTCTGGTGCGGACCAAACAACCGCACCAAGACCCAGCTGAAGAGGTGGTCTCGGTCCGGTTCCAAACGAACTCTAGTACGATTCGTTTAAGGTGTGAACATGTACCGACCTCGATTCGCACCAAATGTATTGTTATTCTGCTAGTGTGAGAAGCGCTATCAAGCAGTTTATGTAGTGCATGCTGTACAGCAATGATTTTGAATACCTTTATTGTAATAATAAACTTTTTATTTATTTGCTTAACTTAGGTGAGTTTTTCCATGTTTATATTGTTGTAGTTTTATATTCATTAAGAAATGCAAGCCAATAATTTTTAAAAAATCTTAAAAGATTTTAAGATTTTTTATGTTATAAGGCGGGTAAAATGTTTTCTGTCTATTCGTTTCGTTAAATAAGCGAGTAATTTTAATAATTAATTGTTGTTCTGTTTTAATAAAAATACGAATAAACAACATATAAAGCATTCATAGTAATGGAAAATTATGAGACGCGCTATCAAGCAGTTTATGTCGTGCATATAGCCTACTGTACGGCAATGATTTTAAATACCTTTGTTGTATAGCAGAATATTATGCATACAAACAGCGCATCTAAATCCGCGTAATTTAACTTTTCCGCGGTTGCGGAACAAAACGCAAAATCAAAAGAAATGTCTTGCCAACCTGCTTTATTTATTTCATGGCAAAATAATAGCAGTAATTTAAAATGTCTTATTATATTTTTTATAAAATTATCTAATATTCTTTGATACAGAGTTAGACAACTTTGTAAACATTTCTGGCTTTATTTTACTTCAATCTTTCTCCAGCACCATGCACCCTATTACCAGCAACACCGCACCCCACAAACAAGTCAATCAAAATCTCCTGTGCACATATTACTACATTTTTATTTTATTTTAAAGTTTTTAATTGTTATCTAGTATAATTAATTATTTTCATACATACGTGAAAGGTCTGTGTGAACTGTGTGTCGCACCTGCTGTCTAATGACAAAAACTGGGTGAAGCAATGATGCATTTCAATTTACTGTTTTTTAGTCCTTATATTAAGTTGTTGGAAACTTAGGACACAAAAGAAAGGCATCTGTCCACTACCATCTCATCTCAGCGTTAGCAAACTTGTGCATGCTGTCAGCGCGTGAGGACCGATCTTTTTCCTTTTAGGCTTTGAACTTTAACGGTCCTGTCACAACTTTTTAAAAAGCCACCGTAAAAAAACCAAGATTACGCAACGCACCTCTCTCAGTGTTGGCGATAAGGATTGAGTCCTATGTTCTCATTAATATCAAACATTTATCAAATATTTATGCGGCTGAAGTGGTTAATTATTTTAATATCATTTTCCTTAAATCATCTTGGCAAACCACTGTAAAACAGCTGTCTAGGTTAATCAAAAAACAAGCAGTGTCTGTACCTTGAGGTTGTATTTATTTTTCATATTTTCATTTTGTTTCTCTGTTCTTATTATATCACTGACTGTTTACTTAATTATTGAATTACTTGAGAACTTCTAATTTAATATTATACAAGCATTGGTATCCTAATTAGAGAGAAAAATATATATATTTTTGCGCAAATTTTTTGGAAATTACTGCTACAAAATTACCTTCATTTTGATCACAAAAATAAATCGTGAAATCCTGGAGGGACTGTTTGAATAATCTGAATAGATATATTTGTATGAATAATGAAAGCCGTGTATACAGCGCATCTCTCTATCTGTGCGGCGCAAAAGCCTGATAACTTTTTACCTGATACATCTTCTGCACAGCGCAACTGTCAGAACATGCTGTCTATGATGTCTTTGCAAAATATATATAATATATAATAATATAATATCGTTTAGATGACATTAAATTGTGTGCTTCTCAATATAGTATCGGCATTGTTTTACCTGCTGATAATACCAAATCAGTAACAGAACAAATATTGCATTATTAATTATCTCCATTATTTTGCTCTTCCTGCTGTCCCGCACCTGATAATTTCTGTCCAATGAATGAATGACCTTAATACACATGTGGTTCTGTTTACAAATTTTGGTTCACTTGCAAAAAGGGCAGTGTGAATGCGAACCGCACCAAAAAATAAAAAAATAAAAAACATTTGGTCCGGACCAAAGCAAGTGAACTAGCGGACTTTCCTGGTATGAATACACCCTATAGAACATCTTAAAAAGTACTAAAGAATAAATTTTAGTATACCAAGTATAAATTAGTTTAAAATAGAGCACTGTAAGTACAATATGGAAGTGTACTACTTTTTCACCTGGGATACCACAACATTTCAATTCCTTGATAATACAGCAAAGTATATATATGCACATATACTTACCAAATACTCTTTAATTAGACTGGTCGGGTCTTCATTCAGGTAGACAAAGAAAGATCCGAGTCTGATCAATGTTGTCAGTCTAAATATGAAAATATCAAAATTTTATTAATTGTAGCATTCACAATATCAGGTAAACATTTACCTTTATTTTTAGATTATTATGCAAAATAAAGCATGTAAGTGGAAAACAACAACAAAAAGGGACACTTTAAACTGTACCTATGTTTCTTTTTTTACAAGTTCCAGAAACTTTCTAATTCCAATTTCACCAGTGCAAAAAGAAGTTTTATTATAAGGTTTTAATGAGTGCAGTTCATCATACCCGTGTTGTGGAGACCAGCAGGTTTTTAATTCTCTGTCCATTGACGACTCCTCGTTTTGCATAGATCCTTATAAGCTTTGCAGAATATGGATTCATCTTCGCCAAGTATGTAGACACCAATGGGGCTGTTGTGATTCTTTTAAACTCTGCACAAATCTACAAAACAAAATAAATTATTGTTACCACAAAACCAATAAAGTTAAACATAAATGACTCAAAAACTTTTCACTCACCTCTTCCCTTCTGAAAAGAGCAGGCCATCTAGTTTTGAAATCTGCTATTGAAGGCGATTCCTTGACAACCTCATGTCTCTTGATAGAAAAGGTCTTGTCCATCAGCATTCATAATGTTTTCTCATTGTTCTTTTTAATTTCAGACAGAAGTATTAAACTGACTACTTCCAGTGTTTTGGATGTCTCCGTTTATGGATGGTAAGGGCAGTAGTTCACCTCAGCATTGCATGTTTTTTTTATATATATATATATATATATATATATATATATATATATATATATATATATATATATATATATATATATATATATATATATATATATGGTAAACAACACTGGAAATTCCAGCTGGTTTGGGCTTGAGTAAATTTAATTTCACTTCATTACAGCCAATTTTTCTCAGTTTTGTTATATATTTGGCAAGACACACTTTTGCAACACAGTCAGAGCTTAATTATGTAGATGGGGTTGACAAAATACTGTGTCACAGGATGAAAGTGAAAGAGCTGGTTATGAGCAGGTACTCCTTTTGAGAACTGTTCAGTTGTGGTGGGGGCAAGTTGTCACAATTACTTGGTGTTTTCCTTGTCAGGAATACCACCTTTAGTGTACTTTTGTCTTGAATTTCAGATGTGTACATGAGATTTAAAAACTAATTGCCCAAGTCAGAATCCATGAACTGCAGCCTTAAATGTCCTTGTAGATTACATTGTTTTTCTATTTCCTTTGACAGGTCCTTTGACTCACTGAAGTAGGAATGGCATACTGAAGGATCACCTCTTGTAACTTTTGGCCAGACTGGAGAAGTCATTGTGGTATGACTGTGGAAAACAAGTAAAATTTAGTTAATTGTTTTTTTTAAATCAATTGTAAGTATGGTTTAAAAAAACATTAACTTATGAATTGTCCATTTAACAAAATAAAAGCATATTTTACAATATGCGTGGACTTGTCTTTTCAAAGTCACCAAACAAAGCACCAACCATATAACTCAAGCAATGGATAATCAATCATCAGCTAGCTAACTAAAATAGGCACTGACAGACTTTAACATACAATGCAGTTTACCTAAAAAATGTGTGATATGCTCTAGTTTAAATAATCTGTTTTAATAAAACACATCTGGCTTCAGTCATGAACAAAAGCATCACTTGCCTCATCACCATAAAAACGTTTGACCTCCTGTAATACTTCAGCAATGGAAACTACACCAGGCTTAAAATCACTCAGTGAATGCTGGTTGTGTTTTCTGTTTTTGTGTGATATAGAAGTCCCATTGACATTTGATTGGAAAACACAACCTGATAACATGCAAAATACCGTTTTTACGTGACTTTAAGTGACTGTTTATGTCAGCAAAGTATTCTTTTTCTGATGACAGTGCACTGCATGCCATGCACACAAATTACAAGTGAAAGTGGGCCTTTGTCGTCATGCAATATTACATCTGTAGCATAATTCCTACTTAAATGAACAAGTAGAGCATATCATGTCTTGAATATATCAATTAGAATATGTACTATGATATCTATGATAACCACCACAACGCACGTGCAGCAGTCTTTCATGTTTTAGTAATTTAGATCACAAATTTTACATTTCAACATAACTTACTTTAAGTATTCATTCAGAGTAACAAATAAAAATAAACTTTAAGAACCCCTTGAGAAAATGCTCTGACTAAACACAGGAAAATACGTTTCAAAAGCACTATTATCACCAGTAAAACAAGTTCAATGGCTAACGTTACCACCGGAACACGACGGAAAATCGAAGTTCAACTCACCACGAACACGTGAAGCAATCCGTTCATTTTGAAACGCACAAATCACGCAGTTTACAACACTGCTGCTATCATAAAACACTAATAATGGCCCGAAATTGAACAACACGTTTAATACTGTTTAAACACGAGTACATCACGTTTAATACGGTTTAAACACGTCACACGACAGATCGCGTGAAGCACTCCATTACATTTGAAACGCACAAATCACACAATTTACCTCACTGCTGCACAAATGACGTGAAATCATCACCATCAAAAACAAACACCATCGCCTTAAACATAAAATAAAGGTGCCTCAACAATGTTTTAAGATGGATTGAAGAATAAACGTATTTAGTTTACTTACCACACCATCACCTGCGCGCCGTCTTCGTGGAAGTCGTTAAAATGACGTCACATCCTTTAGTTTGAAAAAAATTCTTCTTCTTCTTCTTCTTCTTTCTTTTTTACCGGCGGTTGGCAACCAGCTTAATGGAGCATTACCGCCCCCTCTGTTCCGGAATATGAACCTGATAATAGGTCTATAGTCTCTATCGCAAAAGTAAACCAATTACTTTAGTTTAAAGATAGGTAGTTAGGTAAACCAGAGTGAATAACAAATTGATTTAGCATAACACATTACACTTGTATTTTGTCTTAAAAATAAATGTGTATGTGTTAATGTAACTAAATATATTTGTGTATAATGAACAGTGCTACAAAACCCATTTTTTGAGTGCAGACTGTTTACAGTATTTGTCAAGTGTGTTGTTTTATGCAACAAATATGTATTTTTCGGTAAGCAGATAGCTTGAATGTTGTGTTTTTCATTTTTTAAAGTAGTGTCTAAAGGATGTTTTGTGGTGTTTTATATTATAGACTAATGTGTGTACGATTTGAAAGCTTAGTTTGATTTTGTGTAGTTTTGAAGGAACTGTTTGATTTTGCTAGAATAGTCAGGGATCCTGTGAATTTTGTTTGACAATTTGGATTTGTGTTTAAGGTTTTGAGAAAATGAGTGATGCATTTTAGCAATTTAGAAAAACTGTAAGTTGACACTGACATCTCTATCTATACAGACAGGCAAATCTGTTCAGTTTAATTGACCACTGAAACATCATGTGAAAAAACATGAGATTACAAGGCTACACTCTAAAAATTGCTGGGTTATTTTCAACCCAGTATTGGGTCAAAAAAGGAGTTGTTGGGTTAAATGAACCTATAATATTTTGGATTAAAACAATCCAGCATACAGTAGGTTAAATTTTAACCCAACGGTTTGGGTTTGTCACATTTTTACCCATTTTTGACTTCATTAACTGGGTGTTTTTAAATCTAGTTCATTTGAGCCCTCCAACGTTGTCAGAGCCTTTCAGTGTGTATGTGAACCAAGCAACTGATCTCAAATCCCCCCAAAAGAACCCAAAAGCAAACCGTACTCAGACCACATCCAGAGTTCGTTTAGGTATGGTTCGCTTTTGGGTTCTTTTGTGGTTCGATTTATTTTTGACATTTGAAAGCAACGAGGTCCCGGTCCACTTTGCGTGTCATTTTGACATGTATCAAAATCAATTGCTCACTTGCTCAGCTGGGGTCTGAGTTCTTCTGAAGTTGTGATGTGAACAAGAAAGGGTCTGAGACCACTTCAGTTCTGAAAAGGACCAAAAAAAGAACGGGGTCCTCTTTTGAGTCCACTACTGTATATTGTGAACACCAAACAGACTGAGGTCACATTCGCCTTTTCTGGATCACTTTAAGTGGACTGGGTTTGGTTCTTTTAAGATTAACTATATGTGAAAACACAGACAACAACTGAGATATTAAAGACAGATTTGTTTTGCAGATTACATTTTTCTGCCCTGTTAGCATTTTCACTGCTATAAATTACTAATGAAGTATATATTTGATATATGGTTGGTGCATTATAAGATAAAGCAAATAGGCAGGTAATTTGGGAATGATTAAAGCTCATTAAATCTGCAGAAAAGGCCACTTGGCAGCACTTATGTTGTTTGGTACAGATCTCGTGTTCTCCTTGACAGAATACCCCCAACTGAATAAAACTCTGACACAGCATTTAAAGATAAATGCTTGCAGCAGTTAAATACATTATAAGGTTAACCTAAGTGTGCTTTCCATCCTAAAATACTTATTTCACTTTTAAATATGATTTTCCCAAGTGTGTCTTCTGTAGACTGAAATTCATATGGGCATTTTAAAAGTCAGCAATCCACAACCCTCAGGATAGAATAACATTAACTTATTCACATTGTGTGCATATCCATGACTCAGAAAACATGCCTGCATATGTTTAAACAATAATAAGAAAGTGTTTTAACACCTTTTTAATTTTAATAAATCTACTGTGGTAATCACATTTACTTTGATATAAATTAAGTTTTGCTTCATCACCAACCACCTTACCACCTAACAGTAAACACATTTTTATTTAAAATTCCAGACAAACAGAAAACATTGATTTTCTTTAGTTTTTACACTGTTTTAGAACTTCTGTTTTTACATTTAACATTGCAATCAAAACATAAAAGATATAGCATAGCTGCAATGCATTCCAAGTGGGACAGTGCTAAATCTGACAGTAATTTATCACTAGTTAAAAAAACCTGTAAAAACTGTGATTTGTTTTATGGCATCTTTCAGAGGAGTCTCAGTTTCATGAATAATTTACCCGTGCAACCTTGGAGTTTTATGTATGAACATGTATGAACTCATATACTGTATATCAGTAAAATTATCGATTATTATGGTCTTTTAGATATATTTAATGCCGTTAAATGCAATTGGGCAGTGTAGCAAAAAGTTATTTTCTAAACATGTACTCATAACCCTCTCACCAAGCTCACTAATTCAGGTTGTTTTAGTGCAGTTGTTGTACTGAAATGGGATTCTGAATGAACAGCATTGTCTAAATGACAGGTAATCCAGCTAATTGTTTGACACAGGAATCTGCTTATTCACATTTCATAAAACAGAGTACAGGCTGTCGGTATGAGGGAACAAAAGGGCATCCATCAGCGCAGCTCACTACAGGAGCACATCAATCAAACTATAATTAAACCATGACGCACTAAATTAAGCTATCCATGTACTACTATGTTGACTTTTTATGGTAATAATACATACATTTACATCGTCATGTAAACGTCTATCAGACATTTTCAAGAATAAGGCCATTTCTTTAAAAAGAAAACCTTAATGAATAATTCATGCATTATTTTAAGCCGGTACATCTTATTAAAATACTAAATGCATGTCTTTCAAGAATGGTCTGATATCCCTTTAAATTTTAATGGTAAAAATAAGTCAGAAGTTTTAGAAATTCAATCAGTTTACCAATTATGTATATAAATTATGACAAAATGTATTTTATTGTTAATTATGTGTAATTAGGTAAACACAAATTATGTGAAACTAAGAATAGTATTTTTATATGATTTACATCAAGCTAGGGTCTTCCTTAAATAAAGTTATAGTCGTGCGTAGGTTATCCGTAGGCTGTGCATAGCTCTACTAGCCTGATGCACACCTCGCCAAAAGTTTAACAGTGTGTCCGTTCTACACGAAACGCAAGCGCTGTGATTGGAACACAACAACCCCTCCCATCAGGTAAAAAACTGTGCTGCATAACCCCCCAGTCACATTAGCTCAGGGGTAGGCAAGTTCGGTCCTAGAGAGCCGCAGTCCTGCATATTTTAGCCTAAGCACTGATAATCTAACCTGATGTCTAAATCCTAAAGACATTGATAAGCTTGTTCAGGTGTGTTTGATGAGGGTTGGAACTAAACTCTGCAGGACTGCGGCTCTCTAGGACCGAACTTGCCTACACCCGGGTTAGCTACAAGAGATAAAGACAGAGCGACAGGCTACCATTCATTTTCAATGGGAATGGCCGTTTGCCAGCGACAAGCGACGAGCTTGCAGCTGCGCGAGCAAGGTGGGGCCAAAATAAACAAGCAGGCTATTTCATGCAAATGCTGAGCGATGCGACAAAGCAACTGCCAATAGGAGTGAAGGAGCAGCGTGACGTAGGACTGTGGTCGTGTCAGAGAAAATAATTCAAGATGGCGGAAAATGCGTATTTCTGTATATATCTAATAAGTTTGGCATTTTATCTCATATATTTTGTTACTTTTATCGAGAAATAAATACTTTTAAATCCAAAAACACATTTCTTGTAACTTAACAATACCTCTAAAGTGACTTTTGATACCGCTTTTTTTAGATACTAGCCAAGGAACGCCCATCAAACGAGTGCGTGTCGCACGGTGTCGCTCACTTTTGTAGCTAATGTGACTGTAGGGTTATTCTTCATAATCATTTCCATTTACACAGCTGAGAACAAAGATGGGCCAAGCTGAGGGATGATCTAACTGAAACTGCAACAAAAGTTGCTGCCTATTTACCTCCAACACTGCTGGTCTTCTTCTTCAAAAAACTGCTTCTTCGTTTGTGGGTTTACTAGCCAAGCTGCTGCTTCTTTTGCCGTTTTATTGCTATTGTAGTTACACGCGTGGATACTGCGTAATTGCCCGTCAACGCGGACGACATCACAGAAGTATATATAAAAAAGCAGTAGGACTTACGCACAACTATAATGAGCCCTTAACTCATTCTCCGCCAGCCATATTTTAAAAAGTTGCCCATCAGCATTTTTTTTTTGTGATTTTCACAAAAGTTTCACAAAATGCCTTCCAGGAATATTTTCTTTTAAAAATATATAAACATACAAATATATCAAATGGAAGAACAGACCCTCTGCTTTCAAACCAAGAATAAACAAACAAACAAACAAAATGGGACAAAGCGTTCCATCCTATTTATATTTTTTCTCTGCTTCTAAACTCTTAAATATGGTCATTTTCTTTCAAAATACAAATTGTTTAGCAAAAAGCTAAAATGGTTGCATTTTTTTGAAGGAATTTGGTTAGAGATCAGATTCAGAATGATTATAAAAACATACACAAAGTTTAAAATTAGTAAATAACGTTTTGGCTTAAGTTTTTCATAAATTGGATAAGCCATCTAGTGGATAATCAGAGTATTGCAGATTAACATAAAAATTCGTTTTTTATGCAAATGTTTTCTCTTAATTGACGAGATTACTTGTCAATGCCGGGGAAAGAGTTAAGTGTTATGGTGTGTTCAAATGATGTTGAAATGATCGTATTTACTAAATAATCACCAAAATTGTATTTACAACAACAACTCCAGGTTGCTTTAGACCCACAGCTGCCAAGTTGGTGACCTCAATAAAATTACCAAAGCAGAAGCAAATATCATAACTACTGTAAGCATGAAGGCTGACAGTAAAATGTACGCATTTTATTTATGTTAACAAAAGTGACTACACTAAACTACATTTCCCATCACTCATTAAATAATCATTAACACACTAATGCACATCATTTGCTCTTTCCTTCGTTGGATCAGTGCCTAAAATCCTCCTGTATTGTCAATAAAACAGAGTCAAGCATCGATGCAAGGATTTATGTTAACACAGACACTTCCAGCTACCCAGGCTTGACTTCATGTCAGAGTAACAACACAAATGCATGTTGGATGTAGCGTTGCTGCTAAGGATGACAAATAATACACAATATATAACATAAGAATTATGTTCAACAGGACTGTATGCTTGCAATGCCATGCTCATGCATTTGTATCTGTGTCAGACTGGAAGGACAAACAAATTATAAAAGTTTTACAACCTTCAGCTGATCTTCGGTCAAACTGACATACCGCATTGACATTTACATACAGTACTCCATGCCTTTATGAATCATCTTTCTCTGTTCTCAATGGCTTTCTAGTTGATTTTCTATTCTTCTCATCTAAATTCTAAAGACTTGCAAATGTTTGGTTAACTTTCAGTACTGTTTTCAATTCAACCCCATGCAGGGTTGGGATTTTATCGGTCTTTCATTTTAATATACTTTATTATTAGCCATTTATTCTTCACCCCATCCTTCATTTCTTCTCCTCCACTCTTTCCTCACCTTATCTTTTCATTCTCCATACCTTCTCTCACACATCTTATATGATATATGCTCTATGTAAAGTATGTTTTGCCTGTCTATGTTCTGGTTTTTCATTCCACCCTAATGCAGTTTCTTTTGTCCACTCTATCTTGGGAATATGCCCAAGGGCAACCATTAATAATTCAAGCAGACTTCAAATGTTTTCAACTCAGTGTAAAGGTTGAATGTTGGAACCAAGGGAGTTTTTCTGGTGACAAGTTCAATGCAGGTCACATGGGGATTTGGCACACCTGCATGAACTGGCCCTGTTCCCCCTTCAACATGAATAAGTTAGGTGTAGGTTTGGGATAGGTCAAGGTAGGGGAGAGCAGGGGTGAAAGTACCATTTTTCTGAAAAACTTAAGTTTAAAGATAAAGTTTCAAACAAAGATATATTTTCGCTGCATGTGGTCAATAACTCACAAGTGTAGTAAAAATACCAGGTGGTATTTAGTTCAAATGTAGAACTACAGTACTTCAGCATAATTGAACTTTCTGGGACAAAATGACCACAACAGTGTCTTGTTTTTATTATTTATTCCTGACTAAAGCCGCCTTTCCAATGCACACGACAAACAATGGCTGATAAACCAGAAGTCATTAATTTCCTATGGAGAGTCGCAAAGGGGCTGCGTGAGGTGCCGACCATCTACGGATGCGTAATTTTCTGATCCTTTTTGAGCAAAAATTTGAACTTCTGCGACTACAACGCATATGATATGCCGACCGGAAGGTGATGTATTGCAGTGTATTCCAATCAAAAACTGTTTGGGAGAGTGTTGACCTCTCTACGTCACACGCATTTACGTTAGGTCGCGCTGGCGTATCACAGGACCGGACCTAGACGAGAAGTTGTGGTTTAAAAGTGCATATTTTTTATTTTTCTTGTCAAAAATGACAATCGTATTGCTAGATAAGAACCTTATGCCTCGTTTGGGATCATTTATAGTCCTTTGAAACTCCGTTGAAAAAAACTGATAAGTGTTGAGTTAAGTATTAAGTGTTGGGCTCTATTAAAGTCCATTAAAATGAGAAAAAACCTGCAATGTTTTCCTCAAAAAACATAATTTCTTCTCGACTGAACAAAGAAAGACATCAACATTTTGGATGACATGGTGGTGAGTAAATTATCTGGATTTTTTTTTAGAAAATTGAGTATTCCTTTAAAAAAGTAATATATTATGAATTTAATATGTATACATTATTTTAATTGTGTCTCCATATGTTCTTTTCAAAAAATATTGGCAGTCTTTGTTCATATATGCATAGCTGTTTATTGTTTCTTTCATTTGGGTTCATTTAATAATTCCACTATGGTAAATATTGGAATGAAGGCTCTTCCGCTGGAATGAGCTTCTCTCCCATGTTACGATTAAACAGAAACTTCCACTATGTGGCGAAGTCCGACAATCGCGTTGTTATGTCGTGTGCAGTGGAAAGGCGGCTAAAGATCATTGTTAATATGAAGCTGCAAACATATTTTGTACTTTGCAAAAAATTATAAAATTACATTTACATTTTAAATTAAAAAAATTCTTTTCAAATGTTATTAAATTACTTTTTAATGCTTAAAAAAGCTTTTCAGGCCTACCTGTGGGAAACGAGGATAAAATAACACAATATTTGGCAACTCTGTCTAGGGTTGTGTGCTGAACATGCTGTAATAGCTTTGAATGCAAGTGTCAGGGCTCTGAGAAAATCACTTAGTTACTTTCATCCCGTGTTACTTTTGCCCTTGTTCTCCCCTATACTTTTTTATATATTTGACCCTGCCGCTAAAACCCCAGCTAAAGTCTTATTTTTACTGATTTACTGTCTTCTACAAAAATCACGTAATATAAAAAGAACATTCTGTGAAAATATAACCTTGATATATTATATACTGACTGTGAAAGACCATGTCGAAGAATAAAATCAATGTGAAATCGTTGACTGAAATCAAACTTTAATTCCCCCAATCTCAGTTTGAATCAACTTTAGTCTGGATTTCACAGACAGGGTCACATATACTTTATATTTGCCCCATCTGTTATGGCCTGGGTATGCTGCAGTCCAGCTTACATGAAATAAGCAGAATAATAGATGGATAGATGGATGAATGTTTTTCCTATAATACATTACAAAGTTGTTCCCAGAAAACTTGTCAACGGTTCTCTGATAGAGTTATAATTTCGAGCTGCTTAATGAACTGTTGAAATCAAACCCTCACAGCTATTTAAATATTTAAGAAATGCTGCATATTGACTAAACACAAAAATCACCCCTGGTATGAATTTACATTAATTTCTAAAATAATAATAGGCTACATTTTGGTATTATTAAAACAAACAAGTAAAACCGGGTCCCAATATGTTGAAGCCTTTAGCTCAATGTCTCTATGCCAGTCTTATTTCACCAGTCCTGTGGGGACATGTTTTCGGTAATCACTGGTTCTTAACTACTCTGTAAGGCGGCTAGCGCACATCTCTGAACGCAGACTCACAAAGCCCCATGCCGGGTCGGCTGCATTAATGAATGGTTGCTTGGTTACAGTTGAGTGCACTGATTCTGTACCCTGAGCTCGCAGCCCTGCCAGAGAACAACAGCATCCTGCCCAAGTGCTCTCAGAGTCTGACTCTTCCTGCTTTAACCACACACAGCCAACACGCTCAGGTCCTCTGCCAAAGCCACAGGAGACCACATAAGAGTAAAAGAGTGAGAGAGAAGATGTGCGTTGTCTGGGCTTGTTGGCTTCTGTACGTGTGCTGTGTCTTAATAATATTAGCATTAATGGATAACAGGATATTTTGTTTTCTCTCGGACCACCACACTTTTAAAAATAAAGGATCCTGGGTACTTCGTCAGACTGTGGGGTTCCATAAAAACCCTTAACAACCACACACACAGCTTATTTGTAGTGAAAACAAATTTGACTGAAATGTTCTTTGGGGAACCATATGGTACCGCTGTGTGGAACCCTTTTTAGCACATTTATTTACTTCTCTAGTTTTGAAGTTGGTAGAGCATTGCATCAGCCACACAGGTTGTGAGTTCAATTCCCAGAGAATGCACATACCTAAAAAAAGGTATAGCTTGAATGCACTGTAAGCTAATTTGGATAAAAGCTTTTATATTTATTTTACATTTTTAAGGGGAATTCAGATTTTTGGACCCCATTGTATAATTATACCACTATAAGTTTTTCGTTAGTTTCAGCTTTTACTGGCATCTTCTAATGTAAAGCAAATGATAATTGTTGCTTGTGCATGCTGACTATCTGTGTGCTAATGCCTAATCTGTTAGATGCTACGGCAGCTGCGGAGAAATCATTCCCAGAGCAGACAAGAGCCAAACCCCAGTCGAGAAACTCTCATTGATCCTCACTTGGTTAAAGAAATGGTTGTAATACAGGAACCCAATCAATTCTCTCCGGGCATCATGAGATTGTTTCCTGGGTGGCAGAAAGAGTTGGCGGTCTGTTGACATTCTCAGTATGACTTATTTATCAGTTGTTGGGTGAAGTCAGAGCAGGCCTGGGGCCTGTACCACGAAGCCAGTTTGGTTTAGTATTAGTCAAAAAAACAGTTATGTAAATACATAAATTTTGCATTACTATAAGATTATACTGTCCTTATTGGTTTAAAGGAATATTCCATTTTCTTAAAAGAAAAATCCAGATAATTTACTCACCACCATGTCAGCAAAAACGTTGATGTCTTTCTTTGTTCAGTCGAGAAGGAATTATGTTTTTTGAGGAAAACATTGCAGGATTTTTCTCATTTTAATGGACTTTAATAGAGCCCAACATTTAATACTTAACTCAACACTTAACAGTTTTTTTCAACGGAGTTTCAAAGGACTCTAAACGATCCCAAAGAGGCATAAGGGTCTTATCTAGCAAAACGATTGTCATTTTTGATAAGAAAAATAAAAAATATCCACTTTTAAACCACAACTTCTCGTCTAGATCTGGTCGTGATGCATCACCGTGACCCCACGCAATACGTCATGACGTCAAGAGGTCACAGAAGACGAACGCGAAACTCCGCCCCAGTGTTTACAAATGTGTTGAAAGAGGACCGTTCCTACGTTGTTGTATGTCAACTGATACTAATTAATGTCTTTGTGTCAGTTTATTGTTTACAATGGTCCGCAAATGTGCGTTTTATATATGTAACACGTGACCTCCCTACGTCACTACGCATTTACGTTAGGTTGTGCTGGATCAGACCAAGACGAAAAGTTGTGGTTTAAAAGAGCATATTTTTTATTTTTCTTGTCAAAAATGACAATCGTTTCGCTAGATAACACCCTAATGCCTCGTTTGGGATCGTTTAGAGTCCTTTGAAACTCCGTTGAAAAAAACTGTTAAGTGTTGAGTTAAGTATTAAATGTTGGGCTTTATTAAAGTCCATTAAAATGAGAAAAATCCTGCAATGTTTTCCTCAAAAAACATAATTTCTTCCTGACTGAACAAAAAAAGACATCAACATTTTGGAAGACATGGTGGTGAGTAAATTATCTGGATTTTTCTTTTAAGAAAATTGAATATTCCTTTAACTGGCACATTAACGCAGTCACCATCAATCATCTTTTACTTTTACAACTTTTTATATGGGTGTTTCATTGTTTTTGCTTGTCATTTTTGTCTGTCATTTTTTAACTACTGTTTGTACCTTCTTTTTCTATTTCATTGCAATGTAAAGCGACATTGAGCTCTGCAAAGGCGCGATATAAATATCACTTATTATTATTATTATTATTATTATTAAGCACTTTTATCTTGCTTTGACAGCAGCAAGTTTCCCAGTGGTATTTATGAATTTGTGGTGGCGTTCATGAACGTTCTTCTCGTATTTATGATATATCCGACATGACATTAACGCATCAATAGGTTTAAGATTAAAACTAATAAGCTACTTCATAATTCCAACAAAGCTGGATTACATTGGTTTGGTTTTGTCAATGGGAAACTAATTTTACCCTAAGTTTGTTTACCTTCATGGTACAAGTCCCTGACTTATGGGTCCAAACTAGACAACAATTGCAAGCTTCTGCAATTTATCATCAGCCTTCATATTAACGTTAATTGGGTGTGATGGGGAAAGTACTGTAGTATTGATTTTTATTATTAAATAAGATGTTGTAACATCTGACTTTGTAGCGTGATAAACAGCAATAGGGTAATGTGATCTCCAGACACCTCTAATCAATATTTCAATATTATACATATATTTTGCACTTCTTACTACTGTAGTGACAGTGCCCTATGCTTGCAATGTTCAATGCAACAATGGATTTCTCAGTATTTTTCTATTGTTTTTCAGTACAGATAGTTAAAAAAATCTTAATTTTAGATACATTTACATGTTCGTTGCATCATGTAAACCATGTGCATCATGCGTCTTGTCAAAATAGGTGCCTGCTGCAGATGCGTCAAAAGGGTTTGTGATAAAAGAAACGTCCACGTTTGCCAGATACTCGCTTAACCTCATATATCAGAGTTTAGGGACACTCCACTTTTTTTAATATGCTAATTTTCCAGCTTCCCTAGAGTTAAACATTACTACCACATTACTACCACTTTAGCATGGCTTAGCACAATCCATAGAATCTGATTAGACCATTAGCATCACGCTAAAAAATAATCAAAGAGTTTTGATATTTTCCTATTTAAAACTTGACTCTTCTGTTGTTACATCAAATACTAAGACAGACGGGAAATAAAAAGTTGCGATTTGCTAGGCAGATATGGCTAGGAACTATACTCTCAAACTGGCGTAAAAATCGAGGACTTTGCTGCTGTAACATGGCTGCTGGAGGCGCAATGATATTACACAGTGCCCAAAAATAGTCCCCTGCCATTGAAAGTTACTAAGGGGACTATTTTCGGCTGCTGCGTAATATTATTGCGCCTCTTGTGAGTATTTTGTGACCGTGAGCGTCTCTTTTATCATAAACCCTTTCAATGCGTGTGCATCAGGAACATATTTTGACACATAATGCACATGGTTTACAATGACACAACACATATTTTGAATTTGCGCCCCACGGAAGAGAAGTCACCGGCCACCACAATTTGAGTTTCTGAATTCAAGCTTAATTCTACTGAATCAACCCTACTTAATATAACTTTATTTTGCTTATCCCATTTGCGGATTTTTTCTTGTTTTAAACAGAAACTCTACAATCTTGTTAAAAAAATAAGACTTAACATAATTTGCTTCTCAAGTAAACGTGTCTTGATTTAAGCCTGTTTAGATATTTTTGTTCTGGATAAAAGACAAAAAAACTAATTAAGAAATACTTGTTTTGCACTGTGTGCACTGAAAGCTTTTATTCTGAGTCTGATAAAAGGAACTTGAAACCCTAAAAGTTGAATTTGTTGATGACTTTTCACAATGTCGGATTGCTTCTCTTAAAATTCAGCATAATGATAATGTGTTTTGCTCTGGGTGCTTGTTCTAATTGCATAAATGAATCTAAAAGTTTCAGCCCACTTTAATGTATATGCTGCATCATTATTTTATCATAATAAAATAAAATGGATATATCACTTCCATAAACTGTCCCAATATCTTGGCACATAGAGTATATCCTTTCAGGTTAATGCAGTTTTTTTATGCAGATTAATGGCTTTACTTAATTCTCTTCCAGACTGACCTTGGTGACGAAAGAAAGAAAGAAAGAAAGAAAGAAAGAAAGAAAGAAAGAAAGAAAGAAAGAAAGAAAGAAAGAAAGAAAAAAAGCCATGGTACAGTTCTTCTGACATATGGGAGATGTTGGCTCATGAGGGTACAGGTTCAAATCCAGCCTGTGGTCATGTGCCATTTCTCCTTTTTCTCCTTCAACTTTCATATCTCTATCCTCTAGAGCAGGGGTCTCCAACATGGTGCCCGCGGGCTCCAGGTAGCCCACACAGAGTCTGCAAAAAGCACATTCTATTAATAGTCTCAATTGTAATATTTATTTAATACATATTTTTTTATATTAGCTTGGCTTGGTTACTTATGTTAACAATACTAAAACATATCAACAAGTAAAATAAAGTAAATCAACAAGTAAAACAAAAAAGTTTTGAGACTATTTTAAAAAGTAGCCCTCCACACTGTTTTATCCATTGTGGTAGCCCTTGCTCAAAATAAAGTTGGAGACCCCTGCTCTAGAGATATAGTCTAATAATAAAGACTATGAGTGCATTAAAAAATTTGTTCGGAGCATCACAGACTTCCGGTTTCTGCCAGGTTTTTTGCTAATATTTACTTCTAGCCATTATATATACTATACAGACAATGTCCAGACAACAATGAAGTCATAATAGTGTTCAGGACATGACATGATTTAAACAAGTCTGACTTCCTTCGTCATGTTGCTATGGTGAAGTTTTTGTCTTAGCTCTGAGGAAGAGAGCTGTCCCACGGATCCATCAATCAACAGTCTGAGCAGACTTCTACTGGTCCAGCAGTGTTTCACAACTCTTGCTGATAGAAAGCAGCTGTTCCCTCAAGCCCCATTATAACGCCATCAGTAAAATCCAGCAGAATAGTGTGACAAGAAAATAATGAGCCGAGTGTGAGCAAAACAAACATCTTTTTATTCTTCTTCACATCCTCTCAAAAACACCAGCAATATCATTCGGACAGGGCCCGGTTCAGCCCGAGGGATTTGTTTTTGTCAAATAATTTTTTGGTATATAACGTCATGGATCATTTCATGTATGCCTTCACCTTTCTTTTTGCAATGATGTGTAACAAATGAGCCCCCACACCACCTGTGCCAGACCAGACCTTACCTCCCTTTGCCCTTACAGACTTCTAATAGGTCTGTATTCTCCAAACCACACTCTCACATCTCATCTCTTGGAAAGAAAGATGCAAACAGACACACACACACTTTCTCTTCTCTAGAGACTAAGTAACTAGGTCACTCCATCCCATATGCGAGCACATTCTGATCTCTGTCAGGTAGCAGAACTCTGAAATAAACCTGAAATAAAGTCGAAACTAATTAGCCCAGCCAGGATTTAGTTACCTCACTATTTATTTTTTATTATTTTTATTTTTTTGAAAGTTTTGAAAGCAGATCCAAACAATAACCAATGAAAAAAACCTAGAGTTGCAATTAAATAAACAAGTAAACATGTATTAGTTTATAAATTAAATTATAAATTTAACACTTTCAAGTTTTTAATGCTCTTCAACATGGATTTGGACAAATATAGATGCTTTATGTATGTTTACAACAGCTTGTTTACATTTTCGACAGAAACATCAGCTATTGTTTTGTATATGATTTTCCCAGAAGACCTTGTTCTTTTTCCATTTCTGTTTGCTGCTGCATCATTTGTGACCTGTGCTGGCAAATTGGGTTGGGATGTTTTTAGTTAGTTATTTATATTTTTACATTCTCTATTAAAAAACTTCAAAACAATGCATGATTTGTTGGAATCTGACAAAACATGACAGTACTACACCTGTTTATTCTAAGCAAAAATAATATCAATATACACTCACCTAAAGGATTATTAGGAACACCTGTTCAATTTCTCATTAATGCAGTTATCTAATTAACCAATCACATGGCAGTTGCTCAATGAATTTAGAGGTGTGGTCCTGGTCAAGACAATCTCCTGAACTCCAAACTGAATGTCAGAATGGGAAAGAAAGGTGATTTAAGTAATTTTGAGCGTGGCATGGTTGTTGGTGCAAGACGGGCCGGTCTGAGTATTTCACAATCTGCTCAGTTACTGGGATTTTCACCCCACAACCATTTCTAGGGTTTAGAAAGAATGGTGTGAAAAGGGAAAAACATCCAGTATGCAGAAGTCCTGTGGGGGGCGAAAATGCCTTGTTGATGCTAAAGGTCAGGGGAGAATGGGCCGTCTGATTCAAGCTGATAGAAGAGCAACTTTGACTGAAATAACCACTCGTTACAACCGAGGTATGCAGCAAAGCATTTGTGAAGCCACAACATGCACAACCTTGAGGCGGACGGGCTACAACAGAAGAAGACCCCACCGGGTACCACTCATCTCCACTACAAATAGGATAAAGAGGCTACAAATTGCACAAGCTCATCAAAATTGGACAGTTGAAGACTGGAAAAATGTTGCCTGGTCTGATGAGTCTCGATTTCTGTTGACACTTTCAGATGGTAGAGTCAGAATTTGGCGTAAACAGAATGAGAACATGGATCCATCATGCCTTGTTACCACTGTGCAGGCATGCCGGTGGTGGTGTAATGGTGAGGGGGATGTTTTCTTGGCACACTTTAGGCCCCTAAGTGCCGATTGGGCATCGTTTAAATACCACGGCCTACCTGAGCATTGTTTCTGACCATGTCCATCCCTTTATGACCACCGTGTACTCATCCTCTGATGGCTACTTCCAGCAGGATAATGCACCATGTCACAAAGCTTGAATCATTTCTAATTGGTTTCTTGAACATGACAGTAAGTTCACTGTAGTAAAATGGCCCCCACAGTCACCAGATCTCAACCCAATAGAGCATCTTTGAGATGTGGTGGAACGGGAGCTTTGTTCCCTGGATGTGCATCCCACAAATCTCCATCAACTGCAAGATGCTATCCTATCAATATGGGCCAACATTTCTAAAGAATGCTTTCAGCACCTTGTTGAATCAATGCCAGGTATAATTAAATATTTTAATCTTTTATTGTTTAATTTTGACATTAAGACAGACAGCTTTAAGATACTGTAGGCTAATGCAAGGGTTTAATATAATGATACACAACAGATACTTTTCCTCAACAGTTAACCAAACATTCATTTCAGATATAACAGGTTATAGGTCCTACTTGCGTGAATTCTTGTTAAAACTGTTATTTTTGTAGATGTCTATATCGGGGTCGCGCGTTTGTGTGCATGCGCTTCAGCCGTCAGCGTCAGGAAGATCGCTTTTGAGCCTTGTCACTCTTAATAACTCTTTTAACATCAATCAGGTCCCGAACTTTATCTCTCTTAATATTTATAACATCAAGCAAGTCCTGCAGTCTATTTTCAAATAATTTCTGCATGCTTTAAAAACAAAAACAAAATACGAGCAAGTGAATGAAGACGCATCTTTGCTTTAGATTATGGATTTGGGATGGTACACCTCTCAGAAAATGTAAAAATAAAGATCATTTTAGATGTTTAATGACCATTAGAGCATTGGATTCACTAGACGAGAGCTTAATTTTTCAAATTTTTATGAAAACCTCCGACTCATCTAGACCAGTGGTTCTCAAACTTTTTCCGCTTGCGGCCCCCCTTGTGTATGGTGCATTCCTTCGCGGCCCCCCCAAAGAAAATTTATAACAAAAAACTGTTCTAAAATTTAACATTTTAATTAAACAAAACATATTAAGTTATACAAAGTAGTGCTGTTGGTTAGTAGCCTTATTTTCTTTAGGTTTAATTACACAGAATTCATGATAAATTAATGTATTTTAAAAAAAGGCATAAAATTGGGGCCCCCATGGCACCATCTCGCGGCCCCCCGGACCCCAGTTTGAGAACCACTGATCTAGACAACGCGGGTCACTTGCTGCGTCGCAATTCATCCAGCTGTGGGGTAGACCAAGGGTCAAACAGAAATTGCATGTTGCGTTAATTGAGAGTTAATAAAATTAGTGGTGTTAAAATGAATTTGCATTAACGCGTTAATTTTGACAGTCCTAATAAGGATACAATGTTAAGATAAAATGTAATGTTAATAAAATTGTTGTTTATTGTGAATATATAAGAAATGTTCATAAAAAGTTTTGTGGCAGGGTCTATTTGGTTTATAGCTGAGGGCAGCTTTAGACTCTGCATCATTATGAATTATTTTTTAAACCAACCCCATTTTCAGAGTGGGGGCGTCTGGATCCATTTTGGGTTTTTGGCATCTACCCACCAACCATTTTTTATGTCTATCTTTGTAAGGAACGCTCAGGAATACTGGGATCCATTTTGCGGTGTTTATTTAAAACAAACCAATCAAGCAAACAAATCAGAACGTGAGGCAGAAGAGTAGTCAGGTATACAGGCAGGCAGATCAAAACACAGATAGACAATCCAATCCAGGCAAACTAAGCAAAAGGGCAGATCCAAAAGGCAGATAAACAGATAAGCAGGCAAATGGTCACAACAATAGGCAGTCAGAAATCACACTCAGAAAACGCTTGGTATGCAGATGAACTGGCAATACTTCGCGCTAGCCCTAGGCTAGCTTGAGTCTTAAGTAGGGACAAACAGGAAACAGGAAGAGAAGCAGAGGCGGCGCCCCGTCAGTACTCCGGCGAGGGCTCCCTCTGGCGGCGTGGCTGTATGGATGTTACAGAATCCCCCCCTCTAGGAGCGCCTCCTGGCGCTCTACGAGGCCTTCCTCTAGGGCGTGGTGCAGGACGGTCAGGTCTGGCTCGATGGAAATCCTCGATGAGGTTGGGATCCAGAATGTCGTCCGAGGCTACCCAGGACCTTTCCTCAGGGCCATAGCCCTCCCAATCGACCAGATACTGGAGACGACCCCCACGCCGCCTCGAGTCCAACAACTCTCTCACGGCGTATGCCGGTTCCCCCGCAACGTCGAGAGGAGGAGGTGGCTCAGGAGGCTCGGCGTTGGGGTCGTACTCCGCATGGTAAGGTTTCAGCAGGGAAACATGGAAAGAGGGAGAAATACGATAATTAACAGGGAGTTCCAACTGGTATGTTACATCATTGATTTGTCTAATGATTCGGAAAGGTCCTACGTACCTCGGACTCAGTTTCTTAGATGGCAACTGGAGTTTCAGATCCCGAGTGGAGAGCCAGACCCTCTGACCAGGCTGATACAGGGGATGAGGACGTCTGTGACGGTTAGCGTGGAATTCCTGGTTGCGGATAGCCCTCTGGAGCTGAACATGAGCGCTTTCCCAGACTTCTCCACTTCTTCTCATCCAGTCGTCCACGGCCGGAACATCAGACGGCTCACCTGACCAAGGGAACATGGGGGGTTGATAGCCGAGTACGCACTGGAAGGGAGTGAGATTGGTGGAGGAGTGTCTCAACGAGTTCTGTGCATACTCGGCCCAAGGCAGGAATTCTGACCAGCGGTGTTGTTCTCGAGTACAATAGGACCTCAGGTAGCGTCCGATCTCTTGGTTTAATCTCTCCACTTGGCCATTAGACTGGGGATGATAGCCAGATGTTAAGCTTACATTTATGTCCAGATTTTTACAAAATGCTTTCCAAACCTGTGAGGTGAACTGGGTTCCACGGTCTGAGACGATGTCTTCGGGTATTCCATAGTTTCTGAATACGTGGTGAAACATAGCTTCGGCGGTTTCCATGGCAGTGGGTAAGCCTTTGAGGGGTATAAGTCTGCAGGATTTAGAAAATCTATCAATAATGACTAAAATAGCGGTATAATCATTAGAGCGGGGCAAATCAGTGATGAAATCTATACTGAGATGGGACCAGGGACGTTGAGGTATGGGCAGGGGTTTGAGAAGACCAGAGGGGAGTTCTTTAGGTGTCTTGGATTGGGCACACACACGACAGGATCTCACAAATTGGGCAACATCATGGTTCAAGGTAGGCCACCAGAAGGAGGTCTGGACTAAAGCTGTGGTGCGATTAATACCTGGGTGTCCAGAGCTGAGCGAGGTGTGCACCCATTGCATGATGCGGGGCCGTAGAGTCAAAGGTATGTAAGTCTTGTCAGGCGGGCATTCAGGTGGAACAGGATCATTCTGGTGTTCGTGGGTGATTTCTTGCATGATGTCCCATGCTATCGGAGCAATGATGTGTGAAGGTGGGATAATCGGTACTGGTGAGCGGTCAACAGGAGTGGGATCATGGTATCTTGACAGAGCATCAGCTTTTCCATTCTTGTGGCCAGGTCTGTAGGTAATAGAAAAGTTAAAACGGGTGAAAAACAGAGACCATCTTGCCTGACGTGCATTCAATCTGTGAGCTCCCTTCATATACTCAAGGTTCTTATGGTCAGTCAGAATGAGGATATGATGTTTAGCGCCCTCTAGCCAATGTCTCCATTCCTCTAGAGCTGCCTTTATAGCGAGGAGTTCTTTGTTGCCCACATCGTAGTTCTTCTCTGCCTGGGTGAGTTTCCTAGAAAAGTAGGCACAAGGGTATACCTTATTCTCTGGACCGTGACGTTGTGATAGTACGGCTCCTATTCCAGTATCTGACGCGTCCACTTCTACAATGAACTGTTTGTCAGGGTCAGGGTGTTTCAGGATCGGAGCAGTCGTGAAACAGGTTTTCAATTTAAGCAAAGCATGCTCAGCTTGTGAGTTCCAGAGAAGTTTCTTGGGTTTACCTTTCAGCAAGGAGGTCAAGGGAGCCGCTACCGTGCTGTAGTTACGGATGAATCGACGGTAGAAGTTGGCGAATCCCAGAAAGCGCTGTAAATCCTTGATGGTGCGCGGTTGAGGCCATTCTGTGACTGCGGTGACCTTGGCTGTGTCCATCTCAACACCTTGTGAACTAATATTGTAGCCCAGGAAGTTTGTTCTGGAGACATGAAATTCACATTTCTCTGCTTTGACATATAATTTGTTCTGAAGGAGGCGGGACAAGACTTCTTTGACATGACAGACATGGTCCTCCATATTATTGGAATAAATCAAAATATCATCAATGTAGGCGATAACATACTGGCTTAACAGATCTCGGAATACCTCATTGATAAATGATTGGAAGACGGCGGGAGAGTTAGAGAGACCATATGGCATCACCAAGTATTCATAGTGCCCTCTAGTGGTGTGGAATGCAGTTTTCCATTCATCTCCTTCACGGATACGAACCAGGTTGTAAGCGCTGCGCAGGTCCAATTTGGTGTAAACTTTGGCCTCTCTGAGTTGTTCTAGAGCAGATGGTACAAGTGGTAAAGGATATGGAAATTTGACAGTGATATTATTCAAACCTCTATAGTCGATGCACGGTCGAAGACCACCATCCTTCTTTTCTACGAAAAAGAAGCCAGCTGCTGCAGGAGATGTAGAAGTTCGAATGAAGCCATTACGTAGTGCTTCAGATATGTAATCCTCCATGGCTAGGGTTTCAGGTTGAGACAGGGGATAAACTTTACATTTAGGAGGCATAGCGTTAGGTAATAGCTCAATAGCACAGTCCCAGGGTCTGTGCGGAGGTAATTCAGTAGCTTTGCTTTTGCTAAATACTGTAGTATATTCAGAATAAACATCAGGGATTAAAACTTCCTTACTGGTGGGGCTCTCCACATGAGTAGACAGACAAGGTTTGCACTTCAGAGGAGTGATACAGGTTTCCATACATCGAGATGACCATTGTTGAATCTC
Source organism: Paramisgurnus dabryanus (assembly GCF_030506205.2). Taxonomy (NCBI): domain Eukaryota; kingdom Metazoa; phylum Chordata; class Actinopteri; order Cypriniformes; family Cobitidae; genus Paramisgurnus; species Paramisgurnus dabryanus. The sequence goes on from NC_133347.1 coordinate 16,666,017, forward strand.
TCCTGTTCTCCAGTTGATCTTCGGGTTGTGTGCTACCAACCATGGGTGCCCTAAGATTATGTCATAGCGAGGTGAAGAGATTACATACAAAGTGACAGTTTCATAGTGAAGAGAGCCGACTTGAAGAGTGATGGGAATCGTCTGGTGAGTAATACCATGGCCTATGGGTACATTGTTGACTGCTGAAATGCTTAATGGAGGTTGACAGGGAATGATAGGGATGAGAAACTTACTGACCACATCTTCATTGATGAAGTTAAGGGCAGAGCCTGAGTCAATTAATGCTGTAAATGACATGGTTTCATTATTGTGGAAAATGGTTACTGGTTGAGAACACATATCATAGCAGGAAGGGAGATTAAAAAACTGATTTACCGTGCTAGTGTTGCGGGGTTTCTTAGCTGGACAGTTATCAATGCGATGTCCAGGCTTTCCGCAGTAGAAGCATAGATTCTTCTCTCGACGTCGTTGTCTTTCTGCCATAGTCAAAGGCGCGAACCCCATCTGCATAGGTTCTACACCGTCATTAGTGGTAACCGCAGTATGAAACACTTTACTAGTGTCATGCATGGGCCTATCGGAAGCTCTCAGTTTCATGCGTGCAGGAACATTTCTCATCAAGTTATCAATGTGGACAGCCAAAGTCACAAAATCAGAAAAAGAAAGGTTCTCACCTTTACAGGCCAACTCAGCTTGAAGATCAACATCCAAACTGTTCTGAAACACATCCTTTAATGATCGATCATTCCACCCGCTCTGCGCAGCAAGTGTGCGAAATTCAATGGCATACTCTGCAACCGGACGATGGTTCTGGGTCATATTTATGATCTGTAGTGAAGCACTTCTTCCACCCGCTGGGTATTCAAATACTTCTTTAATTTGCTGTACAAAATAGGAGTAAGATGTGCGGATACGGGGATCGTTGTCCCAAACAGCGGATGCCCACTCGACCGCTTTACCAGTCAACAATGAGAAAACTTTATAACACATGGCACTATCAGATAGTTTGTCACTCACATGATCTTGAAAATATATATCCAGCTGGCGGAGGAAACCTCTCACGTGTTCCGCTGTACCATCAAACTTATCTGGTTCCGAAACGCTCACTCGTTTCACAGAGGTGGATGGTAACGCTTGAATATAGCCAGTGAGGTGTTCGTTGATAGCTTGAAGCCGTGTGAGTTGTTCCTGGTAGCCTTGCAAAAGCGTGCTTTGTTGTTCGTAAGCCGCCATAAGATTGGTTACGTCCGCTGGATCGATGGGGGGCGAAGTATTCTGTAAGGAACGCTCAGGAATACTGGGATCCATTTTGCGGTGTTTATTTAAAACAAACCAATCAAGCAAACAAATCAGAACGTGAGGCAGAAGAGTAGTCAGGTATACAGGCAGGCAGATCAAAACACAGATAGACAATCCAATCCAGGCAAACTAAGCAAAAGGGCAGATCCAAAAGGCAGATAAACAGATAAGCAGGCAAATGGTCACAACAATAGGCAGTCAGAAATCACACTCAGAAAACGCTTGGTATGCAGATGAACTGGCAATACTTCGCGCTAGCCCTAGGCTAGCTTGAGTCTTAAGTAGGGACAAACAGGAAACAGGAAGAGAAGCAGAGGCGGCGCCCCGTCAGTACTCCGGCGAGGGCTCCCTCTGGCGGCGTGGCTGTATGGATGTTACAATCTTGAACATTAATCTAACATTCACTATTTTGTTTAAAACCCATTGGACCTTGGAATAGGTACATACTGTTCAGTTCTATGATTAATGATGGACTATTTATTTTGAACACAGAATTTGTACTTTTTCAAAAAAATTATATCATTTAACAGCAGTGTTACTCTTACAGTATTTCTGAATGTCCTAGAAAACCCCAGTGTAATAGCTTACAATCTGTCATGCATTGATTGATGACGGTGGTCATTGAGGCATTTAACAAGAGGAATGTTTTAGATGATACCAAGGAGAAAATGATTGCTTCTTGAAGCATTGCTGCCCATCCAAAGTCTGTCAAATACCACCTGGATCGTTTAAGCAGCTATTACAAGAATAATGAGACAAAACAAAGTCACCACAACCTTAATGTTTAATGGTTATGTTTTTTGGTTTGTGGGTTGCCATGGTCTGTCAGTTATTGAATGAAAGTTAATTCTGAGTGAACGAAAAACACCAGGGCCTCAGTCCATTCATTATCTGACTTTATCAAACACACAAGTTAATCAACAACACAATGACTCAAGCAGAGGGTTGGCAACACCTGCCCTTATTCTAAAGCATGTATTTTTTGCAAAACAGTAAATTGTTTTCATCATTGCCATTTGTTGCGTAATGGTATATTGTACATACAGTAACATTGACTTACTCATTCTTTATTTATATTTTTCTACATTATAGAATATAAAAGTAAACTTTTTAACACTACTGTATGGCATAACACAAATGTAACTAAAGGACTTATGTTTTGAGTAATAGCATCTAAAATGAATAAAGGAGTTTTTGATTTATTTTATCATCTGTGCTATAATCACCCTTTGCCTAGAATTTACAAAATCATACTTGTGGCAATTTGTCAAGATGCTCCCTGGTCTTACCCGTGAGATGCATTTTAAAGTAGTTCACATCTATTCTGGGCTGTTATTTAGTCATCCATTAAAAAATTATTTAATAAAATGTCCAAACTTTTGACCGTTTATGTATGTTTTCCTCTACATATGTCTATTATACAGTATGCACAGAGAGAGAAAGAAAGAAGGAGAAAGACATATGAAGAGTTTGGTTTCAAACCGCGATAAACGGCATTAAAAAAAATGAGTAACCCCCAAAATCAGTATGTATCAGGTCAGTATTAAAAAGTAAATTCTTTAATTTAATATCCGCCGTGTTATTCTGTCATCTTTTTTCCCTTTTTTTTTTCTCAAAACGTGAAAAAACCACTCCTCCTTTTCTGCAGAATGCATTAAATCACCACTAATTGAATACAACATGACAAAGATGAATGCACATTTATTGATTCAATAGATTTATAGCATTGTGAAAAAAACACAATCAGTTTTTATAATAAATCTTTGAAAATCTAATTATGGATTTGAATTTTTAATGTTATTATAACCTAAAGATGCTATGTGAAAGTTTATAACAGAAAAAAGTGGTTTTCATCTTGTCACTTTCTTAGTATAGAAAACACGTTTTACCGAAATTAGTTGAAATGGATTTAATGCGTTTTGGAACGAAACTCTTCATATAGAGAGAGAAAGAAAAGAAGAAAAGACGAAAGAAAGGAAGAAAGAAAGAAAGAAAGAAAGAAAGAAAGAAAGAAAGAAAGAAAGAAAGAAAGAAAGAAATATATTTTGCCAATGCAATGTCACTATCTTGCATGTTTTTGGGAGAAATGCATGATATGATATCTTATAGTAATTATAATATAGTTCCTTTTAAAAACAAAACAGCACACGTCATTAAAGTCCACAAAAAAAAAAACATTGTTAAAAGCAGTCGAACCTTCGTAACATTTTCCTTTCTGTCTACTATGTCAATAGGTATTAGTGTGTAAGCAGAGAACAGCAGATAGGATGAGCAAGTTCAATGTTTGTTTTACTTTAACGCTATAAATAAACCACCACGATGACTCATGATCATTAAAGCAGCAGGTCAGTGATGACATGTGAATTAATGGGCATTTAAACATGCTGTAAGTGTTCTCCAGGGTCTATAGCAGCGCCTACTTTTTGAAACATGTTTAACGGTCTCTTCGTGTCTGTGAATGTTTAATTCTCAATTATGACTCATATAACTCAATTATGGTTCCCTGGCTCTGCCATTGGAGGCCGGTTCTTGATCTACGACAAAAAATTCAAAAGAAGGCATTTGAAAATTTCCTGGAAAGCTAATTGAGAGCGAGTGAAGCTACATCATAATGACGCAGTGTGTGGCCCTTCTTCACCCAGCAAGCAGTGACACTCATGGAGGTACTCTGAAAATAAGTAGCCTCTGCTGCTGTTTACCTTTTACTAACTTATCATCTTTGACCAACTACCACTTTGGGCTTTGCGGGGTAAATGAATTTAAAAGAAAGTGATAATCTTCATTTTTAAATATTACGTGCCAGTTCACATGGCTGGTGGTGTGAGCAACAGAGAAAAATGCAAGAACATACGGTTGCCAGTTCCAACGGTTTTAACCTATGACATGAGCTAAAACATAAATAGTCCGAAATTGTGCGATTTACTTCTTTTGAGTGAATAAAAGGACCAGTGGTGGCTCGTGACTGCTCATCCGAGGGGAGCTAATTCAAAATATGTGACACAGAGTGTCGTGTGTTGCTTGCGTTTTCAAAATATGTGTTTGCTGCGTCATGTAAACCACGTGCATCACGTGTTTTATCAAAATAAGTGCCTGCTGCACATGCGTCAAAACCGCTTATGATAAAAGAGATGCTCACGTTCACAAAATACACACAAGACAGTCCTTTAACATTAAACTCTGAGTACGCATGAGATTATGCGAGAATCTGGCAAAAACGAGCGTCTCTTTTATCATAAACATTTGAGTGCAACAAGGAATTTATTTTAAAGTGTACCTGAAATCCACTGAAACTATTCCTGCATCCTCTTTTTCCCAGCAATGAAGATCTGTCTTATGTCACCTGTGTGTGGGAGAAACAGACACAAAGGAAAATTACCTAAACAATTTTGATGTCCTAATACAACACAGGCAGTCTGACGCAAATAGCGCAAACAGTGGGCACCATCAAGTTTTTATGGGATTTTTTGTGACGTATGCATTTGGCAGATGCTTTTATAAAAAAACAACTTAAACACATTAAACCTAAATACATTGTCTTCATCCGTATGTGTGTTATACCCTGTGTATACCCTTGAGCTACCACCTTACGAACAGAGCTACAGGTAACTACATAAGCTTGTGGCATCCTGTATTTCTTTTCACATTCTGGACTGAAGTAAATTTATCTTTGGTGACAAACAGCAGTTCACAGCAGTTTACCATGTTTGCCGTTTAGACGGCAGAAGTCATCTGCCGGAATTCTGGAGGTGCCGTGCTGTTTATGGATGAAGTCAAGGTAATGTCAGGTCAAGTTATTGCCAGTGTGTACAAAATTTTCCATTTCACATGACAGAGTAAGATGTGTGTTTACAGAAGGCCAGTTCTGCCTCTGTTCTTTCCCCTTATAGAGTAAAACAGCCAAAAAAGGGTCCTCGGTATATTGTTAAACTGAGGTTAATACGGTGCATATGTGTGTATACGAGTGCATGTGTGGTCTGAAAAGACGGGCGATGTGCAAAAGCGCACCTGGGTGCCACAGCGGCTTCTTTGCACTGACGTACATCAATACGTGTGAGACTGAATATTTGAAGCAGGGGAACGCACACATCCTCAGTCACACACTAATATACACACTCATATGCACTTGCTTTGGGCCTTGAATACAGTAACCTTTAATAGACTCACAACAGCTGTGGCTCTAAATCTTCCTGCAGCTTATTTATTCAGTCTCACGGCGGGGAACATCACTGTACTTCACTCATCAGAGAGATGCATTATACACACATACACATACCTATTATTATTATTATTATGATCAAAGGTTTAAATCTCCAGATCTCTGCAGAGAAACATGGATCGTTGCCTGGAGGTCACACTGAGGCTATTCCGACCTATGCAATGTGGAAACACAACCCATTTTAAAAACAAAGCATGAGGCAACGTTGCCAAAGCTAATATGCCAGTTAATATGAATCAGATATCTTTCATCCAGGGCAAACACCTGAATCACCAAACAATGCAGAAACCTGCGTGGCATTTCCGACTTTGCATGTCATGAACACTTCATTTCATTCAACGCTGTCTCTTGGATATTGTGATACTCTTAAATTTTCTGGTTCGTCTCACCTCCTGCAGCTCTTCAAAACCAGTCAAAGAAATACATTTTAACTTGGCATGCTGCAGTTGACACTACACACGTAAAAGCCACCGCATCTGACATCACTGATGAGGAGAGGATCAGTACTATTTGCTGAAACAAGCAGCTCTGACATTCCACAAAATAAAAAAAGCTTTTGCCTTGGGTAAAGTAATAAAGCCCTCTGAAACATGTTATATACAACTTTAAAGGGACATTCCACTTTTTTTGAAAATATGCTCATTTTCCAGCTCCCCTAAAGTTAAACATTTGATTCCTGCCATTTTGGAATCCATTCAGCTGATCTCCGGGTCTGGTGCTAGCACTTTTAGCATAGCTTAGCACAATTCATTGAATCTGATTTGACCATTAGCATTGCACTAAAAACAACCAAAGAGTTTTGATATTTTTCCTATTTAAAACTTGACTCTTCTGTAGTTACATCGTGTACTTAGACTGACGGAAATTAAAAGTTGCAATTTTCTAGGCAGATATGGTTAGGACTATACTCTCATTCTGGCGTAATAATCAGGGACTTTGCTGATGTAACATGGCTGCAGCAGGCGTAGTGATATTACGCACTGCCCAAAAATAGTTCCCTGCTATTGAAAGTAACCAAGGGGACTATTTTCATGCAGTGCGTAATATCACTACGCCTGCTGCAGCCATGTTACAGCAGCAAATTCACTAATTATTACACCAGTTTAAGAATATTGTTCCTAGCCATATCTGCCTAGAAAATCGCAGCTTTTAATTTTCTTTCGGTACACGATGTAACTTCAGAAGAGTCAAGTTTTAAAATAAAATAACGAAACTCTTTGGTTATTTTAGTGTGATGCTAATGGTCTAATCAGATTCAATGGATTGTGCTAAGCTATGCTAAAAATGGTAGCGTCAGACCCGGAGATCAGCTGAATGGATTCCAAAACGGTAAGAATAAAATGATTAACTCTAGGGGAGCTGGAAATTGAGCATATTTCCAAAAAAGTGGAGTGTCCATTTAAAACCAGCACTGGTTTTACAAATTGTTGCACATGAAGAAATCGTGATATATTAATATACAACTGTGAGATCCGTGTGAGAAAAGTTATAATGTTGCTAAAAGGCTTTCATTCCACTGAGAAAACTTAAGTGAAAATTCCAATAAAAGTTTCACATTTTAACAATCGTTGTAAAGCTGACATATAAATGCCTGCAGAAATATATTCAAACAAAGACATGCTGTTTTGACCAGATACCCAGTTTGATGGATATCTGCATGAGGAGTTTTTCCTCTCCATATGTACTAAGCTTATAACATTATGTAATCCATAACATCACCTTGAAACCTTATGCCATCCTAATTTTTTATTAAAACATTATTTAATATGTTTATTAGGTCATTTCACTCGTGGGAACCATTGCCTAGTGCCCACAATGTAGGTAATTTCAGATTTAAGTATCCATCCGGGGACATTTGGTCCCTACAGTGCAGGCAAAACCTGACCCACACACACACTCGCTTCCTTATTCACAAGTCAATCAGCAAGTTCTCTGTTTTTCCAGGGCATTGGATACTATTTGTGTCTCTCTTTTGCCACTGCGGTATAAATTCAGATTCAGAATTTATAACGTGAGTCACAGAGAAATGCACATAAGCACGACCTGCTGTTCATTACTCTGATCCGTCACTCTCAGTAGTACAGCTCTGAAAAGTGACCCAAGATGGACCCCTGGTGTGTTCACAGTGAGGTTAATCCAGTGTGCTGTTAAACCTCTATAGAGGAGACACCTGAGATGTTTGCTCAACTAACTTATTAAAACCTCCTGCTAGACTGTGGAGAGGAAATCTGAGTCACAGAAAGAGCCTGACCATTTGGATGCAGATAAAACATCAGCGGCACCCATAACCTAACCTTGCATTTACTGTTTACATTAAATTGTTGAATTAAATTACCGCAGTCATTTACACAGGCTGTGATTAAGTGAATTATAGTAGTCTGGTTTTACTCCTCGTCACGGCACTGAAATGGTGAAACGGCTCTAGTTAAAGTGATTGATGATTTCCCCCTGTCCACAGACAGTGGACGTGTTTCCGTGCCTGTGCTTATAAATTCAACTGCCGCGTCGGACACCATTGATCAGCATGTTGTTGTTGTTTGACAAGGCATTTGAGGGGTTGTTCTTGCAAAACTTTTCCTGACTCTTATCGTTGATCTGTGTCTGTTTGCGAGTATGCGGCACCCCAGGCATCAGAAACACTCGTTTAACTAACTTGACTGGGCCTTTAACACTCTGCTCACCTCTTGACTCTGTTCAGGATTAAGTTTGATTACTTCATAGCCCGAATAAATGTATTGCTAAGGAATATGTTGAAGCTGAGCTGTAATTTTTCTTCGTGTGTGTTAAGCTTACACCATATAGTAAGTGCTTTGCACTGTTCACCAAGCTAAAAAGTACATCAAGCATCTGTAGTGAGAAATGAGAGAAAGCACTCGGCTGTAAACGGATAAGTTTTTACATGCTCGCCACCGATCCAAATTTATTGGTATTCTTCAGAACCTTCAGGCCCACTTTGAGAACTATAGGAATCCCAGCAGAGTTAATTAGGCTTTATATTGCTTACTGAAGCAGGGAATCTGTGGTTACACATACAGTATCAGAACCTGCCTCACACACTCAACACACTTTCATCACGAGGCACGTCGGCGCTCTTAATCCATCAAAAATTTCCCCAATAACTGCTGAGGATTCATTCACCGAGCAACTTTGAAGGACATTACAAGAAAAAAGGGATATAAATAATTCACACATACATAATATCAGGGGAACAGTGGGAATGAAATTCAATGGCCTGAATTTCGGCCTGGAGGAGAGTGGCGTGTTACAGTAGTACTATTACAAAAACAGCTAAATGGTTTGATGTAAATGTCAAACAGCCATCTTCCAGGTTACAAACAGCATCACATAACAGTTCAGCTCACTTAAGCATTGTGTAAGCAACACAAAGGTCATGGTTCGACTCCCATGAAACACACACACTGATACACATGTACGACTTGAATGCCCTATAGGCCTATGTGGCTTTGGATAAAAGCCTCTCCTAAATGCATACTTTATATCAAATATATATGAGATCTGCCATTTAAAAAAAACTTACAGTACTTTATAATTTAATCTGATGTATATTTGACCAATTTGCGTAAATACAAAACTTTTGGCTTTGAACTTTTATTATATTTAGCAGTAAGAATTAACACGAGACTTGGGTTTTAAAAAAGGACACTTTTTGAAAGGCAATGTTTTTCAAGCTGGATGGCGACAAACCTGCGCTCTCAGTTGAATTTTCAATCAAATTACCTCGTCCCCATTTTTAAACGGTTCAGGTTAGGTAGCAGCATGAAGGGTGGGATGAAAAAACGAAAGCCTAAAAGTGAAATCACAGCGATATCAAACTGTTGGACGCGTTTCCAGTGCCTCAGTGCGTCTCGCGCTCTCTCTGCTCCATGAGCACAGCGCGCGGCGCAGCTCCAAACTACAGAGCGCGAGAACTGGCAGCAAAGAGAGAGACCTCGGGGAGGGAGGGAGGGAGTGTGCTGGTGTATGTAGATGAGAAGAGAGCAACAGAGACGAAGAGAGAGAGAGAGAGAGAGAGAGAGGTTGGGAAAAGACTAGCACCTCTATCCATCAGCCGCGAGCATCCTGCGGGAAGTCACTTCCAGCGCGCGAGCGTTCAGTGCGGCATTTCTGTCCGTCCGAGCAAATGGATCATTAAACAGAGCAGGATGTAATAGAGGACTACAAATCAGCCTTTATTTCTTTACGCTTGCGCTAATTACGCTGGTTATTTTATTTTTAATAAGGTTCATTTGTCACTTGTGTTCTTGCTTTGTCAGTTTTGCTCATTAATGCGCGGATATCGGCAAACACTTTCAAAGTGATATAGGGGAAAATGTCGAAAATGTAGCTGTTGAATTAAAAGTTGAATGATTTTTCATGGGTAAGTAACAAAGAACTTAACTGTTAAAGTGGGTTTGCTGTTTTAGATTGAGAGATTATTATTAGCCAAATTTAATTTTCATTGTAATTATTGATGCTAATAATAATAACGATAATGATTATTTCGATATTTAAATAATTATAAGATATTAAAATATATTATAATAATTATTGCTTATATCAATATTATTCCTATTGATAATAGTTCGTTTTCTTAAAATTATCCAGTTTTTAACGCAGCTGAGGACGCATTCCACTGAAGAGTTAATAATATAAATCTCGATTATCGTTGAATAAAAACTGTTGAGCACTGTCATTGTTTAGCGACCTGTATCTAATATTGGCGATTTTGTTTTGCATTGAGATCAACAGGTTCGTAATATTGTTTGAACTGTAGATGCAAAGGAACACGAGCAAAACTAGTTTTTTTACCTTTAGGAGTTGAGAGTCGCTCTTTCATTTACTGAAATTAGTTTAGAGATCACTTTAACAAGGTCATCTGTTTTCCTTAACGAGTTTTCGTGATGTGTGTGCTGTTGCATGGATGATTTTTGCCGCCTTTGAAAAACAATCAGGCAAAACAGATAGACATGTTCATCTGCAGTTTTCTTATAAACCAAACTGTTAGTAGCCTATATTAGTAGGCTACAGTTGATCAAGTTATATAGTATAGTGTTTAATATGTATCTAGTTATAAAGACACATGTTATTAAAATGTGGAATATGAGTGATGACAAAATGTGTATTAATGATAGCTTTATCTGCAGTAGTCTATTAATGTTTCTTTATTATACTTTGATCGTGTGCTTTTGCATTAGAAAAACAATGATGATGAGTTTTGATTATAATTTTTCTGAATTTCACTGCCAGTAAAAGTTTACCATAATATGTTTATCACTTGTTTTCAATTTTGGTATCACACCCCTCACGTTATTTCATATTTGTTTTCCCCACAATCTTTCTGTTGTTTCTGTCCTCCCTATTTTCCCTTTTCCGTTGTCTTGCTCTTTTCTAATATTTATTATTATTTTACTCTGTTTGATTGCTTTCCTTTACCTCTGTTCAATCTCACCTCTCACTCCCATTTCACATCTGGCTCCCCCTTCTCTTATTCCCATTGGAACTCTCGCTCATCTTCAAACCTCTCACATTTTCTCTCTTCACTTCCTTGTTTCTCTTTCTCTCTATATATAGATGGGGTCTAACCTAATGTCAAGCTGGTTGTGAACGTGTTTGATCTGGTCCCCTCGACCCCAGACGGAGTCCCCATGGCTGCTGGAGTGGCAGCCTGGCTCCCCTTTGCTCGGGCGGCGGCCATAGGATGGATGCCTGTAGCCAACCTGCCCATGCCTGTTGCACCAACCAATAAGAACAAGCGACAGGATGAACTTATTGTCCTTAACGTCAGTGGCCGACGCTTCCAGACCTGGCGAAACACTCTAGATCGCTACCCTGACACGCTTTTAGGGAGCTCCGAAAAAGAGTTTTTCTTCAACGAGGAGACTAAGGAATATTTCTTTGACCGAGATCCAGATGTGTTCAGAAGTATTCTCAACTTTTACCGTACAGGGAAGCTGCACTTCCCACGCTACGAGTGCATCTCTGCATACGACGAGGAGCTGGCATTTTTCGGAATCATTCCTGAGATCATCAACGACTGCTGTTACGAAGAGTACAAGGACCGCAAGAGGGAGAACTTGGAACGTCTCATGGATGACCTTGAGGACAACAAAGACAAAAAACCTCCTAACATGACTTTCCGTGAGACCATGTGGAGGGCCTTCGAAAACCCACACACTAGCACCATGGCCCTGGTTTTCTATTACGTTACCGGGTTCTTCATTGCCATATCTGTCATCACCAACGTGGTCGAGACAGTTCCATGTGGTTCCATGCCGAATCAGAGAGAAATTCCCTGCGGGGAACGCTACACAGAGGCGTTTTTCTGCATGGACACAGCGTGCGTAATGATCTTTACAGTGGAGTATCTGATGAGACTGTTCGCAGCGCCCAGCAGGTACCGGTTCATGAGAAGCGTAATGAGCATTATAGACGTGGTGGCAATCCTGCCGTATTACATCGGGCTGGTCATGACCAACAACGAGGACGTGAGCGGAGCTTTTGTTACGCTTCGAGTCTTTCGCGTCTTCAGGATCTTTAAATTCTCCCGGCACTCCCAGGGTCTCCGAATCCTTGGCTACACGCTGAAAAGCTGCGCGTCCGAGCTTGGCTTTCTCCTCTTCTCCCTCACCATGGCCATCATCATCTTTGCCACCGTAATGTTCTACGCTGAGAAAGGCTCCTCGTCCAGCAAGTTCACCAGCATTCCAGCCTCCTTCTGGTACACCATTGTAACCATGACGACACTGGGGTGAGTCATTTCCTCTGAGATTGACTTACTAAATATTAGCACTGAACTCATCATGCCACACACCCAATGCATTAAGAGGGTTAGTTCACATAAAAAGAAAAAAAGTGATTATTTACTTTCCCTTATGTCATTTCAAACTTGTGTGACTTGCCTACAAAATCTATAAAAATTCCCTACTGTCTTCAAGTTCTTCACAGGTTTCTTTTAAACCAATGAACAACCTATTTTCAACACCACACATGTCCTTGGAAAAATATGCGTCCCTCCAGCCTGTGGATTTTTCTTCTTTTTAAAGTTAACTTTTCATACCGCAAATATGAAAGTTCCCTCATAATTTACAAACTCTCAAGCCATCCCAGATGTACTTCTGTCTTTCACTGGACAAAAGCAAATAAGTTAATTTTAGCGAAGCTACAAGAACCACATATAACCATCATTGAAGTAAGAGAAAACATTTAGTATTTTATCAATATTACTTGATTAATATTGTATTAGTACTGTAATATGATTAATATCTCAAGACACGCAAGAATATATGCCGTTGTATTTGAGAGCTTAACTGTGCTGTATGTTGTCATGCATGTGTGATATATCGACTGAAAAAAAGCTTAAAATTATGAATATTTTCTCTCATAAACATATACAGTATATTTACTTCCGAAGACATATATTAACCCACTGGAGTCATTTATATTCCTTTAAAGATGGATGGACATTGACAAGTCTTGTGCATCTGGGATGGTATTAGGGTGAGCAAATTAAATGGGCTAAGATGAAAATTTAAAGAGTTTTTCATATTTTGATGAACTATTCCTATAAAAATACCTAATGACCATAGTCTACAGTCATCCCTACCCACAGCAGCGGTAGGTTTGGAATCAAGTCATTGCCCCAGGCTAGACTTTATTCATCCCTATTACACACCAATTAATATTTAAGCGCGTGTGAAACAGGCGAAGGGAACATCCTTGAGCATTTCTCTCCCACACAGTAACAACAGCAGTGTTTCCCACAGGATTTTGAGAGACTGTGGTGGTGATGACACCACCCACTAATTAGCATATATGTGACGTCATCATGTCGTGTTTCATTTGATCTCGTGTTGGCACCTGAAATATGTTTCACTTCTACTTTTTGATCTGTATCTGTTTTTGATCTGTATTATATGTCAAATTATATTTTAAGCCGAATTAAGCTTTTTTAAATAGTGAAATAAAAATGTAAATGGGAATCATGAAAATTCTATTTGTGGGGGCCAGTGTTGATTCTGTGGTGGGCCACCACAAATAAATCAATGTATGGGAAACACTGAACAGGACAGCAGCTGCAGAGCTGTTCAGAGCCATTCATTTCTACTCTTGCAAATCACAGGCTGTTTATACACATGTTCACTTTACGGTTGACACACGCAGACGGCAATTTTATAAAAATCGGATTTTTGGTGATTGCTGCATATGAGCGACTGTTTAATGCTGTTATGTGGTTTATGACTTGAATAATTGGCTGCTAAAGTCAGTGATAAACTGTGTCAAGCGACAAATGCTATGGCTGCTGTGTCATGGTGCCTTTGAAACTGGAGCTGCACAGTCAAAAGGGTCTTTGATTTCCTGTTTAGTAAGCTACACGACTTTGCTTATTGGCTGATGCACCTGTCAGCGAGCTCTGTGACCCCAAAACAACAAGATGAATAATTTCATTCATGGTTGAGAGAAACATCATGAATGCAACATTAGCAAACGATTGGTTCTTGATGAATACAGCTGTGTCTGTTTGCCTATGAAACAATGCACCAGTTTAGATATTTGTCTTAGGTTCACTTACAAAAGCCATATGCCTTCATATTTAAGTCTTTTGGGTAAATGTGTCATGCGTTTGCACAACATCTGCATAGGTTTAAAATTTGTAATTGTTGAATTATAATTCTATATATCAGTCTTGTTGTTGGCTAGTTTGACATAGATTTCAGTGCAGAGTGGATCTCATTACTCATGACTACATTCTCAGCAGAGATCCAGTCTCCGCCAGCATCTGAGACTTGACCCACAACGACAGCGAGAGACTTCTCATCAATAAAACACGCTGCAGAAGTGTGTGTCACTGTGACTAATGTTCTCAGGTACATCTGCTGAACAATGTAAACCACCGTGACATTTCCAACCCCACTGACGTCACCTGAACTCACTGCCAGCATGGAGCGTGTTTACATCCCCTGAAGTTTAGACCAGATAGAGGTTCATTTTCCCATCCCAGCAGTTCATCGCATGATTGATTGTGCCAGCCTATAAAACTGAAAAAACACAGATGAGATCTCTTTAATATCTAAATTGCTTTTCCTAGACAGCAATGAGGTTGGAAATGGAAACTTTTCCTCCTGCGTATCAGATATTTCTCATCTCAGAAAAAGATCCAGATATGTCACATACGTACGGTAGTTCCTGTAGAGATCTTAAAACTATTTTTAAGTACTGTAAATATTGAACATTTCAATTTGAACTCAAAACATCCAAAATCTGATTACCGTACCTTAATGTATTTCAGCTATTGTCTAAATTCTCAATTTCTCCTAAACAATTTTAGGAGAAACATCTGAGGAAAGTAGATATATAAATACAAACATTCTCAATAAATCTCCTAAGCAATAAAAAGTAATCTCTAAGCAATAACAGTTTACTCAAGGAGTTCAGGTTTGTATCACATCACAACACACCTGTTGATTATGAGGCACATGAATTCTCCTGTCTTTGTTCTTGACCAAAGCAGCGGTGTATTTTACACACTCACTGCTTCTCCTATTCATTGATTCATTCACACTAAAGTGCACATTACCTGGGGTCTCTGTCTTACTTGGCCAGAGCGAAATGTAGCAGGGCTGGTGTCAGGTGACTGATTTACCTACATGTGGCATTGTATTAACTTGGTATATGTACGCCGCCCTGAAGACACATGCATGCGCTACTCGGCACGTTTCACACTGATGGCCCTTATTAGAGTAAAAATGAAAACATTGTGATTTACTTACCCTCGGGTCACTCCAAATCCATATCTCTTCTGTGCAACAAAAATAGAGGTGTTAGGCAGGATGTCTGAACTGCTGTTTGTTTAGTCAACGTGAATGTGGTGACTATAGTGCCATTACTACTCTATTCGCACAGCACTTTGGTCCCAGTAAAATTGGCAGAGAGGCTTCTGTGTTAACACAAACAAATCCTGTAAATGTTCTGGGATCGCTAACGTAAAGAGGACCTAGTAACATTGCCATAACGTTTACAAAAAGCATTCTGTGTGAACAAGAGGCAGAAACAATTGTGTAAGGGGTGTGCCGTAGTGTGGATAGTTTTAAAAGCAGAAGATAAACATGTAGAAATCAATACATAAAAGTACATCCTGGGGGCTTGATCACACAAAACGCATTTATGGCAGTTGCAGGCGCGTTTTTTGAATGATATTCTATGGGCAGTGAGCATATGCGCGCTGTTTATGCGCGCCGACCGCCTTGCGGTTTTTGCCGCTGGTTTTAAAGCAGTGCTGAGCGCGGAAAAGCAGCCGACGTCATTCACATCTTTCTATTGTCCAATCAAATGAGGACAGAGGCGGGCCTTACGTTGTGGTGAGGGGAGGTTACAGTTGCTTTGAAGAACCGGACTCCACTCGCTTACTCTCTCCTGCATGTTTGTGCACCTCTCACCAACAAACAAGGTCAGAGCAAGCATCCTCTTTTTAAAGTTTCTGCTATTATATAATAGTTAACAGCAAAAGAGTGCTCACACTTCAATATTTGATTGACAAGACAGCTTACTCAGTGGTTGCCTAGCAATATACAAAGCAGCGCCGGACTGCTCTTTTTTAAAAATGGCAGTGCGTCGCGCCTTGCGTTTCCAAGCATTTAAAGCGCGTTTGGTGTGATTAGACCCTAACCCAGACCCCAAATCTAACCCCCAACGCAAAGCGACAATGATTTAAAATAGAAAAAAAAAAATTGAGAAAACAATACATAAAATGACACGAAAGAGAAAGTCGTGCCACGGACATGAAAAACATGAAAAAAGCTGAATTTTGTGCCATGGACACAAATAAGTTGATTTAATTTTTCGTGACTATAACACGACTTTCAGTAAGATCATTTTGGATTTAAACGCAGATCAACATTCACAAGGAGAAATGTCGGCAAACTGGAATAAAGTAGAGATCAGGGAGCTCGTCACTATGCGCGCTGAAGCTAAGATATTCACAGAACAGCACATTATGCATCCTTATCATCTTGTCATAAACAAAAATGTACGCACATGCTTTCTCAAGAGACAAATCACGTATAATAATCAAACTTGTGCTTAGCTGTGGAAAAACCTAGCAAGTGCAGGACTTTAAATATGTCTTTACGGGATCTTTAGAGTATGTGAATGCACGCAAAGATTCATTAACATTAACAGTGAATGAATGAACCAAAAAGCAAACGATTCTGGACAAATCCCGGACAATTTTCCGTGTATTTTCGTTAATCTCTGTGTGAGGGCTTCTGATTTGTATCATTTTTAAATCTTTAAATTTATGACAAATCTTGGATATCCTACTCTTTTAAAAAGAATTTATTTCACAAGAAAGGAGAAGGTGTGAGTAAATTACATTTTTATGTAAAGTATGTAAAGCCCTATAATATGTGACTCTGCATGTGAAAGAAAACCTAGCTAAAGTAATTTTTACTGTTTTCTACTTATAATCATCATACATAATACAACAAACCTTCTGTGAAAGTATAACCTTGAAACCTTTACAATTGGCATGTCAAAGGTTAAAATTAATATGAAATCAATGATTGAAATCAAACTTTGATTGGTTCTTATCTCATCATTCGATTATTAGTCTTTAACCTGGATTTTAGAGTCATGGTCACATTATTTTTTTATTTTTCTACGGACTTTTTTTTACGTTTAACAATTTAGCTGTTGGCCATTTTAGTGTTCTGTGCTTTGTCTTGGCAGAAGGGCATGCTTAGGGCTTTAAACAAAGGAAGAGAATGGATGAGACAAACACCAGGCTAGAGAAAGTGGAAAAGACAGACAGATTAACCTTTGGCCACAATGGAGTATTTCAGTGACATACACAAGACAAAATGCTTGCAAACTCTTTCTTGTGTGATCCGCAATGAAACAGCCATGCCCTAGTATCAGATCTTATGTTGCATAAAGCGTCCAAGCACTGATTCGGTTGTCCTTTGGTTAATCTGGCCCTGAACACTGCTTGCACAACCTCAGCGGATCCAGGTTGGATTTTATCTTGGTTTTAATACAGTTACAGAAAGAGATTTGGACTCTATGATGTCTGTTGTGAAAATGCATAGAGCTTTTACAGCTACATCTGCAGGAGGTTGGGGATTTAAAAGAGAATAGATGCTTGTTTATTGATTTATTTATTTATTTGCAGTAATAAGATGGTTTTGACCTTTAGATGAAGTAGCATATTCTAAATGACCTTTTTACAGAAACGCAAATCTCAAACCAGTTTTTCAAGCATGCGGCTTAGAGAAGTGACACCAAGTATACCTGGAATATAATTTTCATTATCTCTCCCTACATAATTCTGTTTGTTTGGCATCTTATTAGCCTCCAGCCCTGAAGCGATGGTCGTTGTACCTCTTACAATACACCCTCTGTGTCTTACAGACCTACTGTATTTATTCTGCACTCCAATGTTGCAGTAAAAAATCCTCCCAGTAATGAAGGCTTTCAGTTGTTACAAGTAATAATTAACATGACATTGGACATTCACGCCCTCATTTCAATAGCTGAATAGATCACAATTCTCGCCCAGCACATAACTGTCTCTCTCTCTCTTTCTCCTGATTCACTGCGTATTATTATTCTTCTAACCTGTTCTGTCAATACTGATCAGAAGCATTGATTAAAAGAAACAAAGGAAGAGAGAGAGGCGATGATAAGAGAGAGAAAGCGGACTTTAATCTATTAGTCAGGTTGAATGATGATAATCACCCAGAGCTGCGGGGTGTCAGACTGATGACATATTAGATCAGTAAGGGAACATGTATGTGTACGTGTGTTTGTCAAGGGGTCGTTGAGTTCCTCTCATGATGTTTGCTGTCAGGGGCTGTGCATGAGCAACCATTCCTAAAACATTGCTGCATCAAGGAGATTCTGGCTTTGGGACTGCACCTGATCTTCTGCTCTGTGCTGTATATTGTGCTGTGAAATTCACAAACGAATCACGCATGCACCAATGCGCTCACTTATCTGCGAGATGACTGCAGTCTAGCCACTGCTGCAGGTGTGCAGGAATTGGTTGTTTTGAGCATAGAGCTGTGTGCTTAGTAAGTGTACCTTTGATCTTCGTTTCAGTCTTTCACTATATCCTGATTAGATATGACACAGTTTTCCAGCTGTAAGGGATTTGTCCATTCGCACTCATCTGATTTAATGTTTAATTACACTCTGAAAAATAAAAATGCTGCCCAATGACATAAAAGAACCATTTTTTCCTTAATGTTTCCATAAAGAATCTTTAAAAGAACATTTAATTGCAAAAAAGGTTCTTTGTAGTTAAAAAGGTTATTTAGATCCTTGTTGTGAATGTACATTTTCAGAAAAAATGGTAGGGAAGGTACCTTTAAAAAAGGTCCTAATACAGTGTTTCCCAACCAGGGGGCCGGGGTCCACAGGGGGGCCTCAGCAGATTTCTAAGGGGGCCTCAAGATGACTTAAAATTATAAAAAATTGCACAAAACATTAAAAACAAGCAAAAATCAAGATCTTAGTTGGGAATATAATATCTGTCTAGTCATTATAAGTTCTACCATATTTTCCGCACAATAAGTCACTCCGGACTATAAGTCGCATCAGTCAAAAATGCGTTTTGAAGATGAAAAAATATATGTAAGTCGCAATGGACTATACATCGCGTTTATTTAGAAAATGCAGAAGAACAGACATTTAAAGGTAGGGTATCACATTTTGAAAACTGCTAACGGTAGCCACCTAGCAA
Source organism: Paramisgurnus dabryanus (assembly GCF_030506205.2). Classification (NCBI taxonomy): domain Eukaryota; kingdom Metazoa; phylum Chordata; class Actinopteri; order Cypriniformes; family Cobitidae; genus Paramisgurnus; species Paramisgurnus dabryanus. The sequence continues at coordinate 16,685,270 of NC_133347.1, forward strand.
TGAAAGCACGATTCCCCCCTCCAGTCAAATCGCCATCCAAAGTCACGCCTCTTTCAAAACACATGAACACGCACAGATCAGACGGTCACATCTCATGTCTCATTCACCAGTGAGAAAACTTTGCAGTACAAAGTGAATAACATTTCTAAAATAACCAACATGAACAACTGGTGCACATCAGAATTAGTTAAAGCACACTTTCGGATGTGTAGACGTAGTAACTATATCGTTACGCTAATCCGTAAACGAACATAATTTCATAAGCAACACAATGTTTCATCAAAGTAGAATATCTAAATCCATCTCAAAACAAACATATTGCGTACCTACCTTACCAAAATAAACAGTGCAACGACCCTTTCAGACCCTTTGCCTCCTGCAACTGTTTGCATCTCATGGTAAAGCAGTAAAGTTACCGATGTTAATTTGGGTTTTTGATCCAGGCAGTTTTTGCTGTTGTTGTTATAAAAGATGTCTTTCGTTTTGTGGCTCCTGTGCAGCTTGTCAATTTAGCAGAAAAGTTTGCCATTCTCGCTGTTTACAGACAGGAGGTGAGCGCACGTGAAAGCGCCGATGACTTATGGTGTCTGCTTGGACTCGCTGCGCTGTGGGCATTCAAATTACGCTTACGGAGGAGGGACATAAAAAGGCAACGTCCGTTCGGACCGAAATCTATGATTGGTTGAACATTTTTTGGTCCTACGCCTTTCACAGATGACATAAATTTCTACAAATACATTTCAACAACTTAACATAGTGATTGCTATCAGAATGTGAGGAGACTTTTAACCAGCATAACTAAAAATGTTTCAGGATCAAATCTGTTTCCCTACCTTTAATCTAGAAAGGCAAGTTATTCAACTAAACAATAGCACAGAACAGCAGGGTGAATAGGGGTCTGTACATGTTAAAGTAACATAAACAGTTATTTACACAATAAACAATAGCATACAGATCATACCGGTAAGGCTAAATAAGCTAAGTTAACACGACAAGCCAAATCAAGTTCAAAAAGTCCCCGAAGTCATTCTGCATCACTGAATCCATTGAATTACATAAATACAGGAGCAGCATAGAGCACACTCTCGCGGCTGTAGACGGCAATGTATGATCTTGGTTAAAGGCACACCATGTAACTTTTTGGCCACTAGGGGGTGCTAGACATGTATTTTTCATGTCTAGCACCCCTAGAGGCCACAAGCGCCACAGCACAGTCGCAAAGGAAAAGAAGACTCTTTATGTCACAAAGTGTGCCTTCCAGCATGTCATGTCATACCATTTCTTTTTTCTGAGATTGTCTGATGGCCAGTAAGAATGTTGTATGGAGTTGACTATCTAGCATGACAATGCAAAAGTGATCAACAAAGAAGTTGATCTGATCATTTCTCTCTGTCTTTCTTTCCCATCCTCTCCTTTGTCCATAGTAAATTTGGCCTTGAACTGTCTCTAGGTGCCACATCATCATATTCGTATATCATTTTCTTCAAAAATGACAAAAATAAACATCAGCCTCTCTTTATTGATCAAACTCAGGCAAATTGTTGTTTTATTATACATTATAGCAATTTAGAAAAATGAGTGAACTGATAGAAAGATAAATATTCATTCCTTTGTTTGGGTCTTTATTCAAAGTGCTTTGTGGGGTTTAGAGTTTCTCTGATAGCCAAATTGCTGCAGTTTCATCCCATCAGCCTTACATAATAACACACTTTCACCATTAGCAACCACATCTGATGACAATAATGGAAGCATCAATGAAGGAAGATATTGTTACGCTGCATCCAGCAAAAACATCAAAACAATAACCCTTATAGTTATTTCAACATCCCTACCAAACCAACTGCAATTTCTTTTGATCTAGTGATACCGGTTGTAGATGTCTGGATTTTAAGGGGTCGTATTGATTTGCTGTTCCTTTGTTGTTGTTTTTTGCCGGCTTAGTGTTGCCAGCAGAGGGTAAGAGGAACGATTACAGGTGTTAGGTCAAGCTCTTCACTTTAATGAAAGGTCACGAAGGGAAAGTGGAGTAAAGCAAGACGTCTGACCTTTGAAACCTCTTTAAGCAGCCGAACACAACACTGTAAAAACTGAGTAATGTCTATCAAAAATGAGCTACAGTATGAATTCAGAGCTGTAAGATTATAAATGATGATCTATAGTGCTGTATAATGCATGTGATAATATGTGATAATATAAATACAGCAAAATGTTTGCATGACTTAAATAATTGGCTACACAGTGAAGTTTTACAATTTTTTGCTCTCCTCTATTATCTTTTGACATTTTTTGGGGACCCCTTAGAACTTGGGGGTCCCTGGATCCAAATTGAGCTACTATAAACATTCCTGTCTTTTACTCTCTCTCTCTTTTCTTAACATGGGGAAGGAGCTTTTTCTGACTGATATTCTATTCTGGCACTTAAAATTATGTAAATTCATTAACCCAAAACGTTTGTACATAGGTAATATGTGTCTGTTGTCATAAAATGCTTATTTAACTGCATAGAGGGTGTTACAAAACAATTATTTTTGTGCTAGTGTGTGCAAATGACTCGCTCAAGGCACATAGCTTTTGTGATATGTGTATAAAATTCGAGAATCACAGAAATGTCTCTCTGTCAGACGCTCAGACTGTCTCACTTTAGACAGCTGCTAAGCGTTTGTGTGCTCCTTTCAACTGAAATGGTTACACGTCTGGGTTTCTGTGTCTCTGCTGAGTGAAGCTGAATCACACTCACTGAATCCTGAAGGTTTCGACACTCAAACAAATTGACTATTTCAGCGCAAATGTTTGAAACATCAGTGTAATCACATGGAAAAACTGCATAATAAATACATTAAGACTAAAATCATTACCCCCCAATGCTGAATTATAGATTTCTTAATGTAGAAAGGGTTGTAAAAAAAGAAAATATGAACAAATAAGAGACACTATGATAAGTTCACATAGAGCATAAAAAGGAGTGTGCATTCAGAAACACTCACTGAATTCACTACACTCTAAAAAAAAATATTTTTTTCAACTCAGCATTGCGTTAAAAAGGACGAACCCACCTCGCTGGGTTGAAATTTAATCCATACTGGGTTGTGGCTGGGTTCTTCCCTTTTTGATCCAACGCTGGGTTGAAAATAACACAGTATTTTTATAGTGTACCCTGTGTGGTGCATTAGCCAACATAGTTGAACTGGCAATCCTATACCAGTGGCGGGCCATACATTTCACACCTAGCCCTTCAGTGGTGTCCTACCTGAATTAATCCATATCTTAATAACATCATGACATCACGGTAATAGAAACACATGAATATAAGTAAAATTGAAATTACTGTGGCTGTGTCCAAAAACTTAGGCAGCTGACTTGTTGCCTCGTTGCCTCATGAGGCAATCACTTCGGAGGCATGAAGGCAGCTAAGAGAAACGCTTTCGACACACTTCAAAGGCATTGTGTTTGAAATATAAACAGAGAGCGCCTTTGTGCCTTTGTCGAAATTTGTGCTCCAGCCGCTTTCTTGGCCGCCATTTTATTTTTCCGAACTCAACCAGGCTCGACCAATCACATTCCCCATGCACGCACACAATTGTGGGATAAGATCACAGGAGTCAGGAAGTAAACCCAACATTGGGTTTGGACATGCCTTGATGCCTTCCTGCCTTGGAAAGCTGCCGCAGAAGGCAGCAATTTAGAGTCAGTCAAATTTGACTTTATTTAAAAAAGACACTACAAAATAAGACTCAATAAATATTTTACAAGAAACCTGTTTGAAAGGTATTTGAAATGAAGACAAACTTTTTTTTCAAAGGAGATCACATAAATGGTTCTTGATAAAGCTTAATTACTCAATTACTTTGTTGACAGTCTATTGTTCAAAGATAATGCAAAGTTTTTCTAAGGCTTACTATTAAAAAGGTGAAATACAAAGAATTTCGGTTTCGACTGAAGCATTGGACACAGAAATAGGCATCACCGCCAAACATGTCAATGCGTACAGCTACCTCATGATCTCACCCAGATATTTATGATGAAGGAAATCAAGGATGTCAATAGGATTTTTCCCCTCAAGATCAGTCATGGCATACATTACAGTCAGTTCTTAACAGTTTATAGACAGGACAAATCGAATACTGTTCCGTGACTTTGGAGGAGAACGCTGTATGTGGGAATTTTTTCCGGTATGTTTGAAACAGCTGGAGGTCAAACCAATCAAATGATGTGAAAATGCTGACTTCATTGTAGGATAAATGGTCCCAATGACACCAACTTGAAATCTGATTGGTTAATGCAGTGACTTCACTGCCATTTATCTTAAGCTGAAGGCGCCCGCACTATTCGTTCTGAAGGCCTTAAGGCAGATTTCTTTGAACCTGGCAACACATGATCTCAATGAAATGTGATTGGATAAATGCGCTATCATATATAAACACTAAGCAGTGCAACCAAGAGAAAAGCTATGAAATAAATAGTTTTTTGTGATTGTTGGGGGCAAAAATTCTTGATCTTGTGGCACGTTTTCTTAAAAAATGCGATATTTTTGCAATTTTATGCAATTAATTTGCGGGAACTTGCAAAAACTGCAGGAACTTGCAAAAACTGTTTGCAGCTTTTCAATGATGTTCACGTCACATAATCACGTCACTTCATAACGTTCCCATGGCAACAGGGGATATGGCTGCGCTTGTGTGTAGTAAATGCAAAATTTTTCTACTTTTTGCTTAGATATATGTGATTTTTGCTACAAAAATGCAGGGATTATAAAATCATGCAAGCCCCGCATTTTTTGCAAACGTAAATCTGCAATTTATGCTGCGAAAGTGCGGCGTATTTGAAAAAATGCGGCACCCGCATAAATATGCAGACTTTGGCTGATTGTGCGTTGAATCATGCGATCGCATAATTGCGTTTTTCTGGAGGGACTGAATAAAGATAATAGACTATTGTGGGATTCATTTAATATACATTCATGGAAAATATATTAAAATGAAAATCAGTGATGCAGTGTTTAAGCCAGCAGAGAATGCTTTGCTGGCCCTGACGACCCACCACTGCTATAAACCGTATATAATGAAATTGTTGAATATTTACAATGATGCTCCTTAAATAGCTAGTACTCTAAAAAATTCTGGGTTATTTTCAACCCAGCCCTAGGTAAAAAAGGGACGAACCAAACCTGTTGGGTTTTAATTTAACCTATGCTGGGCATTTCAAACCCAAATGCTGGGTTGTTTGAACCCTGTTGGGTCAAATTTGAAAAAATTTTTGGGTTCATTTAACCCAGTGGATTGGTTCGTCCCTTTTTGACCCAACATTGGGTATAACATAACCCGGCATCTTTAGAGTGTACCTGCTGTTATGTTGTTTAAACACTTTTAGTTTTAATGCGTGTTCCCTAACATAGCTATTCTATTCTACAGAAGTGTGAGGTAAAGATAGAGAGATAGGGAGAATGCATAAAGCAGGTGGATGAGTGTATAAATGACAGAAACAATCGTTTGTCTCTCCCTTCTAATGCATTTGGTTATTGACCACTGTCATCTTTAACTGCTGCTAATGAATCTGCAACTGTCACACTGAATAATGATTTCACTCCACAGCACCACCAGCTGCTGCGATTCGGGGTGTGCATATGTTTCTGCGTGTGTGTGTGTTATGTGTGTGACTGGATCTAAACTTCACTCGTGCGAATACAAAGCTCATGACAGCTCTCGCTGCATTAAATAAACTGGTGTATGAATGTCTGTTGTTTTTGTCTCCAGGCTTCAATTTAATCATCATTAGTGACTCATTCTGGGGAAAGAAATAGATGGTTTGACAGTCACATGACTGCAGCCGCAACACGTCGTACATACTGATGCACATGCCTTATGCGCACGCGAGCGAACACACAAGCACACACCCGCGGATATCCTCCTGTCTCCCGCAGATCCTTTTCGGCCCCAGCTGGTTGATGCTCAGATACTAATGTCTTTTAAACATTCGTTGCTGCTATGCAGTGTTTATGTTTACCCCTGATATTAGTTGCCCGTAGCAATAAATTAATTAATGACTCTGCACTGATAGCCCCTGCTGCTCTGAGCTAGCATTGATAAAAACAAATATTCAGCTTTTAACAGATGGACTCTGGCTCGAAAGTGTGGTTTGTTGTGACTAACAGCCCATGTGATACAAAGCTCTTCAATAATGGGACGTGTGGCCTGAAGGCTCACAGTGAAGGACTTTAATCTGTACCTGTCTGTAACGGACACATTCGAGAAAATTCACTGGAAGATTTGGACTTCTGTGAAAGTCAGCAAGAGGACATGACCAACACTTTCATTTCCTTTTCCTTAATAAAAAGAGATAAATGGAGAGGGTAAAGTTGTGTCAAAAATCGCATACTTGTGCACTATTCGTAAATTCTAGTGCACTTCAAGTAAACGTCTGATGCTCTCATTCAACCGAGTAAATGAAGTGTGGAATGCTGGACACCTTGCAGTTTTGCTTATATAGCAGAAGTGAGAAGAGTTTATAAGGTGCTGTGTGAGCAAAGTTCAGACGATTACGCTTGAGTATGCTTCCAGTTTTCTTTAAAACAATCACATAACTTAACCATACGGATCACAGAGTATAGTGTGAGTGCAGATGAGCGGGGGAGGGGAGACAATCATACTTGGGTACCGTTCGGTACGGTTAAAGGTGCCATAGAATCTAAAACTGTATTTACCAAGGCATAGATGAATAATAAGGGTTCTGTAATGACATATCGTGAGCCTCAAACACAATCTAATGTAAACCTTGTGCATACAAAAGACAGCTGGAAAATAGGCCAATCTTAACGTAAAACCAATTGTGAGTCGAGATTTACGCCTCCAACATTAAATTCCACATTAAAATAAGTTCAACATTGTTACAATGCTAAAAACAAAGTTGTGACTGCTACAGTAAGTTAGCCCTATATGCTAGTTAATGCTATATGCTAGTGTTTAGGCTGAAGTTCTACTGTTGACGTTACAGTTACGTTTTGCAGGTCCATACTGACGCTCTTAGATCTTAAACAGTCTATTATATGTAGGGTTGCCAACCGTTCCGTATGATACGGAATCGTCCCGTATTTGACACATAAAATTCTTGTTCCGTATTGAACTGATACGGAACGCAGTTTGTTCCGTATTTTATGAAAATTAATTCAGTGCAAATACATGACAGACACATAGCTTATAATGTCAGCCATGAACGAAGACTGCGTCATTTGTATAAGAAAACCCTGACGGTGCGGTCATTTCTCCCTCTGTTTGTCTATGATCTGCGTAGCGTTGCAGCCCCATCAGGGAATGCCCATTGGTCGTTTCAGTCATTGTGATGTCACGTATCATAGCAACGATGACGACAAGTGACAACAGAGGGAAATGTAAAAATGACTGCATCCGAGCAGCCGGCGAAAAAGAAACGAGCACAAAAATATAGAATTGAATGGGAAAATGACTACCCGTGGCTGGAATGCATGAGAGACCATGAATACAAGGCCAATTGTACCATATGCCGTCGCGTTTTTCTGTTTGTCAAGGCGGAGTGTGTGATATAAAGCAGCACGCATGAGGAGAAAAATCACAAGAGCAGCGAGAGGCTGCGGGCACAGGATGGAGGAATGTCAAGGTTCATTGTCCGTCAGTCGTCTCCAGAGGCTCATATGGTATGTAATTATGTGGATTTTTAAAACTCAAATATAGTTGATAAGAAAGTGATTATATTAAAAGAGATACAGATTTAGCCTAACAATCCACATATATATCTCTCCAGTGCTCTCCCTCTGTTCCTGGGCTCCCTCCCGTCTCATAATGTGTCAATCATTTCTGATGGGTTTCTTATTAAATAATTATGGAGTTAGATAGCTCAAGGTTTAAAAAGGGGTGGGGTCTTTGAAGAGGGCGTATTATAAACTTAAATTAAAACCATGGTTCATTGTTGGCAAAATGATCATGATAGCCTTTATATTTCACATCTATGTGGTTCAGTCTTGTATACTTAGGCATACTTTGCTATTCATTAAATATTTAGGGCCTAAGAAGTTGTATAAAATATATTTATCTAAATTTATTAATTAGTTTCCACTATTTTCACTAGAAGTCTTCATTTCAGGGGTTATTTTTTTTAAATTATCTTCTGTGGGGGCATGTCACCGGACCCGGGCAACCCCCCCACCCCGGTTCTTTATTTCCATTTCAGAAAGGTGGCAACCCTAATTATATGCCCTGATAAAATAGTGTGTCGTGAGTGACAAGCAAACAGCCAATAACAAATGTTGCTGTGGGGTTCGGTTCTGCCATCGCCATGTAACAGAAATGCACGAAAACATGTAAAAAGGTGCTGTGGAGGGAAATGTTAGTCCATTTCGCCTGCCGGTGTGCACGTCAAATAACTTTGCGCGCGGCTCTGCAACCCAACAAGCATGTTTTTTTTTTCTTCAGATTTTAGTTCCCAAAATGCTTTGCATGAGGGTGTTATTTTAGTTTTATTTTGTAAAGATAAAAGTGTGTTAATGTTTAATGTTCATTTAACTTTGAACAAACTGTTGCCAGTAAATTCAATTCAATTTTATTTACATAGCGCTTTTCACAATTGTTAATTGTTTCAAAGCAGCTTTACATGAGTATATGTAGGGGAAAACACAGAATAATCAATAGATAATACAAGAAGTGGAATACAGTGGCTGAGAATAAACCATACAAGCGTGCGTAGTAATAATGTAACGTATACAGTAAAGTGCTAAGTTAAGCCAAAGTTGGCTGACTCTCCCGGGGATGAAAAACTCCTACAAGGACAAAAACCCTTGGGAGAGATTAATATATATTTATATATATAAACACGGTATGGATAGGAAGCGGGTAAGCGGATTAAACTGGTTCAGCCGGTGGTCGTTGGTCGCGTATCGGCTGGGCATCACGTTGAAGGACAGCCAGTAGATCTGTGGTGTGATGACCTTCACAGCAGCAGGAACTGGGTCTGTTTGTCTCATTGTCCTCGGGGTCGAGACAGGGAGAGAAAAACAGAATTCTATTAGCGTAGGGGCCGTTTGCATGTAATGCAAGTGTCATACAGTATTGTGGTTTAAAATCTGCTCGGTTCCAGACAGGCTACCTATTGCAGCATAAGTATATTACCCATATGAGGCATGTGAGTGCTTTGTTGTAGACAAACTAACTATTGTGAGATAAGTACATTAACTGGACATTTTATGCTTTGTTAAAGAAGAATGTCTTAAGTTTAGCTTTAAATTGACCGAATGTGTCTGATACTCGAACATTATTTGGTAAATCATTCCAGAGCTTAGGGTCTAAGTAGGTGAAGGATCTACCACCTTAAATAACATACATTTGAATCGACAGTAAGTTATCACACACTAATCGCATTCCCTGTAGGGCTGGGTATCGATTCAGATGTTCCAGATCGATTCGATTTCGGTTTCCCATCCAACTTTCGATTCCGGTTCTCGGGCCGGTTTTTATACTCGATTCTTGATTCAACTCAATGAATAAAGATTTAATACAAATACTATATTGATAAAAAGGAACAGTGAACAGCAGTTTACAAGTGGGTCATTTATAAAAAGAAATTAAAAGCCACAACACTATTGTCATCGTCTTGCTTGCGAAATCTAAAATGCTTTCATACCTCTGACTTTTTATGCGAAGGTGGCTTCAACGTCGATGAAGCACCTGAAACTGCCATTTTAAGCACTGAATGAATGAATTAATGACATGCTCGCCTCTTGCTCCTTGGTAACATCGCGCAAGGCAAAAAAGAGGGTGACATCTAGTGAAGAAGACTAGTAATTAGATAAACATTAATCTTACGTTCAATGTTTGCGGAAATAAATATGAAAGAAAAAAATCGATTCTGCTCTTTGAGAATCGATTTTGAATCGACCACATAAAAAAACGATTAATCGATTAAAAACATTTTTTTCCAGACCTAATTCCCTGTATGGTTCATGCTTTATAGCACTGGCATTTAAATCTCCTTATGACTGTATGTTTCTAACAATGAATTACAATTACTTATGTGAATAATCCCCAGTCTCTCTCTGTCTCTTTCTCTCTCTCACCTGTGCTGTTCTCCAAAGTGTTTACCTTCATTTACGCAATTGCACTATATCAGTGGTTCCCAACCTTTTTTGCCCTAAGTACCCCCACAGCCCTATCAGTAAGGCTCAAGTACCCCTTCATCGAAACTAAACCTAAGTTGTGTTTTAAAGACAAATAATTAGTAATATTTATTAATTTTAAACATTAAAGTAAAAATCACTGACTGATGAAGCATGTTTATTTCAACAAACCACTATCATTGCTATCAGTGTTTGCATTTTATCAGCTCATTTGCATTCTAAAAGACACACCCAAAAACGGCACATTTTGCTCAGCCCTACAAAATGGCAATTTTGACATACTATAATTAATTATCTGTAGGGTGTTTTGAGATAAAACTTCATATGTGGACTCTGGGAACGCCAAAGACTTATTTTACAAATTAAAAAATGTCATCATATGACCCCTTTAAGGGCCAGATTTACTAACAGCTTGCGCAAACCATCATTTTGGCATTAAGTAACGACTGAACTTACTAAAGACACGCAGTAGATATTTAGCTCTGAAAAGGTGTTATTTTTGGAACCTTATTGCATTTGTATTTGTGGAAGTTTTCCTTTTAGAAGCAACATTAATGCGAGGAGAGTATTAAATTTTGCCAGAGGAACATACTTTAAAAAAAAATATATAGTTTGCCAAGCCATGCTATGTTTAATTTGCTGGAGAAAAGAGGAGAAGTCACGAGGAGAAGTCAAATCAGGTACTTTTACCGTTCATACTTCTTTAACCGTTCATCTTTCGTCCTCCGGTTCTTACTTTCACTTAGCTGGAATTTCACACTCCGCAGTCCGCATTTTCATTGCGATGTCCTGCCGAGGTCTCTTATTTGCGACCCTGTACTAATTTGCGCTGCTCTAATAGATTGCAATGGTCATTATAGAAATGTGCTTATGTCATTATTGTGCCTGTGTATTTTATTTGCGCCTTTGTAGTAAATCACACGCAGATTACCCACTCCGGCGCTTATTTGGAATTGAGCTCTCACGTCGTTTTTAGTAAATGCCCTAAATTTACTAAAATCAATTTAAGTTACTGATAATTAAAGTGTGCAAATTTGTTAAATTATTCTGTTCAAATATAAAGAGAAACAAAATGTGTTAAAGTGCCCATCTTATGACTGCTTTTCCACAAGTTATATAGGTGTATGAGTTCCATAAAGCATGTTTCAAAAGTTGTTTGCTCGAAATAGCTTGTAGGAAAAGATTGTTACCCATCTCTAGTAGCCTCTGTTTCAGGGCAGTTCAGATTGTGCCGTTTTGAGCTAGTCTTACATATTTATGAGCTGCTGCTTCTTTGATCACGCCCCACTACTAACGTCATGTCCCCGTGCGCGTGCTCAGTGGTATCGTGAGCAGTACAGACCATACGGTGTTATTATTTTATATATTATTATTATTATTATGTTGCCAACAGACAAATCATGCAGAAAAGTATCACTAATAAGTACACTACAGGTGAAGAAACTCATGACACACAATGAGTAAATTGTGATGTTACGTTAGCAGTCACAACAATAAACTCGTTTTCCCTGGACAATGCTAACATATTCCCATTATAAAACATTTTCAAGCGCATTATTTTCGCAAATTACAGAAATTAAGACCCGGCGGGGGATGTATACTGCTTGTGGGCCACGTGCTAATTGCTAGAAGCTAGCGGGAGGTCCGGACCGTAAAGTTATAAGAGGCTCGGGGGTTAGCCTCGTCAGAAAAGCCGGGGCTGTAAGGCCCGGTCTCGGTGTGTCAAACTCATCATGACACAAAGATTCCAGCGTAAATTGTGATGTAGCAGTCTGAACAATACACTCGTTTTCCCTGGACAATACTAACATATTCCCGTTATAAACATTTTCAAACGCATTATTTTAGCAAATTACAGAAATTAAGACCCGCCGGGGGATGTATACTGCTTGTGGACCGCGTGCTAATTGCTAGAAGCTAGCGGGAGGTCCAGACCGTGTATATATCTATGCGGACCGTTAAGTTATTAGAGGCTCGCCTCGTCAGAAAAGCCGGGGCGTACGGTCTCGGTTAGTTTGGCAAAAAGCTTTTAGCTCTAGCATCATAAATGTAGTATTTTGTGACAGAAGATGACAACATGCAAAATATAACGTGACTTCTTACCTTTTGTGATGAAACAACGCGATCGCGAATCGAATCCAGTCTGTTTCAGATGTGTGAATGATCCATGAAAGTCCAATAAAATACATCCAATTACCATTTTTGTCCACAAATGCTTATAATCCGTGAAATATAGATACATAGTCTGTTGTTTACATCAGATTTCGCATGAAGGTCTTATCGCCTACAATCTGAGGACTGTTTGCGTCGTATAACACTGTATATAAGATTACTCCGGGTTCCAATAACCATGCGTTAAAACTTTGTTTTTAAAAGTAGGTGGGAGTATAATCCATAATATCCAAATAGCGCTCTTATTTCCGTAAGACATGATAATAGCACAGAGGGTCTCATTCAAGTGACTGCTCTATGCTCTCTAGCTACCTGGTGGGTGGAGACCTGCGAGTGGGGTGATGGGCGGGAAAACTTTTTGTTACGTCACAACGGAGCTGAGTTTTAACTCGCGCAATCTGAGACTCAAGGCAGAGGACATTCAGAAACCTGTATCTCACTCAAAACAGCATGGATGGATTTTTTTCCAAGTTTGTATGCGTGTGGGAGCATCAGAGACACAAATGAACACCCCAAAACCCAGAAAAAGTGAGTTTTTCATAATACGGGCACTTTAAGACATTCACTATAAATACCAAAGACATTATACGGGACAATATATGTTAGCCAAAAACAATGCAAAAGTTTTTTTGCATAATTTGAAAAAGTAATGGCAGCGGGAATGAATATTATAGCATTATTTGAACATTATTTATAGTTAATAAACTTTGTGTCTTTAGAAACTATTCAGGTTCATTGAAAATAGTCAGATCTTTCTTGAGTTGGACATTGCTATTGCGTTTTGGATCATGCAGCGCATTTACTCTTGACGGCTAATTATATTAATGATAAGATTACAATTACAAAGTTGTCCTTTTTACAATGCTTTCCTCACAAAAATCAATCTTACGTAAATGACTGGACAAACGAAAGACATTTTTATTAAAAGTAAAGGAGATCAAAGCAAAATCTAAATCTTTTCGCGTACCCCCTGGAAACTCTTCACGTACCCCCTGGGGGAACGCGTACCCCCGGTTGGGAATCACTGCACTATATGACATCTGCGCATAACATCTGTACCTCTCAATTTATACCTTCATTTCTTCTTGCATTACATCCTTTTAGCTCTCCCTATCTTAGTACAGTCAGTAGCTGGACTGAGTGAGTCAAGGTGCATCTGGTCAAACAAACTAAACATCAGCATCCCAGTGGGAGCTCATCTCGCTGCGGTCACACCACTGTCCTTTTGGGCATCTCCACTTCACACAGATGTGGTCAAACAGCAGAAGACAAACACATGGCTGTTCAGACCACAGCCAATTTCACCAGCACCTTCTGCAGAGACACAACATCACCTCTGACACACATACACAGAGCTCCAGCCAATAAAATTTTATCCGGAAATATCATCGATCATGTGATTCTTTTGTTTTTTGTAAACCTATACTTGAATGCTGTTTCGTAAACCGTGTGAAACCACTGCAAAACAGCACATACACAACCATAGAGTACGCAAAGATAAATACGCACTTGTTAAAAGCTTCAAATAGCTATTCAAACCTCTCTCTCAGCCAAGCTGCTGATATTTTAGCAGCCAAATTCTTTCACAAACATGAGCATTCACTTACATAAACTTACAAACACACACACCCCAGGGTCTCAAATGTGTCTGTAAACAGGCAGATGGACCCCTTCTGCTCTTGATCTCCTGTCCATCTTCACAGCCAAAAGCTGTTGATCAGGGTTAGACAGTTAACGCTAAATACTAAACATTACAAGTGAAACACAGGGAGAACATCTGATCCATGTCCCAGATCACTCATTGCCAGCCTTCGTAAGTTTGTTCACCTTTCAAGCTTGATGTGTGTTAGTCAGTGTTAGTCTGACATTAAACTGGTTTGTTTTTGTGTAATTATTTTCCTATTTAGCCTAATGCCAAGTTCAGACTGCATGATTATGCATGACTATCTGTGGTTGCGTTCAGTCGCTGCTGTGTTGACACTGCACAATGGATCGGCGTCAGGGGGTTTCAGACGCTATAACTTTATCATTGGAAGAATTGCGACAACTTTGTTCCAGTCCGCAAACTATATCTGACAAACGGTCAACCGTGCAAGACTGGAATTCTCACATGAGACTGGGATTATTATTAAAAATGGAAGCCCGCAAGAAGCTTGCCATACAAATTGCATGTGCGCTCATTTGCAGCAAAAGAAGAAAAAAAAAGAAGATTATGAAGGAGGAAATGGTTTGGGAGACTTCTCCCTGAACTTCCAGCTGCCCTGTTTGTTGCTCTCTCATTGACTGTAGGTCATCGCCGATGTTATTGTCAGTCAGAACACATTTCACACAGCATGATTTTGAATCGCTGACAGGTCCAGATATATAGCTATCTCACAGTGTTGGCGACTCATCTGCGATTCTCTCAGATTGCATCTCTTGACAGTTCACACAGTTTGATTGTCATTCGCATGAACGAGCACTGATTTGCCTGTCATTTCGGCCATTTGTCGGTAATTTCTCAAAACCTGACGGCAAGTCAAAATCAGAATTAAAATTGTGCAGTTTCAATGTCTTAACATCCCTTGTTTTGCTTTTTGTAAGTGTGAAAACATCTCTGACAACTTTGGTTAACCTTTGATTTAAATGTGGGGTCCATGATCTCTGAAGACCAATGTTGATATTTGAAATCATCTAAACAAACACGCCCCTACCCCAATAGAACCTGGACCTTCATTTTATAGACCCGTCCCACTTATACAGTATGTAACCCAGGCAATGATGTCGGATAGTAGACACGCCCCTTACTTCTGTTTGGCTACAAGTGTGTTTTGGTAGTCGGCCCGACTCCCTTTTCCAAAGCGTTTTTCAGATGTCGTGCACCCCGCCTTTAACCTTTGATGTTTAAGAGTTTAACCCTTGATATCACAATATCACTACAGTACAGTGGTGGACAGTAACGAAGTAAATGTAATTCGTTACTGTACTTAAGTAGTTTTTTTGCGTATCTGTACTTTACTCAAGTACTTTTATTTTGGGAGACTTTTACTTTTACTTTACTACATTTTAAAGTCAAATATCTTACTTTTTACTCCACTACATTTTAAAAAATCGGTCGTTCCTTTTTATTTATCAGTGGATAAAAAACGTAACTGGGCAAACTAAAGCTGCAAAAAAAAAAAAAAAAAACTAAGATGCACACGTGATGCGTCAAACCACCAATCAGCATGCGCTTCGTTTTGAACTTGTTTTGGTTGCCGCGCTGTTTCACGTAAGCAACGCGAGTGCCGCAGCCAGACAATGTATCGTTTGGAGAATGAAACTGCATTCATAAACAACGGAGGAAATAACTGACCCGCCACAACAACAATGGCCTTATTTACGCGAGTTTTTTTAAGTCCTTGAATATAGAGTCCTTCGTGTCTTCTCTGCCTGCCTTGAAACTGTGCTATTTCTTTTAACAAGAATACTCCTTCAAATCTAAGGAAACGCGTAGAGGTAAGCCATTTTTATTCTGGTTATATTTTTAAATGAGCAATCTTAACAGTAGCTTGCAGAAAACTGTTTCATTGTGTTGTTAAAATATGTACGACGTTATCATGAATTAACTTTAAGCTATGCAGGCTGGAGCTATTTTTAGCCATATAGTTAGCTGTATAGTTAGCTGTTTCACTTAAGTTCATTGTATTTGAAGCTCAGTGATCTGTTATTGTGAAATGCCAATCAATCACTATCAACACTGTTGTAAAATATAAATTACATTTTGACTAGCCATGCAGTGTATGATGCTTAAACATGCAGGTGGATTGGAGTGCCCCCTATTAACTGAGATTGTTATTTTCAAAAGTTTTGCTTCCAAAATATATTAATACATTTATTTATGTATTAGAATATCCATATGACATGCTAAAGCACATGAAACGTTTCTGAAATTATATTCTGTAAGGTTTATTTTATTTGTCAAAGGAAGGGAGACTTATTTCTAGATATGTATTTAATGTTTTGAATCTTTTCTTTTGCAGAAAAAGCATGGTAGCCAACATTAAAAGGTGTATGTTGCTGTAACATCATCACTGAAAAGAAACCTGGAAAGTGAGGAGGCTCCATCAACCTCCAGATAGTAAAAGAAAACTCCTGTGAACCTGTGCTTAATTCAAGTTTTTACTACACTTAAACTGTTAAATTATTTAACAAATAAATCTTGAAATTAGACTTGCTGCTCTCAAATCCTGTTATTTCATTTGGTGCTAAAGGAAATTTTTTGGTTTAGGCTTATGATAATTTTAAACGACATCAGTGTCTGATTTATTAATGCCCTTCTATTAATAGATTGTGAGCCAAGAGAGTTTTTCACATAATTTGAGTTTTGTGACAAAAATGATACGGCCATAATAAATCACAGTACTTTTGTACTTAAGTACATTTTGAGGCAGATACTTTTGTACTTTTACTCAAGTAAAAATTTTAAGCAAGTACTTCTACTTTTACTTGAGTAATATTTTACCCTGTGTATCTTTACTTTTACTCAAGTACATGATTTGTGTAATTCGTCCACCACTGCTACAGTACAAAAGTCTCCAGAAGCTGTTTTGCATTAAAGTGATATTTCACCCAAAAATGAAAATTCTGTTATCATTTACTCACCCTCATGTTGTTACAAACCTGTATACATTTCTTTGTTCTAATGAAAGCAAAGGAAGATATTTTGAGGAATGTTTGTAACCAAACCCATCATGAGTCCCATTCACTTCCACAGTATTCTTTTGTGCTACTATGAAAGTCATTGGTGCTCATTGGGATCGGTTTGGTTACAAACATTCCCCAAAACATCTTCCTTCGTGTTCATCAGAACAACAAAAAAATCATACAGATTTGTAACAACATGAGGGTAAGTAAATGATGAGAGAATTTTCATTTTTGGGCGAACCCAATATCTCTCAAAATTATTGTTGGCCTGCGATATGATAGTAAGGTCCCAGATAGCATGCAAACCATTGAAACAATGTTAAAAACAGTTGATTTGTCAATGTTAACTTCATTGAATCAATATCAGGTTTGCACCCTCCATTAATATTGAAAAAATATTGAGATTTCAACAAATCACCATTATTGTGATCAGTGTTTGCTTTAGTTTGGTCCTTGACTCTAGTTATTCACTAAGTTAAATCTTTCTTTTCTTTTTATTAGTGTTTGTTTGTGTTTATGTAGAAACACATGTGCATTGGAAAAGAAAGATGTGTTTCAAAGTTAAGTTGAAACTGATTGCTTTTTGTAAAGAAGTCAAGATTATATCAAATTAAGCTGCTTTACATGATTATGTTGATCCGTTTTTGACATTTATAATTGTTATGGTTTGTAAATCCACTGTGACAAGACAAACAGAAAAATAGCTGACACATTCAGACATCCTTACTCATCCTACAAATCTCGACAATGGTGACAATCATCAAACAAATTTAGATAAAACAATCAACTGCAATGCATGCTGGGAGTTATAAATTAGTTTAGTAGTACGATGATACCCAGCATGCATTGCAGCATGAAGCTTTCTTTTGTTAATCTTCACCATTGATGAGATTCATAGACCGATTCATGATGTCAGAGATAGATTCAGTAGTTTAACTTTTTAAATGTGTTTTTGTAATCCTCAAAATAACAGACCTGACACAGTTTCCAACTAGTACTGTAAAATGATTTTTTTGCATAACTTTAACAGTATTTCATTAATATAATTTAGGTATAGCTACAAGAATTAAACTACTTGATAACATTAGATCTTTGTTTTCTTTGCAATAGCAGATGTATTTTAAAACACTGCTTCAGCAGCCAAAGAAAACTTACCATTAAAACACAAGAGTAAAGGGCCCAACTAAAGCAAACACTGATCACGATAATGGTGATTTGTTGAAATTTCAATATTTTTTCAATATTAATGGAGGGTGCAAACGTGATATTGATTCAATGGTATTAACGTTGACAAATCAACGATTTTTAACATTGTTTCAATGGTTGCATGCTATCTGGGGTGTTTTATGTGATTTACAGGTACACTATATTCCTGGAACATCCTTTGTTGTCCCTGGAATAACTTTCCTACTTACCAATCATAGCTCTCTCCCTTCTCCTAAAATAATAGACGATGATTGGCTGATAGGAACAAGAGTGTAAATCACATTGAGCAGCTGTAAATGGATAATGAATGCACTTATTTACTAAGATGAATCTAAGCCACCTCAGATCTAAACAGATTCTGAATACAGGGATTGTTCTAATTAAGTTCGACTATTGCTATACAGTTCAGTAGCCACATGGTCAGATTTATTGATGGAACTTCAGCTATTTGTTCTGCTAACAACTCGGGTCAATTTAAGATCGGGTGAACAGATAGACACTTTTAACATAATTAAAACAACAAATGAGTTTAAAGGACAGAGGAATTCAATGGGGCAGTGCGGGAAAGAGTTTCTGCTTTAGTTTATTGGATGTTGAGTTTAAACCACATACAGTATGTGAAAATTAAGCAAAATGTCAGTATTTATAAGAACCAACCTGTTGCTTTTGACTGTGTGCTATATCACTAGAAGCATTACGTACAGATATCGCACATGCACATACAGTATAGATCACAAACAGCTTTACAACACTTAATGAAACTTGTCCTGCTCTCTATATAGTCATGCACACTGCATTTACCATGAAAGAGATGTTTGTCCTGAATGTTGGAGGGAATGGAAAACAACATATAGGAGCAAGTAATGAACCCAGTCCACTCACATACATTCATTTTTCTGCCTTTCTCACTGTATCTCTCGCTCTTCATCTTCTTTTCCCTGTGTGTATCTAAGAGAAAGAAAGAAAGAGAAAAAGTGTGGGGTAATCCAAGCGCAGCTGTCAGTATTTAATTAGAAGGGGTCTGTGATAACGTTGCAGCAGTCACAGCTAAAAGGACTGTGTGTGCTTGCGTGCGTGTGTGTGTGTGTGTGCGCGTGCGTGTGTGTGTGCAGGCGCGTGCGCGTGTGTGTGTGTGCTGACAGATACTTTCAGTAAGCGGATGGCTGTTTCATAAAATCTCACATCTCTCCTTAAACAAAGCAAAGTGAGGGCAGCACTGACATACACTTGCACACACACACACACACTTGTTGTTCTTTGCTTATATAAATAGATATATATTCATTCGTGGGACTAAAAAGTAATATTATTTGTTTGAACTTGAACTTGCTGTATTCAACAATAATATGGTTTACATTATAAAATATATTCTTATTATTATTTTAATAAACTGCTGCTTGCGAGATCCTAAAGTAAATACTGTAAAAATGGGTGTGGACCCCAAAAAGCCTCTTGAAATAGAAGATTGTGAAGACCTCCTGGTCTATGGTGCTTTAGTCTTGAGGGATAAAACAATTTGGCAATATGTACCAAAGTATGTTATGCCAATAAAGTAATGTGAAAATGAACATTAAACAGTCACCTGCAGCATAAACATCAGTGAAGCTCATTATTTTTTAATCTGTCTTGGTGACCGTCGCTCCAAGCTATTGTTAACTGTTATTAGGCTTTGAACGTTTAAATTGAACTTATTTTCATTGGCATATGTTGTCTTATGCACTGCACAGTTTCTTACTGCATTCACACTCATTTAAGCCTTAGACACAGATGCACTACTTTACATGAGATGCGCATAGGCAGGTGTTTCATTTTCATCGCTCTCTCTATTGATGTTTCTCCATCTATCTTTCACACACATACTCATGGGGTTTCTCTTGCAATGATTTTTCCTCAGATGCTAAAAATAGCACAACAACTTCACTCACTCACAGTGGAGGTTAAAGGTCACGTGACGCTTTTATCAGTTCTGAAGATTTTATCGAACTTAACCTTTTGCCCACCACCTTCTCACCCAGTAACCACATATACAGTGCAAGAAACATAAGACTCACCGCAAATATTTTCACACTCATATTAGAAACACAAATGTTAGGGGTTTAATTACACATACAACACATGTACTGATAAAATATACTGTACCTTGCACGCACTGTAAGTCGCTTCAGATGCATACCTGTCAAGATTGGGATTTGAAAATAAGGGAAATTTCCCAAACCCTAACACCCCCCGCCCCCTCATTACAAAAATGCAAGGGAATGGATGGGTTCACTGCAAAAAAATGACTTTCTTACATAGTATTGTTGTCTTGTTTTCAGTACGAATATCTAACAATCCTTACGGTACATTCACACGGGGCGCTTCCCATTCACTTTTAATGGGTGACGTCATGTGTTGCCGAACTGAATTGTGGATCTGTCGGTGCCGCGTCACTGCCGTTGCTCGTGGTAGAAGTTGAACATTTCTCAACTTTTCAAGCAGCAACGCGTGCGTCAGACAATCAGATTGCCTTATGCAAATAACCTAGGCAGAGCCAGCCAATTGCGTTTACGGAAGACCGGAGCATGTGTTGCGGCCAACGGTTATTGGCTATTGGCCACGCTTCAGACAAGCCTTCCGTCAAGCATTAATGCTTTCACCCCTTGTGAATGTACCGTTAAAGGCACACCGCAGAACTTTTGGCCACTAGGGGGTGCTAGACATTTATTTTTCACGTCTAGCGCCCCTAGAGGCCACAAGCGCCGCAGCACTGTCGCAAAGGAAAAGAAGACAACTCTTTAGGTCACAAAGTCGTCTGTGTGCCTTCCAGCATGTTGTGTGAATATCATTTTATGGGTTTTATTTTTTTCAAACGCCAAAAGATCGCATAGCTCACTTTTACAAGCCAGTTGTAGCGGTGGTAGCTTGGTTAAAGTTTATATAATAAAATATAGCCTTAAAGGGAATCAAACCCAAATCACCCATGTCGTAGGTCCATGACACTACAACGGTGTCACAGTGTCACATGATATATAGTAAAATTCATATTCAAAAAACAAAATAGTGTTCTTGCGTCAGACAGTACTTATATATGCAAGCAATATAACATTACTTACTAGTCCAAAAGCATGATGACCAAGTCAGAATCGGTCAGGAACCCCTCCTCCTCCTTTAGTTCACGCCAGCGAGCGAACGCTGGCCCTATATTGATCCTCGTCCTTCTTTTTATTCTGTCACACTCCCGTTTTCTCTTTCTGGTCTCCTCCTCCTCTTTTTCTTAATTGAAGCTTCGGCCATGACAAAAACATCAGGAAAATTAATAGTTGCGTTCTCACGTTCCGAATTTGAGGAAGTGGAGGAAGTGACGTATGCCGTAAAGCTGATTTTTGTAGTTCTTTTTGTGCTCTGGTTACTACCCAAAACCTAAAGTTTAAAAGTACAAGTAAAAGCGATACAGACCTCGTCAGGCTATGGTAGACATGTCATTTAACCTATTTTAAGTCGATGTAAGGGTCTTGAAAATATATTATGAAGGTTGAAAAACTGCAAAGTGACAGTTTAATCAAGATATATTCCCTTGATTTTAAAAATGACCTAATAAAATATTTCTAGTTTTTAGACAAAAAATATCAAATTTAAGTGAATTCGTCCTTAAAACAAGCAAAAAAGTGCCAATGAGATGAGAAAAAAAATCTTGTATTAAGTTTACTTTTTACTTAAACACTTAAGGAAAAATCATATGAAATAAAAAATTGCATACCCCATTGGCAGATTTTTTTGCTTGTTTTAATCACAAATTCTCTTAAATTTGATATTTTTGTCTGAACACTAAACTTATTTTCTTAAGAATTTTTTTAGAAAGTCATTTTTGCATATCTTGTATTATTGTTTGTTAGGCTCTCTTGCGTCTCCAAGTGACTTGTTATACACATAGGTCACATTCTGAGTTAAGCGTAGCACAAACAGCAGAGTTCCCTACACACAAAGTAAAAAAAATGAACACCCGGCCACACGCATCAGCAGCCCACACATAAATGTGTGAGTTTGTGTACGCTGGCTGGCAAATGTACGTGCGTGCTAAATGCGAGTTGCGGTCGTAACTTTGCCCATCCTCCACCCATCCTCGAGAAGCTTTTCTTCATCTTGTTTTAGCGGCGGGTGTCGTTTAAGTGATATGTTACAGATATACTGCCACCTGCTTTACCAGAGGTGAATGTAACAAGCATCATACAGTGAGAATCCCGGAAAAAACGGGAGCGTTGACAGGTATGTTCCGATGAAAGCATCTGCCAAAACTACTAATGTGAAAGTAAACAAAATTAGCACTGAACATCATCTTGTAGGCCAGTTTTGAGGAAGCAGCATACTATTATAATCTAGCATACTGGTTTGGGACTCTACAGTGTTTTATTAGTATGTGTATTATTTACTGTAATTCAAACCTGTGACCTGTGTGTAGCAAAGTGAGCTTTGCAAATACTTAATTCATCTGTCTGAGTGCTGCACTGTTGCTAAAACGTCCTGGTTGTTTCCCAGTTTTGATTTGTGTTGACCGTTTGACTTTCCTCATTTACACACCTGTATTGTTTTGTTAGGTCATTGTTGCATAGACAGAGTGTGCTGTCTTTTTCACATTGAGAGTAACTCCCTCTTTGTCTTCTGCTTGTCTTAATAAATGTGTGGTTAAAGACTTTGTGCGGATGCAGTTAAAGTGGAGATCAAGTTCAGTGCTGCCATTGTGTGCTTGTGCCTGACCTATTATTCACATTCACGTATATGAATGCTAAATATCATAGTGATGTAATTTTGAAAAAGATTTTTCAGGCAAGATTTATTTTAAATTAATTAAACTGCTGCACCAATTCAATACAAACGTTGCTGCAAAGCCTGTGCATATTTCACCAGACAGGGGAAACATCCTTACGTTTATGATTTTGTCATTCTGTCACCAGCACATAATAATGATGGATTATTCTGTCGTTCACTCTCGTTTTTCTTTCTTCCTTGCTGAGAAAATGGGCATAGAGACTCGTTTTTCTACCTTGCCTTCTCTCATTGGAACGGGCAGGTTTGCATTATTCAGTGTCTGATGTACAGCTCAAGGAGTGATGTAATGCTCCCATCAAGCAACAGCGATCAACCTCAGGCTCTTGTGATCTGATTGGTCAAACACTTTCAATCCCTCGTGCCCTGACTGGGTGAGTGGCTTTGTGCTGTGTGATCTGATTCGATGCTCCACTGCCTTTTGCTTTTCATATGCAGGACCTGAAACATTTGTAAAGTGTGGAACATGCACGCACGTATGAACACTCAGCCGTAACCGAGCCGTGCAAACAGCTCGAGCATCTTCGGCCAGAAGAGTAACACAGGCGAGCAGCAAAGAAGACAAGTGGTCATGCTGCAACACACACAAAAAAATCAAAGAGATGACAAATCATCCAGAACGGGTTGAAGAACCTAAGTGTTTTTACCTCTGTAGTATTGTAATGCATATTAAAGTTGCATTGCGAATTTGCACATTTTTATGCTTGTAATAGTAAACAAAAAACATTTTGTCATGGTTTGGTTTTTGTTATGGATTTCGTTAAGGCTAATAACCTTCATACTGACATTTGTTTAGTAGTTTAAGCGATGCTTAAGCAGAATATCAGAGTTTGCTTTATAAATAATTAAAGCTGAAATAATTAAAGCTTAACTTGAATTTTCTGAAACTGTATGCTTAGTAGACATTAGACGATTTACATACAGGTCTCTATGTGTCGTCTTGCAGAATGTCATGACTCATCTGAATCAATCACTTATTATTTATCTAGTGCTGTATTTTGCTTTCCGCTAGTCTTGTTCTTTTGTATGCATTCCCGGCCAAATAATAGAGCTTAATTTTTATGCACCAAAGTCAGACTTTTCAATTTCCCTAAGCATGCATCTTTAATGGGTTCTAATCTACTCTAGGCTGACAAAGAAAGAAAGTGAAACTGAGATGTTTTTAATCAGTATAACCTGCTTTAAAGACATTTCTGTCTGGTGAAGTCTGAGGGTTTTAACAGTGAAGAAGAATCTGAGCCTATGAAGATTTTAACTAACAGGATCATAAATATGCTATATTAGATGTAGTAGTGAATTACATTAGTGCAGCTGTAATGAAATAAGACCCCACCCTACAGTACCTTCTTACTGAAAATGGTCTAGTTTCAGTAAGGCCAAAAAAATAGAAAAGATGATAGAAGAGACAGTGAGCCCAACGTTGTGTAGAATGTTATTATATAATAATATATTATATTATATATATATGATATTATTATAATTAACTAATAATAAAATGCTGTCATGTTATGTTTTTATATGGGGTCAACTAGATGTAGCACCAAAGAGCACATCCATCCACGGCCAGGGTGGGACTCATTTTAGCCCTAGAGTTTTATGCCTTAGACAGGCTCACTTTGTTCTGACTATATTAAATAATAGAATTAAATCCTCAGTAGCCTACATAAGTGCACTTTTCTCTGCAGCCTTGCAATTTATTGTATTTTTCAATTATATAATTTCCAATTCAGTGCAAATACAGTAACCAAAACAATTATGATTTCTGCAGCCACAACCATAAGGTATGTTAATATTATTCAATTAAACTTTTTCAAAAACTACTAAAAGGGAACATGGGTTTGTGTTTCCCCTATATTTCTATTTAAAAAATTAAAGGTGGGTCTTGTAATTACCTGTTGGGTTGAAAAAGTTTGGAAACAATACATAACAATACATAAGCAAGATTTATCAAGAATGCAGGGGAAACAGATCATGTATATTGACAAATAATGTAAGGTAGGCATACCTTGTGTCAAAAAAGAACAAATATATAGTGGACTTTAGTTTTACTTGACAAAATGTTGTATTTATATTAAACTTACCTTTTTCCGATAATGGATAAGTTATCCATAAAAAGATTTATGTTACTCTTGCAATAGTTGGTGAATAATGACTATTCATATACAATTCATTGTTACATCTATGACGTTACAAATACGATTTGTAGATCATTTTCCTTTTAGAGGCCATTCGTATCAAGTCATGCATGAAGGGGCCATGTCACAAGACTTTTTTAAGTATCAAATAAATCTTTGGTGTCCCCAAAGCACATATGTGAAGTTTTAGCTCAAAATACCATATAAATAATTTATTATAGCATGTTAAAATTGCCAATTTGTAGGTGTGTGCAAAAATGTGCCGTTTTGTGTGTGTCTTTTAAAATGCAAGTGAGCGGATGAAGTGCAAACCCTGATCACAATAATGGTGGTTTGTTGAAATTGAAACTCAATTGTGCTGTGAATTATTTTCACTCTCTCTCTTTTTTGATGAGCACTAAATGGCAGTGCTGTGGTTGGATAGTGCAGATTAAGGGGCGGTATTATTATAATAAGAGCTCCTTATGACATCACAAGGGGAGCCAAATTTCAACAACCTATTTTTTCACGTGCTTGTAGAGAATAGTTTACCAAACTTAGTTACTGGGTTGATCTTTTTCACATTTTCTAGGTTGATAGAAGCACTAGGGACTCAATCATAGCACTCAAACATGGAAAAGTCAGATTTTCATGCCATGGCCCCTTTAAGTTTAGCCTTTACATGAATATCAGCTGACGTCACTCACTTGTCTTCCGCCATTTTGAGGACCTGAAGTGGTCGCAAAAGAACTAGAAACAAAGCCTTCAATATGCTGTGAGCATCAAAATCGCTATTTTAACAACACTAAGAAGGCTCAACACAACATGATATTTTGCTCGAAGTATCGCCTGTGTCTTTACACGTGAACTCGAGCATTGAGAACATTGTTTGTGAACACAGAGTTAACTAAAAAGAAGGTTTTGAACAACTGACTTTGGATGATTTGGCGTCCGCTCGCCGCCTTCTTCCCAGTCAAGATGTATCGATCTCCAATTGCGACGTAAGGAGGGAGGAGAGTAAAGATTGATATCTCCTAAAGCATAGTTCCATAAAAATGCACGGATAATTCGTTGTTTTGTCGGAAGTGAAAAACAATATTGACCTTCTAGTTGAAAAAGGAGCCTCATATGAGATTCATTCATTCGCATTCGGAAATCGATTATTTACGTCTGGCAGAGATGACGAGCTTACACCATAACAGCCAAAGTCAGTTGTACAAAACCTTTATTTTTAGTAAACTCCGTGTACACAAACAATGTTCTCAATGTGTAGAGATTTAGGTGATACTTCGAGCAAAGTTTCATGTTGTGTCACGCCTTCTTATGTTGTAAAATAGTGGTAGTTCGGTAGCAGCGGACAGCGGCTGGAAGAACGCATCAGGGATCGAGTAGGCATCACACCCTAACCAAGATATATTTTTTTTAAAGTAGCGTTTATTTTCATGACAGTCGAGATGCGACATGTTGTCTTACGTAGCCCTTTATTGTATCAGTAAGAATCATAGACAGTAAAAGATAAGAAATCCGTAAATCGTAACAAGGTAGCCAATGCTTGTCAATAACCTACTGGTACTCGGTAGGTCCTCAAGATGGCGGCATGACGTAAAAGGTCACATGACTGAAATCCATCTATATTAAATCTAGATGTGCGGTAAGCACACTCAAATATAAATGCGTCTGAAACAAAACTCATCTTCACAGACAAGCAAAAGAAACGGCCCATCCCGTGTTTTCCATGGCTTTTAGATGTTAATGGACCCTTGATTCTTTCAATAAGGGGTTGAGACTCAGGACACAATCAACTTGGGCATGAAGTGGCGGGGACAGCTCCCACCCACAAATTACGCGAGTTGGGCTGCTGTGAGTGCTGGCAGCCTAGGGACAGCAACCTTCAACCCGGTGGCATGACAACACCGGCCCTCGTGGCCAAAAATAACAGACCGGCCCACCGGGAATTCTCCCGGTGCTCCCTATGGCCAATCCAGGCCTGCATCCATCCATCATTATATTAATCCAAAGACTCCAATGGGTTCATATGTGTCTTCTGTAGTAAAAGAATACATTTGTGACAGAAGACAAAAAGTGAAATATAAAGGCTGTGCGGGTGTGTGCATCTTTGAATATTATTTGTTCAACTTTTAAAGTTAAGATTTAAAGATATGTGAACAGTACAAGTTTTGTGACTTTTCGAAGAAAAAAAAAAACCTGTTTGTAAAGCTTTACTGCTTTTAAAACAGCTTACAGTAGCTACTGCCAGATTTCTCAAAAACATTCAACAGGAATCCTGGAAATTCCTTGAATTCCACAAAAAGATCCCACTCGTACATTTGTAATGATTTCTCTGAGATCTTAAACAATCCTGCAGGATTTCTATAGACCTGCAAGAATCATACCGGATAAATGTACAACCTCTGCAGGACTTTTACACAAAACCTGAAATATTCCAGGATGATCCCTCCTCAATCCAAAATACAATCCTCTAGGATTTTAGCAAGGTGTTCCTGTAATGGTAACACTGCTTTGTTTTTATACTAAAGGTTATACATTATTGACTTTATTGTATGGCTTTACTTCCAAACAAATCCAAGCTTCTTATCTTTTAAATGAAACTTTAAGATTAACCTTCTGATACGAATTTAATAATAAAATATTATATAATATATAAATAATTTTTCAGACTCACTTCTTTAAAATCTAGCTACTCTGAGCACAGACTGAATCCAAAGGCCCTAAAGGTTAATACTGACCTAAATGACTAAGTGTACAGGTTCAAACAGCCAAGGTTTGGCAGTGAAGACTAGTGCAGATGGCTGAAAGGCTTGATCTTGATCAGAAAGAGAGTGTGAGTGTAAAGTTAACTGCTGTGTGAAGCGGCATGCATTGTTGAATCCCACTGATTGTAATAACAGATTTGGAGTGTAGCATACAGAATAACATGTTAATAGCATGGGGTCAGAAATGAGCAGATGGATGGAAAGTAGGTTCGGGGGCATGATGTCACGAGGTTGATATGTTTAGAGACCGTGTTTGGAGTGTAATCTTGCCAGCAGCTTAACACTACTAGGGTGCAATTTTTAGGTGGTCACATATATAGTCTGTGTGCCAGCAGTCTGCTACCCTGTCTAGGGATGATTTAGTTTCTTTCATATCCTATTCCAAGTATTATCAAAGCCAAAATCACTGTTATATCGGTATATCAACACAGATAATAAGTGATACACGATATATCGGCCTATAACCAGTATCGGCAGTTAAAAGCATATTTTTTCCACTATCGGATATCGGCCCGAAAATTAGTTCAGATTATATCCTGGCAATCAAAAGGAGCAAAAAAAAAAAAAACCGCATCAGAACTCATGCTGTGTGGTTATTTTGAATTGGGTAATAAAATTGCAACAGAATTTCTGTGAATCAACACTTTACATGACACAATACTTTAAAACAAGGACTAAAAAACAAAACTTTCTGTATCAATTTGCATCAGCAGATGTCATTTTATGTAATTGAATATTTGTATTGGCACAGAAATTTTGTATCAGTGGATACATACAGATAGTTATACTGATTAATTGCTTAAAAAACAACGTTATTTTGTGTATTTGGTATAATACAATTTGTTTGCATGGTTTATGGTTAAAAAAACACATTATTTTCCGCATACCGTACATTTTTGTAGCTCCAGATTTCACTTTCTTTCTGAAATGCACGGATTTGAAAAGCTCTGTGTTCCTGACTGGCCAGATAATCTGCACGTTGTGATTGGCCTGAATACCTCTGACGTCAGCCAGAAATGTGACGGTCCTTACCATGTTTGAAAGATTCGGTTGCTAACAGGAGTTAACTTACAGGCTGAGAGTCAAAGCTGGAGGAATTATGATAATGTCGGTCTGGTCTACATCACCAATCCCAGGAAGTAAACTGTTGCTTACAATCCGTGTGTTTGTTTTAGTCCATGAAAAGAGATTTACGTTGAAGACTTGTACCTTTTGCATATCGTTAACATATACTAACACACACTTACACACCAAAGGAAATGTAAAAACATGAATCAGACAATAGGTGCTCTTTAACCCTCTAAAAATAGTAACAAGGGGCAGGAGTGAAAATAAAAAGTTTTCTGATTGAATTTTGATTGATTTCTCTATCAGTTTGCACAATCGTCGCAAATCACAATCTAAAACTATGTTCACACTGCCAGTTTAAATCCAATTTTTCCACATATCCGATTTGAAAGACTGACTGTCCTAACATCCTATCACAACTGTTGAGATGCGATTTGTGTGACTTGTGTTGCTTTTTGTTTTTCAGAATAGCTGCATTGCTTTTTATAGAAATGACGTTGAATGGAAATCTTTGAAATAAGTTTGCTCTAGTTCATGCGGCACTGTGCAGACTGAAGTACTTTCAAATCAGTTGTACTTTGATGTCATACAACTCTCTGTCTGTGCAGTGCCAAATGAATTCAAACACTTCATTTTGTCTAACAATATGACAATGTGTAGCCACGGTTTTGTACTTTAGCGTCTAATGAAGCAGCGGCAGGAACATAGGAGCCGTCTCTACTCGCACACAGAAAGCTTGTTTTATTGTACGTGGTGTGAGAATGTGAAATAAGTAAAAAGCTATAGCAAATGTGATCAGAATGTTTAAACTTAAACTGAATAAAACGAGAAATGCGACTTAAAACATATAACATATTTTATAATCAGATCCAAACGGAATCCACGCATGCAGATTTCCGTGGAAACTCAGCGGAATTCCGCAGATTTAATGCCTGTCATTGACAAGCACACATACCCCACGCTTGAGCGTGTTTGTGACCAGTAACTTGACAACATACACAGGCAGTACATAAACCCTGCGCGTGCTGTTTGCTTTGACCGTTTTTAATGATAGAGAGCACAACCATTTAATATTTGAGATGAACTAAAACTTACAGATGAGTTAAGCAGATCTCAATTGACTCTGTTGTCTATGTGACGCGACATTCAGCACATGATTATTTCAAATACATTTACAAGACGAATGCTCTTGTTATGTTTAATATAAAGTTTACATTGCATTGTAAAATGATGAAATTATCTTCATTTGGGCTAAATTCATAATGAGAACGTATTAACACAAGCTTTATTATTCTGCTATAATATATAACACTATAAACAATAATATATGTTGTTTTATATACAAAATATTCTATCTTGACATGCACATTATTTGGTTCATGTTGGTCCAGTTTAAAAAGTCATTATTTTAGATGCAATTTTGTAATATTTAAAGCTTAAATTCTCTTAATATATTTTTAAAACATATATTTTACATATATATTTTTTAAAAAATTCCACAGAAAAAGCAAAAAAGTCAGCAGATTCCGTCTGGCCCTGGTTAAATGCAAAGACATATAAATGTAGCATTGATAAATTGAAATGTAGCTTTTAAAAAATGGATTTGGAGTGACAGTCCAATGTTAAAATTATGGTTTTCAAATACAGTATAAGCAAAAACTCAAATATCTTTGAGTTTTTAATAACAACAATTACAGAAAATGATCAATCTTCTAACATATTTTAATTTAATAAGTAATGAAAACCCGTTATAAGTAAGTTTAAAGTAACACCAAATTATGTCTTTGTGTCATTAGTTCTGTTAATCACAGCTCTTTTTGTTCAGCATTGTGAGCGAGCACTTTGTGTTTCTGCTTCAAAAATCCTGTGTTTCAGCTCGTGTTCCGATAAGCATACAATGAACAAGCTTCTCTACTATAGCATTTCCTAACAAATCTCTTCTTATCAGTTCAGTTAAATTATACAGATAATTTTCTCCTGCTAAATAAATAATAAAGCACTCGAACAAACACTTTGATATTTTTACAACAGCAGGATCAGAAATACTGAAAAACGAGTCACCCACTCCTAATGCTGTCATATCTGTGGTTGCACAGTGGGAATCCTAGATTCTGTTTGAACTTGTGGCTAGCAATTACATCCTGTTTTTGTCAATACATCGCACATTTGCTTTTTGGGACTAAACATGACCCAAATTCCTCTTGGGACAGCTGCATTGAGACAGAGCAGCGGCTTTGTGGAATTTAGGTGCGATGTCGTGTGTGATGGTGGAGAAAGTTTCAAAACAATGGAGATTTTGACTCAGTTATTGCTACTTGGAAGAATGCATTGCTTTGTAGAGAATGTGACCATATAAGTTCTGTCACGATGCTGTTTATAATGATGTCATGAGTTGCTATTACTGTATGCTGACAAAGCACCTGTATGGCCAACAATACATGGACATCTGACATCCACACCCATTTGTGCTTGTTGTATATTTTATTTCAAAACCATAGGCACTAATAGAGGGTGCGCTTTCCAAGGTTTTCCTTGGCAGCGTGCACTCCTCTGGGAAGCCTTTGCTTTGATGTTGGAACATAGCTACAAGGATTTGTTCCAAATCAGACACAAGCACTTTTGGCATCCCAAAGGTGTTTAATGGAATTCAAGTCTGGTATAGGCCAGTCATGTTCCAGACTCAGTAAACCAGTCACGTCGAAAACCAACTTAGATGTTTAGTGTTTAATGAAGGTGTAGAGCGCAGCTGAAATATGCAGTTGCTCTTTTACCATTATGAAAGAGATCGAGCATTTCGGTTACAATTATTTCTTTTCATTAAGACTACAAGACTTTTGCTAAGAACAGCTGGGCACCGTCTCTCTGTAAGTCAGTACATAGTGAAACATATGGGGGGGTGAAGCTCGCAGCAGTGCTGGAACAGAAGTGTTTCATGTTTTGGACTGATCATCTTTAATTCTCTATTAACACAGACAAGCTTGCCTCGGCCTTCATTAAAAATACATAGAGACAAGCTCTCCACTCGGCTAATGACACCTGCACACGCACGCGCACACACACACACACACACACTCACATTATCACTGAGGACCACTCTACAATTTCAACGTGTCTCTGTTTCTCCCTAAACGAATAAAAGCTGATTTATCTTCAGGTTATTTCTGCACAGTTCTTACCATATAATCATAATAGTTAATGCATCCCTTTTAATTAACAGGTTTGGCTATTACAGTAATTTCAGTTAAGACCTTGCAGCGACATTTAAGAGAGCCGTGTGCTTCAACATTTACATTAACAGCAGTATAAGAAGGATACAAAGTGAGACACATGAAGAAATGATTTACTGGGTCTGATGTAAAAAAAAACCTGACTGACATACACAAAGCCCAGATCCTAATGATTTTGGATATGTTTGCGATGAATTGGACTGTGAGCCTAACCCCATCACCCAAAATTGGCAGTCCCTGACCTCACTTATATTTGAGCATCTCAGTGGAAACAAAAGACCACAGCCATGTGTCAACATCTAAACGAAAGACAATCTAGAGGAGCGAAAGCTGTAAAAGGAGCAAAGGACGGATTAACTTCCTATGAGGCCATAAATTAAAAGTAATAGGAAGCAGACTGAACAAAGCTACAGTATACACTTTTGGAGGAAGAAAGCAGAAACTAATGGAGAAAAAAAGTAGTGAGACTTTATATCTTCAGGGTTTACCTGACCTCGACTGTACATGTTTCATGAAGGGTTTTACATGGGAAATTTATACATAACATTTTCGTTTAGTACGCTTTTCATACAAAGAGGCTAACAAATGAGGAACATCACGGGCAATTTATCATACAAGGGACAACAATACTCGCAGTACCACAGTGCTAAAGTACAATGCTACGGTGCCTTTTCTCACTTTAAATATGTACAATATGATAAACGTGTTATTAATACTTATAAGTGCACTGAGCCATTAGAGGACATCCATTTATAACATCCACACTGACCATGTTAGCCAATTACAGAGTCCAGGAAATATAACTTGAGAATAAATTATGTCCGTTTCTCAATATACGTTCTTGTGGACTTTTAAAACGTCATCAGTCGCGGCCCAACTACTGTTCCAAATCCAAGTTCACATAACTTTCCCGTATGTGTTCTTGATCCGCCCATATTATCGAGGATACATCAGGAGGTGATGTGTGTGGACTTCTGACAGCCACGTTTCCCAGAATGCATTTTGCGTCAACTAGTGTTGTAGTTCTCGAGACCGGTCTCGGTCTCAAGACCGGTCTCAAGTCCACTTCTTAAAGGTATTGGTCTTGTCTTGGAATCGACTGCAGATTTACTCGGTCTCGTCTCGGTCTCAGACAAAGAGGATTTTATTTCAAGACCGGTCAAGATCACAACTGATGGCACATCATAAATTACTTTTTTATCATTCATTTTATGCAGTTTCATATCATATGCATATTCCACATTTTATCGTAAGTGTTTTAATGCAGTGACTTGCAATGGTCTTGACTTGGTCTCGGCCTGTTTTGGTCTTGGTCTCGACTCGGTCGACTCTTTAAAGTCTTGGTCTTGACTCGGTCTTGGCCTGTCTTGGTCTTGGTCATGACTTGGTCTCGATTTAGGTGGTCTTGACTACAACACTAGCGTCAATGGCAATGAAGCTTAAAGCTTGCACAATATTCAAAATATTACTTTTTCTGTTTCATAAAATGTAGTTTTAAGAGCTGTTAAGTTGAGAATATAGATGAATTAACTTCAAATATGTGGTCAGTTAGTAAAGATAGCGCTTATATTAAAATTTCCTTTTGGATATGTGAGGTTCGTTGAATCAGTGGGTTGTCAGCAGCGTATACATCGACGAGGGCAGCCTCATCTCAGCAAGTCCTTCTGAAATCAGTGGCGTGTTTACCCACCACGCAAACCACGCAATTGCGTAGGGCCTCGCGGGCTTGGGGGGCCCCCTACTGGCCACAAGGTGTGTGAAAGTATGTTACGTTTATTCAGACCCAAATAGGCACGGATAAAGAACGCCCGAGCGAGAGATGTGCAAGTATGCACGCAGAATAATATATGCGCGCATCCTCGCGAGGGCACATATAGTATGGGAAGCCGAACTCATCAAAAGAAGGATGAAACTGCGCCACTCGAGTGATCTGCGCGAACCAATTATATGCGCGGCTATGGCGTTTAATCAGACCCAAAAGTCACAATAACCAAGCGTCCTCGCGAGAGCGCAGATGAGCGAACTCTACGGGACAGCGCACCTCTGCTTTGCACAGCGCTCACAAAACGCAGCCACACAAGTGCTGGAATGAGCGCTCGCTCGACTCTCTCTGTGCTCTCGTAACTGCACAACATTCACTCGATGATCAAGTTTACTTTAAAGACTTTGGGCTTCACACTTGTGATTGGTGGTTTGGTTTGATCGGTGACAAGCATCTTTTGTTCCACACTCATACAGGTATAAACATGATAAAGACACCACGCAGGGGTTTAAATCATGTCTAAAATACATCAATCATATTCTGTATCTCATCATTGTCATTAAAATCTCATCTTTAGTGTATTTCTAGTCTATATGCTTGTTGTATCTCACAGTAAGTTTGTTTTTACAATATGAACATGAGAGTTTTATGTGATTCCCATCCATAAATTCAAGCAATAACCAACTTACAATGTTCTTTGCTGGTGTTTGTTAGTTCAGTTTGTTAAATCAGTCTGAATCATAATCTAATGCTTCCTCTTTTTCCTCATTTAGTTTTTTTAGTATGATGTCAGACACTGAAGTTGCAGTATTAATTACATTGTTTTAAATACATCCTATAAGAAATTTGCAAGCAAAAGATATATCTGAGAGGGGAGCGAAAATTTTTTTTTTAAACCATACCAAACTGTAACAATTTAGTGTTATTTTAAGCAGTGTAAAACAAAATAAACCTGGTTTATATATATCTCACTTATTCTATATACTGAATATTATTGTTGTGCAATTCAATTGAAAAACCTTGGGCAATGCTGGGGCATGGGGGGCCTTGGTTCTTGGACTTTGCATAGGGCCCCCAAAATGGTAAACACGCCACTGTCTGAAATTCGCCCCAATCTCAGTGCAGCTGCTCTGCCCTCCGGTGTCTGATGGTCAAACATAAAATATTCCCTTTGGATATATCTAACTGACATTTTTTTGTCTCATCAATTTATTTATCTTTATTATTCATATGAAGTCTGTTATTTGTTATCCTTTTAACTGATGGTAATGCTAAGTTTCATAACTTAAATCACATATTTTTATATAATCTTAACACTGTAGTAAATTACAGTGATTCACTTTAACTGGATGTTTTTCTTGTGTTTATTTCATGGTGTACAAATGTTTTGTAGTATTAAAATAAATGATTTTATAATAAAATAAATAAATAAATGTGTTATATACTTAATTTTGTAATAAATACATTAAAGCTAATTAGCGTATTCACATGTTGCCTTAACCACATATAAGGGTTTTTGCATTTGATATATTTCGTTAAAAATGCATTAAAATAGCCAGGACTGCACATATTGGTTTGACTAAATGACCAACCTCAAGTACTCTGCTGTTCCATTTTTCTATATAACCGGACTCGCGTCCTCCCATCCTTAGGAGTTCGTTCTTCCGAGTCTGAACTTGCAAGTCCGAACTACGAAGGACCCAAGTCCGAACTTGGCCTACTTGGTATTGAGAAACGGCCTATATCTTTACATTGCCTGGCTCAACAACACTTGTATCAAAGAGCATTAGGATACACCAAATATTATCTATATGTGTTCGATTGAGGCATAAATATGAGGTCACCATAAACTGACCCAGAATTGAAGCGCATAATCTTTCCCTGTGTGGTGTTATATTTAAGTATTGTTTTGCGGTCAGCCCCACAGGACCTGCAGGAAAGCACTGTGCCACTCAGCAGCATGTGTTTGCACAATCTGGACCCTTCTGTTCAGGCTGACATATACCACAGTGCAGAAATGCTCAAACCGAGTAGCTTCCGCTGGTGACTGTAACCGCCATCTCTGTCTGATGCCACACTGTCTGGCGCCATGCCCAAACACCCGGCAGCCATCCCAGAGTGGACACGACTAATTTATTGCTAGATTGCTGTGTCCCGCCCTTTGCATTAAGGAATAATGAGAAATAAAAAGTGGACTGGACCAGATCCAGCTAATGTGCCACTGGGGCAACACTTACATGGCTTTCAATGTGCTTACAGCTGAAGTAATGTGCAGACGACAGTCTTTAGTTCCGCTTGTATTTTTTTGTTTGCGTATGTGGAACAGATCTGTGAGAAAAGCTTTCTTTTTCACTGTTTTCACTCAATCTACAGGTACAGATATTTTTAGCAACTGCTTGTCAATAATTAGCAGTTCATTAGCACTGTTTTCAGAACGTGAATTAGGGGTGTTAACAAAGAAGTTCATAGTCCTGTGCTGTGGTATTCAAGATTCGCTAGGATATTGGAATTCCGAAGTCCTACTAGGAAAAGTGGAATAGGTAATTAAGGTCAGACTTTCATTTCAGAATCTATGAATACAAATGAATGTTAATGACCGTTAATGATAAATGATCACTTTGAAGCAAACAAAACGCATTAGTGACAACGTGGTACGGTAAATGATCCCCTGTTGAAAATCAGGTGCACAACGAAACACAGCATTACTTCAGACTTCAAATCAAGCTCTTAAAGTTTTGGAAAAATTTAACGCTGTTTGACTCATTTGTTATGATCAATTCTTAAATCTGGTCTAATCTGAAGATGTGAATTGATGTAAAGGAGTTAAAAATAACATCAAATTGAGACCCACACCACTGTATCCCACAATGTCCCACAGCTCCACAAAGGCTAATGAGGAAAAGCTGACTTTTGACCTCAATCTCGCCTCTGCACAGCAGTGACCGACACGCTCCGGGCATCACATTAGACACACACTCAGCTAAACACGTGCACATGCAATCCCATCTTGTTTTATGTATGAGCATTTGTGCAAAAACGCCAAGGCACGTACTTCGGTTTGTGTGGTAACACTGGGGGGTGGCACAGTCTTTTACTGCAAACCACTTCACCTTTATTTCGGTATAAACAGACATTATAATGGGAGAGATGGCCACTCATATAAATGAGAGCTATTATTGCTATTAATATTATATATATATATATATATATATATATATATATATATATATATATATATATATATATATATATATATATATATATATATATAATTATATATATATATATATATATATATATATATATATATATATATATATATATATATATATATAAATTATTAAATTATTAATTTATTTATTTGTAATATTTATTGCAAGGAATAACTGACGATGGGCCGTTTAATTATTCGAAAATAATGCAGCTGGTAATGCAGCTCAACTAAAACTTTTTTTTTTGTTTCTTTTAAAGATTTGAAGATTTGAGCTGTTCTCCATTCAGGCAGATATTAACACTGGCAATTGCATGGGGCACCAATATTGCCGCTAAGTGAAGCGACATGCCCTGAAAGACTTTGCTATGACAATTGTGGCAAATTGCAGCAATTTATTTAAATTTATGTAGATCCATCCGACAGACACATGCATGGTATTTTATCCTCTACTGCAGATTGTAACTGCTGTACCATATGGCGCATATCATAGGTTACAGTTGCTTGTGTTGCTTTCCTCTGATTATGGAGTCAAGCTATCTGTTACATTACATAATGATTCCTTTGTTTTGAAACAAATAGCTAGAGTTATTCCTCGATTCCTTCGCCCACCTCAAACGATAATATGCGAGTATTTCTGCTGAACTAAAGCAGCTCTGCCACAACCACGCATTTTGAAATGATAAAATGAATACATTTGCTATATATAACTTTAAATAGCTATTCTGTAGTAAATGATTATACACAAGCGCCAGTATATAAGTGCAGCTTATCATTACTGACATGCCCGACACCAGAAGAGATATTTGCTTCTGTTTGTTTACGTTTCTCTGCTAAAACAGAACCTGACCTGCAGTGGGTACAGAATCATTTAGCTTATAATTAGTTTCTCTTCATCTCAAAGAAATTGTTAGAGCTAATAAAAAACATGCTCAGGGGAAATTCACTAAAAATTAATTGTGCCTACTGATAGCATCACTTATCTGCATGCTACCTTCACTACTGAAATAATGCATGTCAGGCAAGAGTGCAAACACGCTCAAGTTTGTGAATTTTAACAGCTCAATTAACATTTCAGACCAGTTTATCACAATCACATCATCCGTCCTCCACTGTGATCAAGTCACTTCAATGGAGACTTTAAAATGCTGATCGTGCACTCATACACAAAGTGTCTCTGGATATGTGCCCAGTCATAACGTTTTTCTTTATCATTTGATCATTTGATGAATTACTGCTGCCATGATCGATAGAAAATGCCCATGAACATCTCTTCAAAATAAAATTGTATTTACCTCCTTACCACCTTTCAGACAGGGATAGTGCAATATCAATTTATCACAATCCCATTCTATTTACATAAGACAGACAATTCTTATAAGACGGACAACTCTTTAAATTAAATACTTGTGATGCAGTGCCTTTTCATGAATTTTACTCACATGTCTGCTTCATTCGCAGTACAGTCAGGGTCATGTCCTCCTAAGATTACGATTTTAAAGTGGATTATAAGGGTCACAAAGTTGTAACACGCAGAGTTTTATCTGTCTCTCCCTTTCCATCATGTTTTAGTTATTTTGATGTACCCTCTAAATTTAAAGGGCACAGCAAGCTTAGTGCCATTTCTTGATCCTCCATCATCATCATCCTCTCCCTCTCTCTCTCTCTCTCTCTCTCTCTCTCTCTCTCTCTCTCTCCCCCTCTCTCTGTGTGTATTTTGTCAATCTTTCTTTTTACAGTTGTGCCTGTTTACCCTACTTGAACTTTACAGCCTGAATGCATGTGTACATGTGTGTGTGCTTGTTTTGTGTCCGCTATTGTGTTTAACTGCTTTCAGATTATTTATCTCCCCCTCATTTTGTATATTGCATGCTCTGCCTTTGGGTTGCCAAGCAACCGATTCAATGTTTTATCAGACGAGATGCAGTAGGTGTTAAAACAGGGTGTTGTATTGTACCATTTTAACAAAGACACACAAGAGCAGAAGTATTATAAAGTACATATTCATGACAACAATATGATTGCAATATTGGTGTGTGTGTGTGTGGGGGGGGGTATTTTTACCTATGTTGTGGGGACCAGATAGCAGTGGCGGCTAGTGAATACTCTTCCGAGGGGTGCAAATAAAAAATATGTGTTCGGAGTGTCATGTGTGTTGCTCGTGTTTTCAAAATATGTGTTTGTTGCGTCATGTGAACCATATGCATCACGTGTTTTGTCAAAATAAGTGCCAGCTGCATAAGCGTCAAAACCGATTGTGATCAAAGAGACGCTCACGTTCACAAAATACACGCAAGAC
Source organism: Paramisgurnus dabryanus (assembly GCF_030506205.2). NCBI lineage: Eukaryota > Metazoa > Chordata > Actinopteri > Cypriniformes > Cobitidae > Paramisgurnus > Paramisgurnus dabryanus. The sequence goes on from NC_133347.1 coordinate 16,724,703, forward strand.
ACTCCCTTAACAGTAAACTCAGATTACCCATGAGATTAACGATTATCTGGCAAACGCGAGTGGCTCTTTTATCATAAACCTTTTAGACGCATATGCAGCAGGCACTTATTTTGACAAAACACGTGATGCACATAGGATCACTCGACACGCAGAACACATATTTTGAAATGATGAACCACACACATGAAGGGCTACATACATGTTGTGACGAACTTCGCATCGTGCGTCCTCAAAAAAAGAAGTCACCGGCCGCCACTGCCAAAAGTCTATAAAAGTAAAACCTAGAGGCAGCTAATGGAGGGAAGCGCCTTAATAAACATATTCAATTTTTGTAAATGATCATCTTAAATGCAAAAATGTAAAATTAGATTTGAATATCATTAGCTTAGTATAAAAAAATAGACAATAGAAAGTTTCATTAACATTCATTTGTATTCATAGCAGTTCGTAACTATTTTAGGATTTGCCTACGTTGTGAGAATTTGTACGATCCCATTCGTGTCATGTTGGGTTTCAAAGTTGGGCTTTATTATTGCTTTTTCGTAATAAACTTGCGTTTTATACTGAACAATTCTATGCAATTTAGCCACTTACAGTTACAGTTAAGCCATAAGGCTTATAAATCGACAAACTTATTTTTAGCTAGTTTGTAATAGTGTCAACAGGTTTGTTCGAGGTTTAGGTGTAGTTGTTTGTTACATGAATTAACATTTCCTTAAAACAACAGAAGTCTGTCTTCACCAATATAGTGAAGCATGTCTATGTGTCTGTTATAAAACACTTAGGGCCCTTTCATGCAATGCGCGACCCAAGTATCTTTTGCTAGTTTCAACTCGGCGCAATCATCATTTTCACGTTTAGGGCCGCATTGTTTAAATAGCAAATGCATTTGCGCCCAACTTTGCGCCCATGTGCGCTTTGGGTTGAAAACGAGGTGTGTTCAGGCGCATTGTTGGCGCATTTGCTATTTTGAGGCAACTAAAATAGACTACCCCATTGACCAACTAAAACCTGGTCTAAAGTCAATGTCGCAATGTTGTTTTTGTTATTTAATGAGCGCGTTAGTAAAATATGCGCCTAAAAACGGGACGACAATGCGCGTTTGCTTATCACACACATGCGCAGCAGCACATAAAGATTTTGAAATATTAAAAATCAAATGTAAAAGATTATTATTATTGTCTCTTGGACATAAATGAGGACCAATTATGAGACGTAAGAAGGCGTAAAGAGCAGCTTCACCTGTAGCCTGGTAAGTGATTAAATGTTTTGCTTTAAACAAATGCAAATATTTAATCTATTTTGAAATGTTTTTTTTAAATGCTACCCCACAGATTTATTGTATATGATGACTTTGTACCTGTGGATACGGTGAGATGAGAACCTTTTTTAAGTAATGCTTTTAAAAACACTCACTGCGCTGTCGAATAGGGAATCGGCATGGCTCCAGCGCAACTGGCTTTTAAAGTGGATGAGAGCTGAGACTCTCATTGGTTTATTGCACGTTAAACACACCCATTATTCATTACGAAAATAGAAACAAACCTTTTAGACCATGCGCTTGGCACATAAAACATTTTTCCCGTCGTTAAATTAGCAAAAGTGGAATCGGACACGCCCGTTTAGACTGTACGCTTTAGACAATACGCTTAGATGGTTAAAATAGGGCCCTTATTGCATTATATTGCAACTTGCATTATAATCCACCATATCACATTGAAGCAAATGCTTTTTATGCATTTTGCTCAGTATCTAAAATTGAATGTCTTTTTTTATGTTGTCTGCATGAATAACAGGTAAACTACATATTTGATTTTATAATTTAGAAGGCAGCCATTTGCAGCCGGCATTTAATCATTTTAAATGCTATTAAATAGCACCCCGGACTTCCACTTTCCCAAGTGTTTCTTAAGATTTAACTTTCCTTCTGATTTAGAGTAATGATCTTCAGAAAAGAGAAAATCGACAGAATACTTTCAGGGCAGCAATTCATTCTGACATTTTTTAGATTTTATATCTTATGAGGGTTCTTGACTGAATGCCAAGTTTGGTCTTTTGATCTTACCATCTTAATTAGTTATATACTGTAAAAGCACAGAGTTTTAGATGCCATATCGATTTTTTGTGTATTTTATTGAATTTATTTATACATACTCTAACACTACTACAGTACTTTACTGTCCTGCTATCTGGGTTCAGCCTGTCTGTTTATGCATCAGGGATTATATCAAGAAATGAGGAAAAACCGAACCTCCCCTAAGGGTTTCACTGATCCTTTAGTAATCGTGTAGAGGCCTGGAGTTCCACAAAGGTGCCCAGACTCTCAGTGCATGACAGGAAGTGTGAGGCATCTTCGGCATCCTTTGGGTTTATAAGCTGATGGAGATCCACATCATGCTTACTTCTCATAATAGCAAAGCTCCCTCAAGACAAAAAAAATTGACGTTTTTTCTTTCTCGCTCTCTGCCTCTTTTCTCTGTTCTGTAAAGCTATTGTGTCATTTCGTAAATCTGATTGCTTGGTAATCTCTCATGTCCTAGCAACAGGCATTCCCAGAGGTGCTTTGGTCGTTTTGTCATGCTCTATGAGAGGTGAAGAAAGGGTGTGATTTTATATTGGCCTTTATTCGTGTCTGTCTGTGGTCTTGTAATGACTGGAGCCCTGCGGAGATCACATACCTCTAAGAGATGTTGATCAAATGCCAAACGCTGTTTATTTATAGAGTGCACATTAACCCTGACTTCCAAACAGCTGCCAAGATCATACAGCTGTAATACAGCCTAATGTACGGTCAGTCCTGTTGTGATGCTGTACTCTAATATCATGCTTCCTGATGGGAATGGTAAAGCATTCGCTATCTATCCATCTATCCAATTCTCTTTCTTTATCCCCTGGTTCTTTCTTTCCATCATACTGTATCACCCTGACTGGGAAACTCTTTATCCCTCATTTCTTTGTTCATCTTTCCCACTGTTTTCTCATTACCTCTTTGAAACACCATCATATACCCGAGACAAGCACACACAAATGAACGCATGCATAAACACAAAGGCATGCATACAAAATGCTCTAAACAATGTGATGACTAGCAGATGAGTCTCTTTAGAAGGTTACCATGGAAACCTCTGAAACACCAAAGCACACGCTTTCTCTTATGTGTGCGGTGTAGTGGGTTCGATTCTGTGAAAAGACAAAAACTATTGTGGCCTGAGTACGTGAGCGGTGCATTGTGAAAGCAGTTGTGAAAGTACTAGATATTGGTTCTATTCACCCTATGATTAACATAACACATGTTAACCAGCTAATGTTGCTAAGTGTTTAGATTAACATTTAAATTGTTTAACAAATAATGTTAATACATATTTCGGTAAATACTGTTTTTGGCAAAAGAAACAAAATAAGAAAAACTTTCGAAAAGTTAAAGATCACTTGTTGTACTCAACATCGCCCCCATCACACAGGGAAGTTTAACTGCATAGGGGTAGTGTTTTGGGACTGCGTTTCTTAAAGTCCATGTGAACCCGAGGTTGCGACTGACAAATATTAAAACAAGCAGGCATGGCTTTTTTTTCCACTGCAAATTTATTGGATCTAGAAAAGTGGATGTTTATTTAGAAAAAGAACTGGCAGTCAACTGACAGTAGGAGAAGAGGGGTTAACAAATGTTACGCCTAAACCTGCAAAATGATTTCATCATAGAAGAACGGCCATTCCGGAGGTGATGGGTAGATTTTCAGATTTTGATAATAAGATTAAAGATTACAAAAACAAAATACATATATTGTGTTCACAGTTTATTACACAACAGAAAAAATTTGATATTAACCTGCAGCCAAATTTTAATGATTAAAAACACCAAATAAACAAAATAATTGAAAAAACTGTCAGGATTCTCTGCTCCTAAACGCTGGGGCCGTGTCCGCTGTCGGCACCGAACTCGCGGGAAAGTTGCCGTCTCTCTCTCAACTTTTAAATACCGCTACAACCTGAATGAAATAATCCTGAACACAAAAATATGGAAAAACTCTTTAACAGTGTTACTTTACAATTCAATACTTCATAATTCACTGTCTTTGCAAAATGTTTAAGGTGTTGACTAATCCAGGATTAGGCTTTAGTTATATTCTGACATTTAAGCCGTTATTACAAACACACCTTACAAAAACAATACTAGTGTGCATCTTGAGACAATACAATGCCACTTATGTCAGGATTATTTGGACAGGGTTAAAACGATGGTTTCAATGATGCACTGAGCCACCGCGCATGACCCCGCCCCTAACCCAATCGCGAGCATCAATTTAGATTCAAATCTGGTTGGGGGTTAATAACACAATTTTCTGTGGTGTGGCAAACTCAGAACACATTTAATATCATGGACTTTCAAATGTGTCCGTGCAAGATGTTTTTTAATTAAGGCAGCTCAAACACGCATATAAGTCTGGGACTAGGATAAGCCCTGTCCGGGAAACCGTGCCATAATGTGTTTAGAAACAATTCTCTGAAATGACTTTACACTGACTTTAAGAAAGACACCACCCCATTATGCCTTTATCCTTTTCCCACTCATAAGAAAAGATCTTCGTCCCTCCCTCCTTCTGTTGTTTTTAGAAATTAAATCTCATTTATTTTCTGTTCATGTTTCTCAGTCAGCGCATGTTTGCACAGTTGTAAAATCTTGCTGTTTCTTTCTCATTTATTCAGCAAAGATTCACAGAGGGGTTTGAGTTTTTCTTCATAGATGATTTGCTTTGCCTGTGTGTGTTTGCGTGGATGTTGATACTGTTGTTGCTAACAGTGATTTATGTTGTAAGGAAATATAATCATTTTGCTATTAGATTATAAATTCTAATTCCTCGCTCAGCTGTTTCAGTGCCAAGACGCTGGTCTGTGCACCTAACAGATTGTTACACATGCTAAATCTATCTAAAGGACACATTCATCTTTATATTAAAGGAATGAATCATTCAAACAGTCAAACATACTTATTGCTGAAATATTACATTAATTTGATTTAGGTATAACATTTAGATTTTAATGCAAACTTCCTTTAAAGTCCCTGTTAACCGGAAGTCCCGATCGACTATACTTATGTGTTGTATCCATAGACTGTAAAAAAAGATGGACGACGCGACATCGTTCCCTCTCATTGTAATGACCTAAGCGTAAAATGTACAACGATGGGCGCTGACATATTACGCAAGAACGTCACTTTAGAGCCAGGGCATGCGCAGAAGGAATCGTCCATGGAGCCCAGACACGAGCCGCGGTATCAAATTGACACCAAAACAGCCGCACTTCCAATGACGTTTTATTAGACTGGCTTGCCAAAATAAATTTAATAAAACTCATTTTGTTGGTGTGAAATATTAAATAATAAAAATCGAAAATTTATAATTAGTTATATCTTCAATCTTCAAGCTCAGAGAGTGCGCTGAGAGAAGCTGTCAATCACAAATGTAAATCATAACGACACGCCCCATTTCTATAGCATTGAATTACGAGCTAAAATGAAACCTATTACAAAAATTAACAATTGATCTTATATCAGCGTAATGACAACTAAAGGACCAAAACCATCTTTCAGAAAATGTTATTGGGAGTGTAATTAATTTTTTTCTTTGGACTCAAGTCCCATTCGTTTGCATGGAGAGGGCGGGGTTTATGACTTGTAATGCATTCAGCCACCAGGGAGCGATCAAAGAGCCAGCAGCATCACTTTTCAGGATGTATGAGGCACACCCAGTTGTGACATTTTTTTCGAATGAAACAGAACATCACACGAGAAAAATAGCATGCGTGTCTTGTGTTTTCCACATTAATTGATTGGATATAGAAAAGTGGGCGTTTTATTCAAAAATGAAATTCACAGCAAATTGCCAGTTGAAGGGGGCGGAGTTGCTCCCGCCCAAGCTATCTAGCCCACATCATAAGAGATGGATCGCCACAAGAGGGCGGAAGTACATTTTCAGATTTTGATTAAAGATTATGAGGGCACGTGATTTAAAAAAGACTGCTTTAAAAAAATAATATTTGTTAGTTTTGATTTCATGGGGACGTTATAGTATAAACATGTGCACAACAACGTGTAATGCTTGTTATCTATACTATAGGAAGTATTTCATCAGCTCAAAGTTCAGCCACATGTACAGGCTTGTCTTTACCCAGAGTCCTCTGAATCATAAGAAGCAGCGTGAATGTCACACATAAGTCTCTGGGCACATTTGGTACACAGCCTCACAAAAAGTTCAGTAAATCTGCAGAGCAAATATTGTGAATCTGTGTTCACAGTGCTGCTGTAATCACCACAGCCTCAGAAGCTCCCAACTTCAAACCGCTCACTGTCTCCCTAAGTTCTTACTCATAACTCTTGATCTGCAACACAACCTGTCCAACTATATCGCAGCTGGAGGACTGATCTACAGTCACTGTTAAAGAAAGCAAAATGCACTTTTGAATGACGTTACTAGTGCAGTTACTGATCACAGATCACCATAGTGTGCTAAATATGTGTATATAAGCCTAACCTATACACAGAACATAAGCTTGTTGTCTAATGTCTCTCGGGATCCAACACGTTCAGGCTCTTAATTTAGATCTTTTCTCTTTCTCTGTGGAGAGCATCTCCTGAGAGGGCTGGTGGGCTTTTGAAGATGCTTATTTCAGACTCATGCTCTTTGAGAGATAAGAACATGCTAATGAGTAAGCAGCTAAAAATATCCCAACTTAGCCCTTTCTCTTTTGTTTCTCTAGGTTTCGCTCTTTTTTTTCCTGGCAAGAGAGATAAGTGTTATGCTAATATTTCTGACCTGTTGTGTATTTACCTCTCAGCGTCTTTACACAATATTTAGCTTTTAAATGAGGCTGGCTTTAAATTAAATGTGACTGATAAATATGACTATCATCTCAGTCTTAGCACATACAGTACCGTGCTTCAAAATCACTAGCAGGCCCATTGGAGGGGATTAGTTCTGAAAATGGCACGGGTTAGAATTGTATTGCCCTTGCGTTGAACGGAAAGATAACTGTCTGCCTCATCCTTTTTCCTCTTCGAATATAATTTTGTCTGACAGGGTTGTTAGTGTTAGCGCTAGTGTGGCAGAGATCAGACATGTTTAGCTCCTGGATGCTATTCGAGATGTGACATTCCTTTCCATTCTCCCAATAAATGAAAGAACATTGCCTCAATCTTTCTGCGAAAGAGAGCATCATCTGGAAAGCTTTGTGTTCTGTATAAGACATCCTATTTGCGTGTATCTAATAAACATCTTCAAACAAATTCACACACACACACATTTTAAATAAAAAAAAATGTTGGGTAAACATCTGCTCTGTGTCGTTTGAACATCCTGCAGGGACATTATAGTGATGTCCAGCAGATGAGCAAATACAAATGACATATTCCTGATAAAAACACACACATCAAACTGCTGTCATTGTGCCATGTGCTATCAGGACTGTTGACATTACATTTATATTCATGATTTTGTAAGGCACTATTATCTAGATTGTTTTTAAGATACATTTTTATGCATTTGAACCTCAGAATTGCCACAGTAGTGCTTAGAAAACATAACAGAGGACTTTCAATGACTCTTAACGGAGTCATAATAATTATGTTTTCTCATTGTTTTTTCCTATTTCGTTACCATTGTCTCTTTGGGTTGGGGTTAGAATCACTTTCTGTTACGTTTTTAGACATCCTAAACCAAACCCCAGCTCTATCCCCAACTCCAGGCGAGAATAGTTTTGAAAGCTAAAGAAAAACACCAATACATAAAAGTACATCCTAACCCAAACCCCAAAACTAACCCCAACCCCAAACGACAATTATTTAAAAATAGGAAAAAAAACAACACATATAATGACACGAAAAATATTTATATAAATTTGTGCAGAGTGACACGAAAAAGACATTCGTGCTCAAGGCATAAAAGCTGAAGTTTCCATGAGATCATGTTGCTTTTGGTTGTTCAGGATGTGTTTTGGGTTGGTCTGACACTAATCTTTGCATTGCCCGACTGAATAACTTATTACTGAAATGGACAGCTTATGATTTATGTAATCCAGGAGTGATTGGATTTTTGATAAAGACAAAGATTGTTTGAGTTTTAAAGGAGGTCAAGTGTGGTAAAGCAATACTTTACATCCATTTAAGTTTTAATAAAAGCCTTTACACAATTAGAAATGTAGCTAACTAAATGATCTTTCCCTGAATGCCATATTCATAAAATTGTTAATTTAGAAGGAAAGTTTCTCATCAGTTAAAGTCAAGCAAGTCACAGCTAAGATGATTTCTCTGGAGTTCAGTTAGCCAGATAAAACTTTTTTTAATTTGTTTAACTGGTAATGTCTTTCCAGTTCTATGTACTTTACGTTGCCAGAGCGCGAGTAGGTTTTTTTTGTCATTGTTGCGGGCAAAAATCCTTGATCTTGTAACACGTTTTCTTAAAAAATGTGATAGAATTATGTCAGATATATATGCAATTTTATGTGATGAAATTGCGGGAACTTGCAAAAACTGCGAGAACTTGCAAAAACTGTTTGCAGCTTTTCGTTGATGTTCACGTCGCGTAATTATGTCACTTCATAACGTTCCCATGGCAATAGGGGGCATGGCTGAGCTTGTGTGAAGTGAATGCAACATTTTTCAGCTTTCTGTAAAGATATTTATGACTTTTTGCTAGGAAAATGCGGGGATTATGAAATCATGCAAGCCCCGCATATTTTGTGTGCAGAAATCTGCAATTTATGCGCCAAAAGTGCAGCATATTTTAAAAAATGTGCCCCGTATAAATATGCAGACTTTGGCTGATTATGCATTTAATCATGCAATCTCATAATCACGTTTTAGCATATCCCTAAAATTTTTTAATACTTTCTTGTTAAATTGTATTCGTTTAATGTTTTCAGTTGATAAAATATACTTTTTGATTACTAAAATTTAATTTAAATATTAAAACCAGAATCCAGAAAAATTCATCGTAAAACACGGAATTTGAGAATAAATAAAATGGAATGGTAACACTTGACAATAAGGTACATTAGTTAACTACATTAGTTAACATGAACTAATAATGAAGTGCACTTATACAGCATTTATTAATCTTTGTTCATGTTAATTTAAACAATTACTAATACTTTATTACAATCTTATTTACATTAGTTAATGCACCGTGAACTAACATAAACTAACAATAAAATCTTTATTTCTATTAACTAACATTAACAAAGATTAATAAATAATATAACAAATGTATTGCTCATGGTTTGTTCATGTTAGTTAATACATTAACTAATGGTAACTAATGAACCTTATTGTAAAGTGTTACCAATGGAATTTGGGAAAAAATAAAACAGATTTCATATGGCCCTAAACATTGTCCTCTAGTGCATTTCAATCAGGATATGACTCCTTTCTTTAAAAGCTATAGTCCTAATGTTTAAACAAGCCCATCATTTTATATGCTTTTACTGAGATGAATCAGAGAGCAGTTTTTTTCTATATAATCTTCTATACTGACTGATCTTGGCCAGAAAGTCATGTCTGACGTTTGATCCAAATGGATGCTGGTAAATCTAATCTGTCAGTCACCCATTTCCTGCTATCATCATTTCCTACTTATTTGTTTCTGTATTTTAATGAAACTTCTCTTGGGTGGTGTTTAGTTAAATAAATTATAACTAGAACTACATTTTGGCTCCAGTCTCATGCAATGGCATCAATATTAATCAGACAGTGGTTATCCGCTTATCATCTTATCAACTCAGACTGAAAAAAATAAACAGGATATTTGATGTAATCTCTTGAAATTCCATTGCATTATTTAACAAAACATCAAAGCTTGAACATGTATTTATTGTTCTAGCATTTGAAACCCAAGACATTGATTTTTGTAAAATGGGCCTGTAAAGGGTACACTGTCAGAAAAAATGATTGAAATATGTACCATAACTATCATTGTGGTACTTTACACCTAAAAAGTTCATATTAGTACCACAAAGATACTTAATAGTATTTCAAAGACACATCTTTGTACCAGTTATGCCTATGGAACTCTCTTTCCCCTGATATTTGAAATATTGATTGCTTACAGACTTTAAAAACAGAGCTACAGTAGGCGGGCGTGGTTTCAACAACCTCAAGTTCACCCAAGTCCTGCCTTTTTACCCATTTTCGGATATCTGCGAGTGATGCGTGAGGCACACGGCCAAGATGGGACAGTAGGCACCACCTATACCTATGGGTGACGTCACGGACAATACGTCCATCTTTGTTTACAGTCTATGATCTAAATATCTTTCAGGGCAACAGCATGTGACTATCCAAGACTAAAGTAAAACTATGTGAAGAAGAATAAGAGAAACAGAAGAATGAATATTAAGAGGCGCTAACAAAAATGACAGCTTAAGTTGTAAAGGTGCATGTTGAGGTTAAAAAGTGAATCTATGCATCTTTAATAATGCATGGTACAAGTAAATGTTTTTATATATGATAAAAGCTTTTGTCTCTATAATCCTCTCTGCATTCACACACTTATACTCACACTCATCCATCAAATCTGAAAAGTAACAAAGTAATCTTATTTTACACTTGCTATTTCCAGCTGATCTCACACCTCTCTTCTATTTAAAAGCTTACAACACACATACAGTGCGCTCACCTGTCTTACACTTTAACAGTGACATTTTTCCAACAAAGGTGTTTTTTATTACACACTTCTCATGGCCAGATATATCTCTAATTGGAATCTCTAATGTGTTAAGGGAAGGCGTGTCTTTGTTATTTACTGATCTGATGACACCTTTTGGTAGTGACAAGGTCAAATTTCCTATCCTTTATACTATCAATGGGCAGGAGTCCTTAGATTTTCACCATTAAATGTGTGTAACCAAGAAATACTTTTATGAAACATTCACAAGAATACACAATTATTTAAATTGGAATGCAAAAAAATACATACTGTACGCATACATGTGTTTTTTGGCAGCTTTGAATTGTGTGTGATTTCCATTCAATTGAATTTGCTCTTCCCCTCCCTTACACACTCTATTCATAGAGATAACACAAGAAAATATTCAAATTTTATCAAATGTGTAACCCTGTCTATGAAATTCAGGCAACATTAAGAGTATCAAAGTTTGATTTCAATCATTGATTTCACATTGATTCCAATCTTTGACATGTGCTTACTCGGTCAATATTAGAGATATCAATGTTATATTTTTACATAATGTTGTTTTATTATGTACAATTCTTTAATGTAGTAAATCACAAGCTGGATTTTCACTGACTGGGTCAACAATGGAGGTATAGGCCATAATTTCAGATACATCCACATAGCATTACTAAAGTGGCAGAGCTTTATAATAAAAAAATATTTTATAAAACTCTACACTACCGTGACAGACTGGAAAAACACAAGTTAAAGCCAAATTAAGAAAGAAAAATAACAGGGTAAAAGTCTGCCCAGTCTAACCGAGATAAAAGGGCTGAAACTCAAATAGTGGTTACTTTACTTTCATGTAAAATGTATGACAAGGACAGACTGAAAGAAGGACACGGAAAAGGAATGGGTTAGAATACTGAAAGCAATAATGGCAAATAATAGTGGAAATTTCATTTAAAAGAAACGAGAGACACTACATAATCTTTCTTAACCTTATAAGCTCTTATAGATTTACCAATCTGTTAAGAAAAAGTTTTTCAAAAACTATATCCAGTTATATTGTAAACTTAATTATGACTTTTTGTTGTTTCTTATGTTATTGTTTTTATTAATAAACAATCTTTACATTGCTACTGTATATAAATGTATGTGTATGTGCATGCAGGTTTAGCTGTGAATGAATTTACAAGTAGAGTACATAAAGCCATCTTGTGACTAGCCTGAGGTTAAACCATTTTAAATTCTTCTATCTAATGTTATCTGTGCAATAATGCTGCTTGTATTAATCGAACACACAAGGCACCGCTGATCAGGCCCTAAAGCGGTTTTAAAGCCAAAAAACAATAAGCATTATGAAGTAATAATTGTACATAAAAATCTTTATTTACTAGAAAGTACAAAGAAAGTACATGAAAGCAGAGAAGAAGCAAAGAGATGCAATCCAGTAGAGGATCATGAAGAATAAGAAAGCAAAATAACAAACAGCAAGATTGATGAAAGAGAGAGAGAGAGACTGGGATCTGAAAGGTCATGGCTTCATACAGAGAGCGAGATGGACAGTTTCCTGAGCTCAATAACCTGTTGGTCTGTGTAAGTCTCAGTGCTATATGCCTCTGGAGTCTGATAGGAGATCAGGAATAGTTTGCTTTTCCTGTTTTGGATTCTCATTCAACCTCAATTCTGGGTTCATTTTGGCTCTGTCATCTCTTCTTGTCCGTATTCAAGCCACTCTCTCATATATTGTTTATCTTGTACAATGCAATTTACAATTTTTTACAAGATATCCTCACACCTTCCTTTTCATTTTACTTTCTCTATTATCTTTCGTTTTATTTTTATTTTTACCTTATACAGCACCAGATTGTCAGTGCTATCATTTTCAATATTTTATATATTTTTCTCTGTTATTTCTTACATTCACTCTAAAAAAGGAAAGTGTTAATTTTTTACACATTGTTTAGTGTTATCCTATTTAACGCATTATGTGTCATTCTGTGTTGATTATGTGTTTTAATAAATAAAAGCGACAACACAAGATGTGTTAAAACAACACAAAATGTGTTTGATCAATATTAACACAGAGATGTTTCTAGTGAGGGGCAACACATTAAATTATTTTTTTAGTGTTAGATCTCAGTTGTCAACACTATGTTTTGATCTGAAATCACATGACACTTTGTCACATTCATTTATGTTTAATCGTTATTCTGGCTTTGCACAGTAAATTGTAAACTTAAACCTTATCTTTAAAAAAAGAAAAAAAATCATAATGGTTGCTTAAACTGTTCAAAAAGTCTGCTCTTTGTTTAAAGGGCACCTATGGTCCCAATTCACGATTTTACATTTCCTTTGGGGTGTAAGTTTGTATAAGTCATGTTTACGATTGCAAAAGGTACTGTACAAACCCCAACGTAAACAATGACATGAGTTATCGTCTCCAACGTAAATCTCTTTTCTTGGACTACAACAAACACATGGATTGTAGGCAACAATTTACTTCCTGGAATTGGTGATGTAGACAAGACCGACATTATCATAATTCCTCCCGCTTTGACTCACAGCCTGTAAGTTAACTCCTGTTAGCATTGCATTGTGAGCGAATATTTCAAACATGGGGAGCGTCACATTTCCAGCTGACGTGAGACGTTTTCAGGCCAATCGCAATAGATTAGACCGATTAGATGGCCAATCAGGGACACAGCGCTTTTCAGATTGATGAGTTTTGTACAAAATCAATGCGAAAGCTGAGGAAAGCTGTATATCTGGAGCTACAAAAATGTATGGTATGTGGAAAATAATGTGTTTTTAACCATAAACCATGCAAACACATTTTATAGGACCAAATATACTTTGTTTTTAGCAATGAAATAGGTACACTTTAAAATTCTGTCATTCAGAATATACATTGTGTTCATAAGAACAGGCAAAACCCTTAAATGGATTTTTGTAAATAAACTCACTCTCTTACTCCACAACCGAATTAGCTCTAAATTAATCTCAAGTAGACCTTTACCCATAATTCATTGGTGGTCAGCAAAAGAGTTTATTAAAAACCTTGAAAATAAGATTCGCTGTTCTCCTTCAGATATGCTTTCTGTCAGTTCTCTAGGTTAATATGTGCCGGGTTCCATCAGATTGTCTTAATGTTTCCAGCCCTGCGGTTCTGTTCCAATCTGGTCCACTGCCAGGACAGTCTGGGCTCTCTAAACCCCTTGACTGAATTAGCCAACACATTTCGGTTAAATGTCAGCACTAATCTATTCTGAGCTGATTGAAATCGTTTCATAGAAATATCACCTGGACACAGCTGCTCACAAGATATAAAAAAAAGGATTTAAAACAGATTAAAAACTTGAGTAAAATGGTTTGTTTTTCAAAAAAAAGGGACATAGGGTTTGTATCCAGTGATCATTTTCCTTTACTTTTATACCATCTCCCTTTGAATTTTTAAGTAAAGACCATTAAACTTTCTTTGCACAGAACGTGTCAGTAAGTCAACAGGCAAGTGTGAAGTTTTGACACGCATTCTGTATTTTCTCCATAAAAGAGCAAAATCCTAACAGTGTTTTAGGTCTCACCTGGGTCTCATCAACCATAAGAGCTGCTAGTTTTAGCTTCAGTAACTCACTTCAATGTCATCACTCTCCATTTCACAGCAACTTTCTGCTCTTTGTCCTGAATTTTAATGGGTCTCTCAATAGCGAGTTGAGATGGAGGAAGAAAGAGACGGAGAGACAGAAAAAAGGAAATGGCAAGGTTATTTACAGCTGCTGATATTGACTCCCTGTCACTGAATTTCCAGCCTCATGACATACAGAGAACGTGCTAAAAGTGTTGCTTTACTTTCTTTCCCTCTCCCTTTCCTATAAAATATTTTTTTTCTCTCTTGACTGCAGCCTAGAATTATGGAGGAAAATTATTATTAATAAATTGATAGCGTTGTTTATTTTAACGTGCTATTCGTTAAAGAAATTATGCAACAGGCTCATTTAAATTAGTGTTGAGTGCTTTTTAGAGCCAAGGCCAGATCTTACCTCTGCATGCCAGACTTTAGTGCTTGGTTACAGAGGATCAAAAAAACGCCTCCTGTCGTTGCATCACTATGATCTAAGCACTTGACTCAGCTCTGTGTGTACAATTGCACAATACATCAAGGTATATGCCAAGGTAATGGCCGTCTTTGCCATGGTTTGATCAATTCTGCTGCCATGATAGCTAGAAAGCATACACTAATGTGTCTTTTAGCAAACTACTATTTATCACTACCTTAGCACAGGTAATAGCACAAAAAGTGCTGAGTCTTGTGAATGACGTCTATAATCTATAATAAGCCTGATTTGCATAGAAAGTGGGCGTGTTAGCACTGAAAGAATGACAGGGACTTCATTTAAATACGGAAGATGTAGTGCTATACCAACACAGATAAAACCGGATTAAAAAGGATTAATAATGGCTTCTGAATAAGACTCCCGGCGTGCGAGTACTGTGTGTCTATACATTCTGTATTGTATATAAATATACTGTACGTGTCCTGAGACAGCACCTAAATAATTTAATGCTCACTGCACTTTCCGTGGATTGGCAATATTCAGGAATGGGAGAGATAGAGAGACTGACACCTGTCTGAATGCAGGTCAGAGAGGTCTGAACAGGACAGAGATATGAGTCACACAGACATAAACTCACACCTTCACTCCGTTGGGTTTCATGCTGTGACGCTGAAATGTTTTGACAGGGAGTTGCTCACACACACTTGCACACTGAAGCTCTTTAATTATATACCTGCCCCCTCAACACTTCTCTACAGACAGGTTGGATATATTTGTGTGTGTACCAGTTATAAAGTTTGTCCTCTGATAAAGGCTTAACTTGTCAGTAACTAGAATGTTATGCCATTTAATGTTTTTTTTTGCTAGTTTCACCCCGACGCAGTTATCACTTTCACATCCTGCATCACATTATGTAAATAGCAAATGGGTGATTCTCACAAAAAACAGATTTAGAAGGTGTCCGGCATCAGAATTTTTAAAAAGCCCTTGAAGCTTTTTTTTGCACATACAAGATTAAGGTCGGAACTTACTATAACCATTATTTTTAGAGGATTTAAAAATATTTCCTATAGAATTATTTACATTTTTTAAATTATCATTATAAAAAATTATCATTACCGCAACATGATATTACATTAAATATATTGTTTCGGTAATGAGAACTAAAAAGTTGTCTAGGTACTATGACAAACAAAATTTCTACTTGGAGAGAAAAAATAAGAACTGCTTACCTGGTAGCCATCTTGAGTGTCACAGACAATTATGTCCCTTCCAACAAATTAAATTTTTAAATGTTGAAATTTGTTGCGTAGGATGAGAAAATTGGTCTTGGACACATTTATATTCCTTCTTATTGTCTCTACATTTACCAATGATCACCAAACACCACATGTTTCTTTACTGTAAATGTTTATTGTATAACATGCACTGAAGCTTTTTATTTTTTTTAGATTTTTAATTATAAATATTTCCATGTCAAAGAACCCAAATCCAGTCACGTTGCGGTAATGAAAATTGTCCCCTTAAATGTGGAAAAACAACAAAATTGGTTTGTATGATGTCATTTGAATTCATGTGCGAAATAGTACATGAAGAGATGTTTGTAGCTTCTTATTTTGATACTCTTACTTTGAATTTCATTTTTTATTAAAATGTTTTATGACACCTCATAAGTCTAATTTCGCGAGAATCACCCAAATGCATTTGCGCCCATTTATGCACACTAAGGCACAGCCGCACAGGAGAGTCCTCAATAGGGTTTTGATCCTGTTGTGGCCCTACACCCCCAGGTGTACTTGGTCTTTGTTGCATTATTAAAAGCCATATCCATGCTCTCGCTTTCTTGCTTTTCCCCCGTCTCTCTATCTCTCCTTCTGTCTCTACCTATCTAGATCACAGATAGAGACATCAATGAATAGAGGTCAGAGAGGGGGAAGTAGGGAGTGTGTGTAAACGTCTGTGTTTGCATGCATGTTTCAGAGACTCTTTCTAATTGATTAGCTTTCAGTTACACACAAGCCCAAAAGAGGAATTAATCCAGGCCTGCCTATAAAGAGTGAATACTAATAGACTTTCCCTTCATCTGCCTGGATTCGTGTACCGGGGCCTCATGTATGAAGTTTTTGAATGTTGGTTATTGGTGTAAGCAGCAGGTTTTAATTGGGTTCCCACTGTTACTTCAGATTTGAATTAATTAAAATGCATGGGTTACCAAAGCAAATGAGAGGTAAGATTGCATAGCACATTACTGCAAGCATACTCACTGAGAAGACTACTATAAGGGACAAAACCTAAAGTTGGTTATATGCACGATTACTAGATCTGAGCTGAAGAGACCATCGTGTACTGTAACTACTCTGACCATCCTGGTCAAAGTCACGTGTGCCTCTCAGATTAGCAAAATAGTGAAAGATGTTTGGAAGTCTGTTGCTGTAGCTTAACTGGTAGAGCATTGTGTTATCAATGCAAATGTCACAGGTAGGGCTGGAACGACGCGTCGACGTAGTCGATTACGTCGATTACGTAATTACGTCGATTTGCCGGAAATGCGTCGATGCGTCGCACTGTTTACATTTTGAAATGAAGGCGGCTTCAGCTCCGACCGGGTGATACAAGTGTTATACCAAACAGACAGAACGCGATCAAAAGTGTGGGAATACTTTAAGCAGAGACCAAATAAAACACATACTGTGTAAAACTGAAATGGCATACCACAGCAGCGCAACACCTGTGTATGATCATCTTAAAAGAAGAAAACCTGGGGCTCTCCGACCTCAAAATGACGAGACGTCAGCGTAAGAATTTGAACTATTACAGTAAGTTTTTATACTTTCTCTATAAACAATAGAATCAATACATATTGTGCTTAATACAGCTGCGTTTACATCTTCGTTTAATACGAGCTGCGAGACGCCTGACAGATGCGACATTGCATCGCTTCTGGGCAGTATGTTGAAACAGTAAATAAAGAGCAGGACATGTTTTTATATTAAGAAGTTATGAAATAATAAGTTACTGTCACATTGAGAACTGATAGGCATGTGCCCGCGTGCACTGAAAGCCAGCTGGCAGTGCGGAGTTCCCAATGAACGTCTTTTTTGCGAATATGTGCGCAGATATTACAGAAGCTCGTCTTGTAAGGTATTCCTGACATGCGTTTATTTAAAGTAACAGCGGCGTAAACGCTGTTTATAAAATATTAGAAGATCATACTAACTGAACTTGTTTTTTACCCGGAACTTAAGAAAAGTTAAATGTTAAAGTTAAATGAGAATGCAGTACTACTAATAGTAATAATATTAACAGTAATAATATAACCATTACATCTTATATAAGGGTTCATGAATCACAATGAACTTATTTTTACTTCAGTCTGAACTAATGCTGAGTTAATGCATGTACTAATCATAAACTAATGTTTAAAATATTAATATATGCCTATTTTATTGTTTAAGGTGAATAATGCCTCTTTTAAAGTGGCACTGCCACTTTATTTTTCATGTTGAAAATTTTGGTTTGTGTGTTTGTTTAATTAAGAAAATGCTTAAATAAAATGTTGGCGTTAATGGCAGATGTTACATTTATTATTTGTTGGGGAATTATATGTATAAAAAAATCATTAGACTATTCGATTAATCGAAAAAATAATCGATAGATTAATCGGTTGAAAAAATAGTCGATAGTTGCAGCTCTAGTCACAGGTTTGATCCCAGGAAAAAATGTATAGCTTAAAGGGACACTTCACCCATTTGCATTAACCTTTGTATAGATAGAACCCCAGTCATGTTTTTGAATGGTCGTGCATGATTTCCTCAGTTGCCACTGAGACAGGAGAAATACAGATTTCAGTGTTGCACTTCCTTCTTTCAATGATGTAAAAATCATCATTTTGCATCATTGAAAGAAGGAAGTCCGATATCTTTGTTGAGGGGCTGAGACTACAAACACCCCCTTTTCTCGGTCAAATAGGCACCAAATTCTAAATGTATGTTACATTTAAACTACAAATATGACACACTTTCAATAAAGATTAATGTTTCTACGGGTGAAATGCTCCTTTAAAGGAAGTATTGTACTGTAAGTTGCTTTGGTCAGAAAGAGTCTGCATAGATGTAAATGTAGTTTCATGAAGTGCTTTTATAGCAAAATAAATTTCATTGACAGAAATACAGTAGCTGCAAAAAGTATTTAGACGCTTAAAATTTATTGTTTTTTACACTGTGCAAATTACTTGCCCTTTTTAAAGTGTTTTTTTCCTTCTCAAAATTTAAATTCAAAATGATTTTGCAACGTTGTTTTTGTCAAACTGTATCATAAACTAGGGATACACAGAATTATTAGTTTTGTCTACAAGATGAAAAAATAGTTGGCGCCGCCACCTCTCCCCTTATTGCTCAGGTTTTCACTCTCGCTCCAGGTGTTATCACACGCTTCACAGCAAAGCGTGATCATGTCAGCGGTGTGGAAAGAAAAGCTGCTTAATTCTGTGAAAGTGCATTTTAGTGAATTTAACTACTTTGAGTCACTTATATGCGAATACCAACGACAGTGTACATGATCAAAGTCAAATAATAGATGCATGTACAAGTTTGTTTGATAACACTTTACTTGAAGGGGTGTTCATAAGACTGACATGAAATGTGCCATGAACATAATATTTTATGCACGTTTATAACAACTGTCATTAAGTGTCATTCGTTTAATTATGTCACTTTTAATGCAAAGATGACATTGTTTGAGATGTCTTTGTTATGACAACTTGACATTAACCAATACAGCATAACTTGTCATGACAACTTGACATAACCAAGACAATTTAACAACTTAACTGAACACTTTTTACCAGTGATACAAATTTAATTTATCATTTAAATGTCATTAAGTATTAATACTCTGTCATATAGTTTTATAACAGCGTTATGAATATGTTTCTTGACCTCAACTACAGTGGTACAAATATAATTTGTCATTAAAATGTTATTAAGTGTTAATACTCTGTCAAATAGTTTTATAATAGTGTCATGAATATTTTTCAGTTCATAATGTTTTTTTTTTAAGTTTTCTCCATGTGTTTAACAAATAAAATCAATCATCCAATAATAATAATAATAATAATTCAAAATGATACAATTATATTTTATTGCATTTGGAGACCAAATCACCTGAACTAAATGAAAACAGTACAATAATGGGTTTAGACATGCAACGGTGGGTCCGTATTGCCATATTGAATTACATTAAATAGTGAATTACATTAAATTAATTAAATGTTGTGTTGATGTCAGAAAATTTCTGAACCCTCTGTGTGAGGAAGAACACGTTCTGTTAGTCTTTTTTATGTATTGTGCACATACATAAAGTTAAGTATAATCTTTTGACGTGTCTGTTGCATTTTGTAAAGGTATTTAAAATTATTTGACAGTATTCACACCTAATGACATTTAAATGACAGTTTAATGTAATGTTAACCCATAAAGCCAGGTAGTTTCTTAAGTTTGATTATTATTCTGCTATGTCATGTTTATGACGGATTTATGACAAGTTATGACATATTGGTTTATGTCAAGTTGTCATTAGAAAGATATTTCAAACTATTTTATCTTTGCATTAAAAATAACATAATTGAACAAATGACAATTAATTACAGTTGTCATAAAATCTCCTTCACGTTTCATGTCATGATTATGAAGTGTCATGTCAGTCTTATGAACACCCCTTCAAGTAAAGTGGTACTGGTTGTTTTTTATAAGCATATACAGTTACAGTCTTTAAAATTATTTTTTTGGAGTTTGTGGAGTCCCATGACTCGGCACAGCTGTTTCTAGATCAGCACCTTCTGCCTGATGTAGTCAATACAGAACAAGACAGTCCCACTAGCGCATAGTTCTGCTCTGTTGAAGAGCGAGTAAGAAAAGTAGGTGAGGAGACAAAGATGGATCGTTAGAGGTGAGCTGAAAGAGAAAGACAGCCTTGGATAAAGACGAAAAAGGTCCACGGGACAGATAAAAGACATCAGGTGCCAGCGTGTGGTGAAGCTGGAACGTTTTCCGTTTCGATCGATGAGAATCCATTAAAGGGGCATCTGCTGTACATTTCCACTACTTTAAACGTGCCACACACATATGCACACCCAGACGTTTGTAGACGTACACCTGTGGACGCATACGCACACATCAAAGTAAGTGAAAGAAACAAAGCCTCATTGATTACAAATGACAGTAGCAGCAATAAGATGAATTAAAGGGTTTCAGCTGAGATCCCTGTTTAAATCACCATGGAGACAAGTATTGATTGTTCCCAGTGTTTGAGACCCTGGATACTGAAGTCATGGTAATGATTTCACATGTCAGGAGAAATTGGCTTTAAGGACCACGGGAGACAGAGAACGCCCTCTGCCCCCCATTTCCTTCACGGTTAATGTCTTAACCAGAAGATCGGACAGAAGAGACAAATGTCTCTAATATACAGCTGCATAACGCAGCAGTTTTACTGTCACCTTGGCAACTAATTGCATTGTTAAAATTTTGCATATTCAAATTCACCGAATGTATCATGTCACATCGAGAGGATGAAACGCTATGTAAGTGAGTTAAGTCTCTATCAGTACAACACGAGAGGCACCTCATCTTTCAGACGTTCCTCTCAATGCATCACTGTATTGATATTCCACAAACGTTCTGGCTAGTAACCTCTATCCCCAACTGCTCAACCTTTATGGTCCATATTACAAGACAGATGTCACTGAACTGGATGTCATGAAGCATCAAACGTTTCATGTTATAGCGCTAGGCTCAGGAAAGTGCAAAGAATTGACTAATGAATAAAATTAAATGGCTAACAGCATGTAGCTCAAAATCAGCATGAACTGCTATGTATAAATTCCATTTTATACTTGAGGAACTAAAGACTGAAGTTGGAAAATCTCCTATTGACTTACATTAACAGAAAGCCTACCAAATCAAAACAAAAAAAGTCATAATATAGTAGTTGCCAACTTTACATTACTAAAATGTTGATCTTGGTGTATTTTTGTATACTGAAAGAACTGTGTGTGCCAATTGTCATAACAATTGTCAAAGCAACCTAAAAACCTAATACACTTATTATTTTATAAAAACACTATTAAATTACTTTACATTTGTAATAAACTCAACGAAATAAACAAGACTCGCATTGCATTGTACAAGGACAAGGTCACAAATTAGGGGATTATTGGGATGAGTTTCCTACCTCACTGGTATTACTGTGGCCAGTCTAAGCATTTTATGTCATTTGGGGGTTTTTTTTCGTGTCTTGGCAAACGTGTACAGCAGGGGTCTCCAACATGGTGTCAGAGTCTGTGAGGTGCCCGCCAAAGCACATTGTATTGCAACCCATTCTCACTCCCAAGGCTTCAAAATCTGAAGCATGTTCAAACGCCGTCAGTGTCAGTATGAAGACGCGAAGGGTGCACCAACACCAAGCAAAAATGGTTTAAAATTAGGGAAAAAAATTGAGTAGTTACCGTCCAGAAGCGGCATGATCCTGCAGATCATCGCATACGTTGACGTCGCATAACGCGACAGCATCATCTTCCAGGATGCCCTTTCGTCTATATCCGAAGCTGAGGGATTAGCATGAAAGCAACGGAGTTCCCATTTCATCGATTTAGTGACGCATAGGGGCACCCTTTGCGTCTTCATACTGACGCTGAAGGCGTTTGAACATTTTCCAGATTTTGACCCCCCTGGGGAGTGAGAATGTGTTGCCTATTAATAGTCTCAATTGTAATATTTATTTATTACATATTTTTTTATTTTAGCTTGGTTTAAACAATACTAAAACATATCAACAAGTAAAACAAAAATGTTTTGAGATGATTATATCAAAAAGTAGCCCTTCAGATTGTTTAGCCCTTGCCCACAAAGGAAAGATTGAGACCCCTGGTCTACATACTGCAGAGATTCAAAGGTGCACACATTCCAATGGTTGTTCACAGATGCCCAAATGAGGAAACACGTAGTGAGAATACAGTATCTGCAATCACAGACATTCATAAAGGATTCGATTTCTCAGAGGACCGCTCAGTTAGCTGAAAAACTGTAACTAATTTGCTATTTTTAAAGATATTTTGTGAGAAAAAACGACTGAATGGATTCTGACAGGAACAAAATCACAACTTAAGAGGTACGAATAGGATTTTGGTTCATAAACTTCAGGCTTGACTCTGGGCCAAAATCAAAGACTTGTGAACCACACAAGACTCCACCTTATTAGTCTCGCGTAGCCAGACCTTCAATACTGAAGGTTTGGTGTTTTTCGCTGCTTTTTTTGCCAATGCCCGCCCACAAGGCTGTTTGACCGACAAACAACCAATCACAGTTTGTTTCGTCTAGCTTCACGTTTCGGATCGTGGAAATGTCCCCACAATAACGAACCATTTGGCAACAAGTCAGTCATTTAAATAACCAGCTGCAACCAAATAGAATCTAAATAAACATCATTGCTCACCATAGAACAACGGTGTGCACATTATCAACAGCCACTCCAAAGAGACGCTCCCAGTAAACATCTGTTTGAAGCATATCTCTCCATTTTTTAACACCTACAAGTAATTCGGGAGAACCAAACGCCAGCCACAATTTTTTTGACTCCACTTACTGCCTTAAGCAAAACTATGGGACGTCTTTTAGAGAGTCTATACCAGGAACTTTTATATTTTTGAGAATGCAGTTTAGCTGATCATGATAACTGCTCATTATTAGCCACTTAAACACTACTGATTCTTTTCTTTGTACAAACGTCATAGCTTTGCTTCCCGGTGGACCGAGAATAATCACGACACTCGCATTCTCGGAATTTATTTCAACAAATCAGAAGACGACTTTGACATTCTCACAGTTTCCAGTTAAGTGTACGATACACATCAGATGTTTAGCCATCATTCTGTGGGCGTGACGTCTGAGGCTGAGACTACCACCTTATACACTTTTGATAATATCTGTAAAATGCAAATCTAGTTTATGATCTCTGAGCTCACGATGGTTTGATAACGTGTACTCGGAGATCTGGAAAGGGCCATTGATCTCTCCGCAAAACCACTATACTAAAATTTTCCACGATGACATCATGGCCCTCTGGCACGTTTATTTCTATGGCCAGTGTGGATTTTGGATCTTGTCATTGAGACCTGGTGTTGGTTCCATTGAGCCTGCCAGTGTTTCAAATATGCATGAAGGTGCACAATGTCTTAAATGGGCAGCGCTGGTTTGAATAAGTGCAATCTGACTGACCGCCGATAAGACACTGGCAGATGACAGATGGCTGTCATCACCAATTACATGCCAGTTTAAGGCTGTTGAAATCTGTGGTCGAACAATGAGAAGCATCAGGTGTGCGGCGGTGCTCCAAATGCATATCTGTGGCAGTAACTGAACCTGCTTTGATTAGGATCAATGACTGTCTGTGGTTTCATTAAAGGCCAATCAGTAAATTCGATCACTGGCTTTAGGCCCGATGATGTTGGGCTCCTACCTGGGTCAAAGATCAATTAGCTTTGCACATTGCTTTGGTGATTCCAGCATTAACCTGCGACTCCGTTCTGGTTGGCCCAAAAATGGGTGCCAGGGGATATTAGCTTCCTTCGCAGCATGAGCTGGCCGGCATATCACTTTACAAGGAGCTGCATGTGAAACTGATCCCTCATCAGAAAGAAGTGGGTGGGTTCAAAGGCTAGCATTATTTAGCTGTCTGAAAGAGGTTGGATAAATTAATCATGAAACTGAGGATTGTGACCGTGACACAACCACATTTGATAAGACACAGGTGGTGTTTTCAGGGTGTGGCTCTTTTGATTGAATTGATCATTTGAGACGGGTAATTGATGTTATGCAAGAGCTTTTGTCCTTTATTCTGCAAGGGGAGAGAAAGACCCAGAGAATAGACTTTTATGCACTGATTTTTGAATTGCTGGTTTA
Source organism: Paramisgurnus dabryanus (assembly GCF_030506205.2). NCBI lineage: Eukaryota > Metazoa > Chordata > Actinopteri > Cypriniformes > Cobitidae > Paramisgurnus > Paramisgurnus dabryanus. The sequence goes on from NC_133347.1 coordinate 16,749,378, forward strand.
TGTACGTATGCCGCAAACAGATCCTATCAATTATTAATAATGACACTTGTTTGTTTTACATGTTTATGCAATTGGCAGATGCTTTTATCCATAGCAATTTTTAGTGCATTTAAGAACATAGCCTACTTTTTAAATAACGTAGTGCTTGAGCTACAGGAACACCAGGTACCTTAAATTTGAGTTGTTTTTGTAAAATGGTTATATATATATGGTTTGCAAGGTTTGTGTGCAAAGTATGCAAGTACCCATTCCCACTGCAAACAGGTGTTAAGATCTTTTTCAGACAGAAACAAAATGTTATGCCAGATTTAGACACCCTTTACTGCAGACGTTTTTCATTTTCTGGGATGTCACATCTGGAGTAGATCGAGCAATTGTTTATGTGTGTGTTTGTGTAATGGGGTGAATAAAAACTGGGGTGGTAGGTCTTGTCAGCTGAGGATGGAGAACGTAGAAAAATCATGTCTGAAGGCTGCTGGAGGAGTGGCCTAGTTTCTTTAGCAACCTACTTACAAACTTCAAAACCTAAGCAGGCGGTGGAATTCAGATGAGGTGATGAATCCATTAGGAATGTTTGTGGCTGAAACTATGCCAAATGTTAGGGTGTGCGTGTGTGTGTGTGTACTTGTCTGTGTCTGAAATAAAGCCAATCGGCCCAGAAACGGACACTTAATGGTTTTTGTTTAGAGTTTTACATCCTCTAGCCAATTCCTGCAACAATGGAGTCTGTAAGGCCTGTGATCAATCTACAAACTGTTGCTGAAACATTCAATAAGACATGACCATAGGGAAGGAAACAAATCTTTTGTTAATATCTTAGTTGTTTTTTCTAAGCAGCAATTGGCATTAAATGGAGATTAAACAAAATCATTTGCTTAAGTATGTATCTCACATGTTTCTTCTGTGAAAAAGACCTAGAAATCTTCAATAATTTCACAAAATGGGCTGACACTGGATAAGTGGTGATCAAAGGCAGAGATTTCAATATACTTCAATGACAGAGAGACATTTCACATTTAATTCATTCAAAAGCAAATTGTCGAAGCTGTACAGACTTAAGATGCAAAATCACTAAAGATGCAATTAGAAAAATTGCAAATGATGAAAATCGGAATTTTAAAAATAAAGAAACTGAACCACACTTTAGGGGGCACTGTAATGCATTTGGCTGCAACATTCAGGTTGCATTTACCATTTACCATTTAAGTCCAAGGTCTCACACGGGACCCAAGTTTAAATGTTATCCACGGTGTTTTCCCACTCCCACCCTGTCTTTTTTCAGTCTCTCTTTACTGTCCTTTCTGAATGAAGGTAAAAGGCTCAAAAATCTCCTCAATTGTTGTCTATTTCTCAGTGCAATATCTAAGACAAAGTTGGTACGTAAAGGAAATAAGACTTCCAGCTAATCTCCTAAGCTACATGAAAAAGGAGCCAACTGTTGTGTTTTCTCACAAAAACAGAGAATGGTTACATAGAGGTGATTGGTGGTTGAATTGCATGGCTAAAGGGGGGACTGGTTTGAATTCCAATCCTATTTCACGGGAATCTTTCTGTACCCACAATAGCAGAATCACTTTTTAATTAAAAATCTTTATTGTAACTGTTATTTTAGGCCATGTTTACATTAATGTGTTTACGCATTACTTTTGCCACGTTTACGTCTTTCTTTTAGACTACTCCACCATTTTCGACCCTCATAAACGGAGTCGTCCGTAAAAGCTGCAGAACCTGTTTTAGTTTGAAATCTCTGGGGTCGTGCTGCTGTGTAAATGAACGTAGATAGAGTCTTATATAAACTAAGAGCTAGTTTTAACGTAGCGCATCATTTTTAAAGTGAAAGTGATTTTTATTCAGGAGGTTTTGCCCAAAATAGTAAACATCTACCAACCAACTATTATAAACGCGATATTAGATAGATTAGATATTAGATGTTTTAACATGTATCCTAATAGAGAATGTCTAGTTTATATGTCTTTTTGTATTGTTGGGATTAAATATTGTTTTAATGTTGTTTACTGTATGTTTTGTTTCAATTTTATTAGGTTATTACGAAAGATAGACTGTAATTTTAAACAACATATAGCGCATTGTAAAGTCCAATATGAATGGAGAAATGGAAAGGGTCAGACATAATTTTCGAGTTTAAGTTTTGTTTGCTACTTTAAAACTAATTTTGTTTCATATAATTTGTCTCTTAAAGGGGGGGTGCATGATCTCTGGAAACCAATGTTGATATTTGAAATCACCTAAACGAACACGCCCCTACCCTAATAGAATCTGGACCTTCTTTTGACAGACCCGCCCCACACATACACAACCCAGGCAACAATGTCGGTTAGTAGACACGCCCCTTACTGCTGATTGGCTACAAGTGTGTTTTGGTACTCGCCCGACTCTTTTTCCAAAGTGTCTTTGATTTCATTTTAAACAATGTTTTGTTGAGTAGTTTTGTAATTATTTTAAATTAATATGAACATTTAAGAGAACACTGTGCAGTATTAATGTTTGCAATGAAATTGTTGTTGTTGTTTTAACAAATTGCAAAATCATATTATTGTGTATATCAATAGCCGCCCACCTTTTTGTCATGAGCCTTGAAAACACACCACACATGCACAGAGAACAGCGACAGGTAAAGGCAAGTTACTTGAGAAGTTATTTGGTGTTTCTCTGACAAAAACAGTCAGTTCGTAAGAAAATGTTCAAATGGATTATAAAATCACCAATATGAACTCTGACAGTATAAAACATAATAGCATGACATGGCTGAAGAATAAGGTAAGCTATTATTAGAGTATTAAGTTATTTTAAACTTTTATGCGCATACCCAATGTGGGCGACTGGTCATGTTTCATGTGTTTATGGTTGTTTATAGTGTATAGTGGGACGAAGGTATTTTTGGAAATACCAGTGTAGACAAGAATTGTTTTCTTTTTAAAATGCCCTTTTAAAACGCAAATGCTTTAATGTAAACAGAGCATTAGACAACACTGAGCTAGTGTATGTTAGATGTTGGAATGATGGCTCCAAGCAGGTCGCAACAGCTCTGTGGGAGTTGAATCTGTAATGCTAGGGGGTGGGAAGTGGGAAAGAAAGGATTGAGGAGGATGGGAGAGAGAGGCAGAGCTTTAGATGTGAGTAGGATGAGAGTTTGGGTTCGGGAGAGTGCGTGTTGTGTAACAGCAGTCAGGCTGTAATGCACCGAGCACTAACTGCGAGTCTGCAGGCCCCCAGCGCTAAAGGGCTAATGACACGCTCTCCATGCTCACCACATCCCTTTCCTCATTACCACAGCAGTAAAGTCACAGTGGCGATGAAAGCAGTCAAATCAAGCAGCCTTCATGCATGAAAGAGGTTGTGTGTGACTGCACGTATTAATGAGAACTCAACGACATGTGACATGCCGATACGTCCCTTTATGACAGCTGAAATAGATCCTGGGAAAAGTGCTTTTGTTTTTCCCGAACCAGTCAAACAGAAGGTTCCACATTGGACGTGTTCCGCAAATCTCTGATTTCTCTCCAGATATGCCATTTGATGGACCTTCTGTTAAACTGGGTTGCGTACTAAATCGTTCAATATGAAAAGGTTTGACTTATCCTCCGCAGATATAAATGCTTTTTATATTGCATTTCTGCACCTTCTTCCGCTCTCTCTTTACCCATTTGTCCCAAATCTGTCGTTTTTCCTGTGCTATCATCTTTGGTTTCAGTCCAATACTATGAATAATGTGGCTGCTGCTCTCTTATCAAGACAATGTACACTGTCCTTCACCTGCTGGGTGTTTAATTGTGCTTAAGCTGACTCTTGCATCTTTAAAACTAATGCACGCACACACACAAATACAGATCATTGAGGTCTATAATACCTGGAGAAAGCTATTTATCCAAATGTCAGATGCTGGACTGGTGTGAGCCCTCCTGGGTGTATGTGACCCACATGAGATCATCTTTGCTAAAGGGAAGTCAGGTACAGGTATTTTAACCAATCATCTGAGCCATAAATGTGACATCCTGACAATGCTGATTGGCTGCCCTGCACTAGCGATTTTTCTTAAAAAAGCCAGCAAAGTGGTGTCGTTTCGGCCATGAAGCGTGCAATGGATAATGCTAACCAGCCCAATTTTGATCTTTGACATGAAAAATATAGCAAACTTTACTTTTTGATCTAAAGTTAAAGCCAGTTTACTCAAGAAGAGCTAAATTTCTCATCATCTAAATGTAAGATCACATCTCCAAATAAGCATGCATGTAGCGCTACCTTCTACCTACAAGACATTTATTTACATTTATATTCATGCACCTGACACAATGCATTTAATTTGTACATTTTTTATCCATTTGTGTGTTATCCGCTCGCTAATTTTTATTTCCATAACTAAATCCGAGATGACCATATATATGGACTCATGGACATGGATTGTTTACAAATTATTAATATATTGCTGTCTGTGATTAATTGGTGTCGGAGCCTCGAGACTGCAGTGTACACTGTGAGTTTATACAATTTCCTGTAAATGTAAAATAAGAATAAATAGTGCTCATTAACATCTATTTAAACATTATCCTCTGTCTAGTGAAATCAGTGGAGGCTTGGGCCCAAAAACAGTTTTCCTTACGTCATGACTTAACAAGCGGATTCCAATGCTCTACCAGTTGAGCTAACAAAACATATTTGTTATGAAGGTATGCAGATGTGGAATGATTCTCAGTAGGATGATACACATGAGAGTCCAAGAAGAAGATGAAAAGGCAAAACAAGAAATGATATTGCATGTTAAGTGTGTTTATACATTTTAATATTAATATTTAATGTGAGTTGTTGTTGTTGTCTGTGAGTCGGTGATCTGCATACTGTGAATGGTTTTAATCAGTTGATTTTATTGTTTGATTTATTCTGTTTAAATGCAAAGGACTTGCAAAGGAGTAAAGGCCAAAATCATTGATTACAAACACCATTAAATCTGGTACACTGCTTTAATCAGGACACTTAAATGCTTAATGTGTGTATGTGTGTGCGTGTGGATTGGGGAGACAGAATTTGTGAACCAGTTTAGGAGTCAATAAAACTGTGTTGCATGGTCTTACATGGTTTATTATTCACATCAAAAAGAATTTTTTTAAAGGCAGTGTCTTTCTCATTCCACTGAATAACAAACACAATACTGTTTGATATTTATTTCTCTATGATTGAGTCCAAACACGCTGTCAAGGAGCAGTTTTTCCACAAAGCTGATTTGATCCAGGTTCGGATTATAGTCAGACTACAGACACTTCCTATTAATTTGGAAAGCTATTAAACATGCATAGTATTCTCCATAGTATAATAAAAATAGGAAAGCAGAATTTACCCTAAATACAGAAAGGCGTTCAGAAGTAAGCCATAATTCAGATCTCACTCCAGAGGGAGCTTTTATTTGGCCTGTGCTTCGTTCAGTCAGAGCTGCTAAGCCCTCCATCCTGCAGGGTATTTAGTTGAGTCTTTTTGTGTGTACCAAAGACTGCTTATATCTCTGCTCTGTGTCCCAGATTGTATTGTGTATTGCTATGTAGTGTATATTGCATTCGTGAAATATAAATGGAGTTTAGATTTTATAAAACACTGAGAGATCTTTCTCTAAAATGTGGATATCAGCATTTAGAACGGCACCCTAATCAACTCTTAAAATGAATTTCAAAAGGTGTTATAAAGGTGTATATATATATATATATATATGAATAATTTGAAAACCCTTTTATGTCCTCTAGCGTTCTTTAAAGAATCCTTTATCACTTTGATCAACCTGTTTATTTGTCAGATGTTGCCAATGCTGCAGTGTTTTTGTAGTACAGCATTTCATACCAATGAGTCATTTTAGCTATTTGGGACATTTAAATTCCGACTTTGGAGTCTCTTTACAAATCTGCTGGCTTTGTCTGTGTTTTCTGATTGTGTTGAATTGTTCATCTCCTGCGCAAAATGAATTTAATGAAGCAACAGGATTATCCAGTGTTAATTAAATCCTCACTGGCAGTTGCCAAATAGACTTGGATTAGTTCATAAGAAAACTGTATTAGGTGTTAACATACTGTACTGTATGTGCATGTGTTTGCATTGTCGCATAAAACACGCATATGTGTTTTACATTATCTGATGTTATGGGGTTTCAATTTAGTCTTTCCTTTCCCACCTGGTGCTCCTGTCTGATTTTTTCTATCACGCTGTGGCTGTATTCTATCAGCATCCAATTACTTCAGCTATTTAAAACGAATGTCTTCCTTTTCCTAAAGCCATCTTGAACCATCCAATCTGTTTGAAAAGATATTACAGCTACTTTCTTATCTTCCAAAAAACCTTTCCGCCCCTCGCCAGCTGAATTTAGATGGCAGGCTATCACACAGGCAGAGAAAGATCTACTGTGGTGCGTGTAATTGTATTTTCATTTTCGTAATGGTATTGAATCATATTGTACATCCATAAAATTGTCAGAGGGTTGGATTGAGGGATTTAAACTTTAATGACTTTTTCCTTCCTTTGCTATAGGTTTTAATGTGTTCCCTTTTAACAGGTGATTCTTCATTGCGCACTGATAATATTGGACCTTTACTGAGGACCTACAGTAATAGTTAGCTCCTTGTATGCGCTCTAGACAAAGGCTTATTATGTAAACAAATGGGCTTCAGTCTAATCTTATAAACAAATGTGTTGGTAAACAAATAACAGCTTTCTAAATAAACTTTATAAACAATAGACTTTCCGACAAAACAAGATTTTCAAGACGCTTTGCAGACAAATGGATATATAAATAAAAGTGTCACCCCACTCGTGTCTCTTTCACCTTCTGCTTCAATAATCATTTGTTGCATTTAAAGTCTGGCACCTTGAGTAAAAATATCTCACTCGCTTTCCTTTGTTTCATTTGCCATGCATACGTGAGTATTTTTAGTAAGAAGTTGTTATTCTAAGGTTTATTTTGAACGTAATCATCAAAACAGATGGATTGTTACTGCTATGTGAAGCTAGGCTCGTGAAGTGTGATATCATGCGTGCGTGTCTGGTTTTATTATTGCTCCTGGGTTGTGAAACAAGTGTTGAGAGAAGGGTGTACAAATTCCACTGACAAATATATCTTTATCTTCTGGCTTTTTTCTGCAGGTATGGAGACATGGTCCCTAAGACCATAGCAGGAAAGGTGTTTGGCTCCATCTGTTCTCTCAGTGGGGTGCTGGTCATCGCTCTGCCTGTTCCAGTAATCGTTTCAAACTTCAGTCGTATTTACCATCAGAACCAGAGAGCTGACAAGCGCCGGGCTCAAAAAGTTCAGGTCGGTGGATCTTAAACTCTCCCTGTACTTACAGAAGTATAATTTTCCATCTTATTAAAGGATATGGCTCCTATAGGATAGTTTTAAAGCTTACATAACACAAACTGTTTCTGCTTATCTCATGTTAATATCTTTATATTAGATCTCATGAGTATCTGTATAGAGTAGTATTACATCCATCATTTAATGTTTCTTTTGTTTTTATAAAAGACAGATCAGCTGTACCGATTCTTTCTGAATAAACCCCAACCCAAACTCCTGGGTTGCAAAGCAAGTCACGAGCAAGCAACACACACAAAACATTAATCCAGGATGTCTGGAAAACGTATGATTCACTTCATTTTCGTGTTGTTTACATAATATGCAATTGCCAACACAACACAGACATTTGATGCAGTTTTACTTACCGCCTGTCAATTATGACTTGGTTGGGAATGCCCCATTTCAACGAAATCCAGCGTGCAACTCCGCTTGGAAAGCTGAACAAGCTTAAATTTCCCTCACAAATAACAACACACTTCTTTGGTGACGTTGATTTGTGTCAGTGTCAGCTCTTGGTTGGTGTGTGTGTGTGCGCTATTCCGGTTAAAGTGTCCATATAAGGACTTCCACTGTACTTCCTGCACTGAAATTTCCCATAAATGAAATAAAGCAAGATTGTTACACAAGAATTTTTCATGTTCGAAACAAACTTTCCAAGCTTGTATGAACCCTGGCGAAGTGCATTCGGCACAGAAACACTCGGTAATACATCCAACTGCTTTTTTGACACTTTGTCTATTTTTAGCATGAGGAATAGGGATGCTCCGATCAAGATTTTTCCAGCCGATACCAATCACCGATTTGTAATCTTCGTGATTGGCCGATACCGATTCCAATACTGATTTTTTAAAAGCTCATATGCAAGCTCTTTGATGACTGTAACTGTTAAATTTTTTCTAGATAAAATAATACCACGGATGTTGCCTTTGTTATATTACTTGCAGTAATTGGGTATATTATTGTTTTAATAGAGACTCAAATAAATAAGCACAACAAATATTGATTCTGCAAAGAGAAATTTAATATGGCTTTAAAATGGCTTATGTCTCCTAAAATTACTGAAAATAAAACACTTCACAGTCTTTACTGTATTTATTAAATATACATGCATTCGTATGAAGTATAAAAAATCTTTAGTCAAGAGCAGAGAGTGATTTTATTGAGAGATGAATTAGGTTACTGCAGCTTTAAGACATGAGAGAGAGAGATCGCTCTGTTCATGTGCACTGATGACAGGCTGCTGTGTGTGGGCGGCGGCTGAACGCAGACAAGCAGCTGTGAGGAAAATAAAAGTTTAAACGCTCGAAACTTTAAAACGCATGCAAATAATAAACTTTTGGCATGAGGATGCAATTGTCCGTGATAGATATGTGTTGTATACGCTGTTTGGGGATGTGAAGACGCCTCACGCTGTTGACTGGAGCGCGTCCGCATAGAAAATACGCATATCTCTGTAAAGGCGAGCACCGCTCAGATTTAGCGAGCATCGATCGAGTCATTTATTGCCATTATCGGCCGATACCGATCAGCGGCCGATCGATCGGAGCATCCATAGAATCTAACTCTTAAAGGGATAGTTCACCCAAAAATGAAAATTATGTAATTAATGACAAACCCTCATGTCGTTCTATACTCTTAAGACCTCCGGAACACGTTTAAGATGTTTTATATTTAGTCCAAGAGCTTGTTGACCCTTCATTGAAAATCTACGAACGGTATACTGTCCATGTTCAGAAAGGTAATAAAAACATCATCAAAGTTGTCCACGTGACATCAGTGGGTCAGTTAGAATTTGTTGAAGCATCGAAAATACATTTTGGTCCAAAAATAAAAAAAATTACGATTTTATTCAGCATTGTCTTCTCTTTCGCATCTGTTGTGAAGCGCATGCGCGAGACTAAAGTCACGTGACTGCAGTGACGCGGATGACGTGTTATCCTCAGACATGTTTGCGAAGTGTTTTTTCCAAACTTATAGTGTGCGTCTCCCTCAAACTGTAAACAAAGCCCGGGCGCACAAAAAAAAACTGCTGGGGCGCACCAGATAACACGTCAGCTGTGTCATACGTCATCTGCGTCACTGCAGTCCCGTGACTTTAGTCTTGCGCATGCGCTTCACAACAGACGGGGAAGAGAAGACAATGCTGAATAAAATTTTAATTTTTGTTTTTTTGGACCAAAATGTATTTTCGATGCTTCAACACATTCTAACTGACCCACTGATGTCACATGGACTACTTTGATGATGTTTTTATAACCTTTCTGGACATGGACAGTATACTGGTCGTGATTTTCAATGAAGGGTCAACAAGCCCTTAATATAAAAAATATTTTAACTGTGTTCGGAAGATAAACGGAGGTCTTACGAGTTTGGAACGACATGAGGGTAAGTCATTAATAACATTATTTTTATTTTGGATGAACTATCCCTTTAAGCAGTGTTAATAAATCAGAAGTCAAGAAATAGCTTTAGACCCCCCGTTTATAAGAAATGTCAGAAATGTTCACATAAACGCTCTGTGATAGTAATGTGGTATCAGATGATGACTGACTGATTATCATATTCATGTACAATAATATTTACATCAAGGTAGTTTAAAGAACACCAAGGTATTAGCAGGTCTGTTACTCTGGTACACTGTATACTTTATTGCTAGCGACAGGGCATGGATGTTCCTGTTCCAGTTTTAGAATAAAAGACAAAGGAAAAAATCTAAAGCTTACATTTTCTCCCCTACAAACCACATTAACTCGAAGATGGTCTTTCCTTGAAATGTAGGTCTGTTGTCTTGCCACCAGTTTTTCTTTTATAGTTCTGTGTTTGTTCCTGTTGATATCCACCCAACCATGTTGCTTCCTTTACTCCACTTGTCTGATGAATAAGGTTATTAAACTTGTTTGTTTCCATGTGCATGACGAATAAGAGCACTAGTTCCCGATCCTTTTCTGTCCCCATACGAAATAACACCTCGTACAAACAGCCTTAATGTTGAATTAAGCCTTTCTCATCCCCTGGGGAAATGAAGGGATGACCTGTCACTGGTTTAATGGTAGCATGCTGTCAAAAGATTAAGTCTAGACTCTGAATGAGTTCCCAGCAGGGTAACATGCCCTGCGTCTATCCATCTATCACTCCGTCGCTCCCTGCCCTCCTCCTAACATTTCTCTCCTTCTCTCTGAAGGTTATTTAGTTTGGGTGCAATTATCTGTTAAATCAGAATCGGCCTCTCGGTTATATTGCTCTGTTAATAACATAAATGAATGTTTTTGGAAATTAGTTCGATTGCAGAAAAACAACAAGGTCACGACTTTGTTCCAAATACTGGTGATACTTACCGTCTACTCCTAATGCACTCATCACTATCATTATAACGTCTCATAAGTGACTGATTTTAAATACTGTCCTAGGTAGCAGCATGCATCACACAGAGCTTTACACTGGAGACTTGACTCACTATTGATTTGTTTTGAAGTATTCGCTGTTAGCATGATGCTGAGCTTGCGATGCAATACTCTAATCAAACCATGGTAAAATAGTGGTGTTATTTATGCTAAACTATTTTTATTTATTTAGATTATTTTAATCCGCATTACCGCCATTTTTGCAAACACTAAGGGGTGGTTTCCCAGACAGGGATTAGACTAGTCCTAGCCTAAAATAAATTTAAGAGCTGTCTCAACTGAAAAAAGCTTGCACTGACATATCTTAAAATACATCAGTGCCCTTTGTTTTGCCTCAAAATGCACACAAGTAATAATTTTAGTAAGGCACGTTTGTTAAAACTAGTTATATTTCCTAAATAAACTAAGGCCTAGTTCTGGCTAAAGCTTATCTCTGTCCGGGAAACCACCACAGTGCATTCTGGGGTGTGCATTGTAGTGTAGTGACTACATTATTTGCTCCTGTATAGCTCAGTGGCAGAGCATGTTTAAATGTAAATTTGTTTATGTTTTGGCATACCAATTACAATTTACTACAAAAATCATGGTAAATCTATGGTTACTGTAGGAAAACCATGTTTAATTTGCGATAGATTAACTTTAAAAAAAGTATTTTGTATTTTTTGTAGTAAAACCATGGTCATTTTCCTAAAGGGTATGCGACTATGTTGCATTAAAATGCTGCCTGTGTTAACAGTTCTCTAGGGTTTGCAACATATCAAGTGTGTGTGTGCGTGTGTGCGTGCATGCGTGCGTGTGTGAATTAAGAGACGTCAGCTTCTGCACCCAGCGGTACGTTACACATGCAGTCATGGAGTTAATGTATGCTGATGAGAAATTAATGTATGCAAAGATTTGGACAGATTAACAGGGCCACAGTGTCGCCGCGGGCAAAATTTCTTACAGATTTAGCATTTTATTTAATGTTAATTTACAGTTTATCTGGGATGGCAAACTTAACCCAGAAATCCTTGTTTTCCCAATGCAGCAGTGCCCGGTTTGCACTTTATCTCAGCTTGGATCAAGCTTAACCAAGTTTTGATGTTAATTTTCACAAAAGTGCTGTCCTAAACGTTTTTTATCCCTTCTCCATGTGGCCTCGGGGAGATGCAAGTTTAGTTCCAATCCAAACGAAAGCAGCCAAATGTGACGAAACCTGCCGGGACCATTTGAAAAATGTGCTGTGTGTGTGCGTGCGGGTTTTAAACTATCCCTCAGCTGTAACTAATAAAAGAGCGATCTTAGTGCCTGAATCTGCCTTGAGCCCTTGGTTAACCTTCGCCATTCAAACAGCTGTGCATACTCTCCACAGAACATTAGAGAGAGAGAATGAGCGAGAGAGGGGACAGATAGCCAGTAGCGATGTTCATTCAAATGACAGTCCTTCCACAAATAGCACTCCCATAGCTATTGGGAAGGGCCTGATGTTTGTCAGTTTTAGGAGGTGACCTTTCTCCATCTCACCTGTCGTACCAGACAACGCAATTCAAAACACTGAGCTATAACTTTACAGCAGGAGTTCTCAGCGCCGTATTGGTACACAACCAATTTTTAGGTTACAAAAATCCTGTGACCACCCCCTCCAACAAAACTATTTAAAAATTAAGAATTAAGCAAAATATTAAGCTGTTTACAATTTAGGATGTCACACATATTTTACTTTTTAGTTTCCTGTCGGTTTCATTTTTATAGACACTTTATTACGCAACTCGTTTGACAGCTTGATTCTGATTGGCCAGCCGCGACATGCAGGTTGGTAATTGTTTCAAAGCAGCTTTATATGGATAGAAGCAGGGGAAAACACAAAAAACCGACAGACAACATAAGTAGCAAAATACAGCAGCTATGAAAAAACTTTACAAGCGAGCGTATTAATAATGTAACGTATAGAAGAGGGGGCTAAGTTAAGCCAATGTCGGCTGACTCCCTGTGGTTGAAAAACCACCTAGGAGAAAAACCTCCCGATGGAGAATAAACGGGTTCCGCCGGTGGTCGTTGGTCAGGCATCGCCTGGGCATCACGTTGAAAGCCGGTCAGTAGATCAGTGGTGTGTTAACCTCCACGGCAGCCGGAACTGGGTCTGTTTGTCCAAATGTCCTTGGGTTCGAGGACGAGAAAGGGAGAGAGAAACAAAATCCTATTAGCGTAGGGGCCGTTCGCATGTAATGCAAGTGTCACACAGTGTTGTGGTTTAATATCTGCTTGGTTCCAGACAGGCTAGCTATTGCGGCATTAGTATATTACCCAGACGAGTTATGTGAATGCTTTGTTCCGTACAGGCTTACTATTGCGAGATAAGTATATTTACTAGACAAATTATGTGAATGCTTTGTTAAAGAGAAAAGTCTTAAGTTATTCCTAGATAACAGCTGCTAAAAACTAACAACACACGGTAACCCAGATGCTGCAAATCATTTTGACAGTTACAGTTTAATCTTACTCAAAATGAAATATAATGTCTTTTAACTTATTTCCAGCCAGCATTTTTTGTGATTTTCACAAAAGTTTTACAAAATTCCTTCTAGGAAAATTTTCTTCTAAAAATATATAAACATACAAATATATCAAATTTTTTTTTTTTTTTTTTCAGAGAAAGACAATTTCATAAAAAAAATTTCTCTCTGCTTATAAACTCTGCTTTTTATGGAAAATACAAAATGTTTTTTTTTAAGGAATTTTGTTAGAGATCATATTCAAAACGATTATTAAAACATACACAGTTAAAAATGAGTAAATAACGTTTTGGCTTCAGTTTTTTGTAAATTGAGTAAGTGGATAATCGCGGTATTGCAGATTAACATAAAAATTCATCAGGAACACGTTATTTTTCTGCAAATGTTTTCTCTTAATTGACGAGATAACTCGTCAATAGCGGGGAAAGAGTTAATAACATATATGACATTATATTTACTAATTATTAAACCAAATAACGTGTTTGTGACATTTTAACGTCTTATCTCAAAATCGAAAGTAATTTTTTTTTCTTACGGAAGGTCTCCATTCATTAAAAATGAGCAAGTAAAATATTTCAAATCACTTTTTAATGTTCCTTACCTTACTTATGAGGTAAATAGCCATGTAATAAGTGGAATAATATCCACTTCAATCATCAAATAAGCCCCTCCAGTGTGATACCATACAACTCTAATGTTGGTAAACTCTGCATTGGTACTTACTACACCAAAATTGTGGATCCATATTAACAACTCTTTCCAGCAACCAGACCATTATGACTAAACCAAACGTCAGCTTTAATATTACTGCAGTAAGATTATTGATTGCATTACAGATATATACGTATATAGGCTTTTTTACAGCAAATCACAGGTACCTGTTAGACTCCAGACAGCACTTTCTGCAGTATCTGTATTATCAAATGGAGATTGATTCAGCTTTGGGCCTTTGCTTCTTCTTTAGAGCACTCTAGGGTTTCCCAGAACGCCCTGGACTTAAATCATTTCACGCACGACATCTGGGTTTGATGCAGAGCTATCAGAGTGAGCGTCACCTTAATAAAACTTTGATCAAAGTGAGGAAGGCTTCAGATTTTATATGCCGATAATTTTATCATTCGCTAGCTGATTGTGTCCCGCCTCACGCACATCCACTGCAGTTTTATCATAGGGACTGCAGCAAACTTTATACACTACGGCTACTTGTTAATAATGAATGCAAATCATCCCAGACAGAGAGCTATAGAGAACAGACAGATTCCTAGACATCAGACAATCTTTCATGACTGATCACACAACGATCTCATTATGCTCAAACTCTCACACAAAATTCAAAGGTTTGGGTTGTGTTTAAAGTTAGTTCGGGAATCAGAATTTTGATCACAGTTAGTCCAGTAATTGGAGTTGATTCATTAGCCAGCAATCAAACCACAACTCCTGACAACTGTATGGTTGCTTGTGTTAGTTCAGTAGTTTCTTGGTGTATGAGAAGCATATATTAATTTTTTATTTAGCATTTGCATAACAAGCAAGGACATTGTAAATGTGTGCATGCCTGGTCCTATAGCTTTAGCAGTATAAGTGGTGATTTCTAAGGCAACAACCAATTTATCCAATTCTTAATCATTATTAATTTAAGCATAACATTTGTGCTTCAGACGTGTTACAGAATGATGAATGCAGAATTCTTTACTTCCCTTAAGCTTTCAGCTTATCGATTTTTTGCTTGCTGGATGATAAAACAAGTTAGCACAATGTCATAGACTTATATTGAAAGAAAGGCGTATATTGAATTTTGGAGCTTTATCAAAACACTTCGAGGTGACAATTAAAACTTTTATCTCCACTTTTCTTTGGGTGAAACTTTCTGTGGGTAAAGATTGTGTTTAATAGACATAATCCATTTTAGCTTTTACAGCTTCAGTTTTAAAGATTGTCTAAAGTAATTTCCGACAATTGATTCTAAATATATTATGTTAGACATTTATTGCTTAAACATTTTACAAAGACTGTAAACTATGTGTTGCTGAATTGTGAGTTTTTTACTCTTTTAAATTCAGGATTTTTTGGGTGGCGTTAAAAAGTTTACTTGATGTGCACCAGAACCACAGAGCATGGCCCCGCCCCTAACACATTTACGAACATTCATTCAGGTTGGAGCAATATGCTTGTTCAACTTCATGTGGCGCCACAAGAATCAACAGCCGGTGTCAAGAGCAATTTGGTCCCCCCTGGCAATTTGGTCCCACTTATGGACCCTGATTGGTACCTAGCACTAATGCCTGGTCAAAAAATTGTCATTGCGATATCTCGTCTGCGTTCGCGGTCTAGTAAGCTAATTACGGTGTACAAAATAGAATATCATACAATTTTTTTTATAAAAGTTGACAAACTAATATTCATGTTGCAGACACATCAGTACTTTTGTGTCATCATCTGCTTTACAAAAAATACTTTTATTTATTTAAATTATTAACATACCTTACGAAATGTATTTTTTTATAGTTAAAATGTAGTAATCATGGCTTATAAATTATCATTTTAATGTGTGATTCAGCTATGT
Organism: Paramisgurnus dabryanus; assembly: GCF_030506205.2. Taxonomy (NCBI): domain Eukaryota; kingdom Metazoa; phylum Chordata; class Actinopteri; order Cypriniformes; family Cobitidae; genus Paramisgurnus; species Paramisgurnus dabryanus. The sequence goes on from NC_133347.1 coordinate 16,765,179, forward strand.
AGTAATCATGTTTTGTATAAGTAATTTATCAACATTACAAAGTACAAAAGTGGAAAGGGTAAGCTACAGTATAATAATCTAAAAGTAATAAAATGACACAAGCAATGTGTAGATCTCCCACCTATAGCCTCATTTATAATACTACTATATGAAACATATCATTTAAAAGACATCAATTGTAATTTTAACAATGTTCTTACTACATAAACATAAAGTGATTTTGTAGGAATTGTAATAAGGCGCTAAGAAAACTACCCATGAGGAGTTTTTTTTGCCAATGGAATCACGCGGGGGTCCCAAGTGGGCAGAATTGCCAGGGGGGACCGAATTGCTCATGACACCGGATGACGTCAAAGTACCGCAAGAGCGACTCACGAAATCATGAGTTTGCTTTTAAATCGCTCTCGCTTTCCTTTGACGTCAACCGGCTGTCGGTTTTTGCGACACCACATTAAGTCGAGCAAGCCTATTATTTGAAAATTGAGAGATAGACAGCAGCTTTCCCGCGAGTGGGCATGGTTTTAGCAACCACAGCTGTCACACCCCAAGGTTTACGAGTAGAGAATCCAGTCAATTTTTCCAAGATTTTGATCATTTTTTCCATCATTCAAATTTGGCTGGGTGGGTAACAACACATTTTTCTGTGAGGTTTTGTTTCATAGTTGTAGATTCTGTGAGGATGTATGTCATTGAACTGACTCACGGATTAACAGGGATTTTTTTAGGTCCTTCAGGTTCTGCAGTTAAACTGGAGCTTTAGGTATTTTTCTCGGTCTCGCTCAAAGCTACAGGTTTGGTTTTACACATAATACTCAATGACATTTACTTTTACATCTCACCAGTTGTAATTTAGAAAAGAAACCTAAGTATTTTCCAGTAGTTTTACACTAAAAATACAAATGCCTGAACAGCCAAGTTTAATGATTTAAAAAAAAACAATCTTGCTTTATACCTTGTAATTGTCTTACACTTACAAAAAATTGTTAAAGCGCAATGTGTAATGGTGTAATGTGTAAAAAGGATCTCTTTACAGAAATGCAATATAATATGCATAACTATATTATCAGTGGCATATAAAGACCTTATAATAAATGGTATTGTTTTTATTACCTTAGAATGAGCTGTTTTTATCTACATCTCCTTACATGGAAGTCACTATCAGGTTTCTACAGTAGCCCTAAACGGACAAACTGTTGCGTTTTGTCCCAAGTTGTCTCAGACGACAACATGTTGTTCCTGTGGCAGCTACCGTAGCTTCTCATTGCATTTCGAAATTGAAGTTGGTTGCAATTCGCAATCTCACCACTGGAAAACCCACATAACACCTTTAAGTGCAGTTTAGACAACTTTGATACAACTTTAAAGTATATGTTTTAGGGGATGATTGTACTGTATGTGATACAACAAATGGTACTGATCTCAGTACAGTGCACCTGTTCTTAGCCGTGAGATTCTCTGTCACATTGACAAACAACCACAGAGCTGCTGCAACCGTTTCTCCAACGCACCTTCTGCAGGGGTTGATCCACAGGAAAAATGTTTCTCATTTCTTTACACGATGGCCGAAAATTGTTCCTGCATTTGTTGGAAACACAAACGCTCTCAGAGGCCCAAACTGATTCCATTATGTGATGGCAATCTCCTGTGAAAAGAGCGGAGTTAGCACTCCTCTCACCCAGAGGGATTCCTGTGTGTGTTTGTGTGTGAGGGTTTTAATGATGGTGTATGTTCTTTCAATCTGTGTTCAAGTGTGTGTGAGAAATTAATGAACATCAGAATACCGGTTTGATCTCAGCGAGTGAACTGATGCAATTGAGACACAATTTGTTCCTCTTCAATAATTTAAAAACACACGCATGCGCTCATTGGGATGGGAAACATCTACAATGCAACAAAAAGAGCAGCCAACTTGCCTAAATTAATTCTGGGGGTGAGGTGACCTCTCACGGAGTGATAAGGGTGTGGGTTTATCTCGACATCTTGTGATTAGAGGAGTGCAAAACTTGGCTTGGATTTGGCTGTTTAGCAACCACGTAGCAACACACCAAAAAGGGTGTAACTGCATAGCAATCACCCAGAACACACAGTTTGAGAAATTGTGCCTGGGTAATCGCCACCTATATTTGACTGAAAATGTGATAAATGTATTGCATTGGCAATATAAAGCCTATTAATGATAGGAAAAGGCTTTTTTACATCTTAAAATTGAGAGGGGATCTGTTCTCTGTTACAAAATGAGTGAGTAAGTGAACAAATCAGACCGTTTTACGCCTTTGGAGTTGAGAAGATTAAAAATACTCTTCATTCATTGTAAATATTAAATTTTGATGTTCCTTAGAGGATTTGACTGGTGGTTCCACCTATCATCCATGCTGTGCTTATACAAATGACAAGTTTGAAGAATTTTAACAGCCTGACTGATCATTTATCATTACACAGCTGTGCTTACCGTAATTCAGAATTACAGACGTTTACTGTAATTTACCATTTCACAGCTGCGTTTCTGTAATTTACCATTCGGTTACATTTTTAAAGCAGATGAGCGAGCAAACGTTTTCCTCTCCTCTGCTCCGTGCACATATTTGCTACATAGCTGTCTGAGAGCTTCTGATTGGTTCAGTGGGTTTTGAAGGCTCTTGCATTTTTCATCATCTCATGATGGACAGCAATCCGTGTGAAAATCCATTTTGCTTCCTAAAGTATTTTGAATTACTCCTTCAACAGAGATCAGATTGAAACCCAGACCTTTGTGATGGAAAAGGCCTGGTAGACAGAGTTGTAACTTGGTCTCTGTGTGTGTGTGTTGACAGAAAGCCCGACTGGCCCGAATGAGAATTTCCAAGAGTGGCACTTCTGGCGCCTTCCTGCATAGCAAGCGAAATGGACTCAACCAGTCATTGGAGCTAACGGTGAGAACGCATTCACATACACAAACTTTTTCATTTTAAAGTACAAGTTGTTGGGATTATGTTCTCCGTTTGACTTCTTGTGGCTCATTGGATATACATTATGCATGATGCTTGCTAAAAAGTGCTAATCTCTCTCATGCAGCATTTTAGCGCTTAGGATAAAGTGTCAGGTTGTGTTGCTTTGCAAAGTAATGGATCCATGTGGCGTAAGCGCACTTCAACACGTAATAAAATCAATTATCAGATTTTCGTGTTTGTATAAACATCAGAATAATTTATTCAATAACATCCAGTTTATCGGGGCAGAAAGACGCAGTGATGAAAATGTCTTAGTGTTTCTAAACATTCTCATTAGTAAGCTGTGCGTAAATGTGTGTTTGACAGTGCGATCTGGTCTTTATTACTGCAGATGTTTAAAGCTGCCTTTTATAAAATGTCCTCATGTTTCTGAGGAACAATGAACTTTATGAGATTGAATATAAAGGACAAAGACAGATCCAAGAGAAATCCAAAGATAGAGAGAGAAAACAACATTAAAAGTACTTATTATGCTTCTCTGTAGTATACTTTATTCTGATTGGTCAACAGTGGCATTCAGATATGTTTGTTTGACCATTAAACTGTGTATTTGGCCATTATCTCTGGCAATCAAATCTCCTACACTATGCAAGTTTTATTTCTCCGTTAGGAATGAACTCAGCTGTCTCTTTTTTCAATAATAAACATTGTAATAAAATGAAGAGTTTGGTTCCAAAACACAATAAATCCATTTTGACTAATTTCGGTAAAAATGTGATTTCTATTCCAAGAAAGTGACAAGATGAAAACCAATATTTTCTGTTTGCAAACTTTCACATAGCATCTGTAGGTTATAATAACATAAAAATTTCAAATGCATAATTTGATTTTCAAAGATTTATTATAAAACTGATTATTTTTTTCTGTAAAATGCAATAAATCAAGTTTTTTTTCCAAACTGCTATAAATCTATTGAATGAATATCTTAATGTGCATTAATCTTTGCCATGTTATATTCATTTAGTTGACTAGTGGTATACACTGATTAAAAAAATAAACATTAATTGCATTGATCAAAACACTTACTTTGTCATATTAAGAACACTGTCATTGCTGCTGTCATCCTTGGGACGTCGTCGCAGGACTTTTTTGACAGCGATCAGCTGTAAATGTTTTGGTCCTTCTCGATTTTCGTTGATTTTGCGTAAAATAATGGAAAGTTTTTCATAAGATCCGCTGGGGTCAATGTGTTAGCATGACAAAAGCTTGATGTTGTCGGGAGAACAAGCAACAGCCGGCATTTTTCCTTCGGCCGAGTGGCTTACGTTTCTTCCTCGCCACAGAAAACCACCAAAGGTTTATCAATGGCATCAAACTTACGTTTTTGTTTTTTTGTTGATCATGATCTACAAAGTCGATGAGGAAAACTAGGATTCTTTGTGTATTCAAAGCACCGCACTTATTGTTTACAATGCGTGGAATGGTGGGCTGTGATTCGTTAAGTGGATTTATTGCATTCTGCAGAGAAGGAGGACTGCCGTTTATCCCGTTTTAGACAAAAAGGGAGAAAAGATGACAGAATAACACGACGGATATCGGATTTTGTGTAAAATGAAGAATATACTATTAAATACTGACCTGATATAATACTGATTTTTTTAAAAGAAATGGCATTTTTATATTTTCGAATCAAACTCTTCAAATATTTATATATTTATATTTATAATATTTTAATAAATAAAATGTTATGTCCATTTATTAAATTATTTGGAGATAAATGTGAAATAAGATAAATAATGTATAGTCAGCTAGTCATTGTTAAAAAGCATAAACTCCATATACTCCTTTATTTTCTATACTATAAATTTTACTTACAACTACGCATATCGGCATATAATTGGTATCGGGAGATAAAAGCAAATTGTACCACTATAAGATATCGATCAAATGTTTAAAAAACATTAGATTACATTCCTGAAGGCTGGAAAAACACATTAGAACTAATAAAATGTGATTATTTTGAATTGGGTAACAATGATAACAGAATTGTAGTTTGTACGCTCTGCACTATTATTCATGACATCATAATTTAAGTCAAGGAGTAAAAAGCAAGAAAAATTTTGTTTCGGTGCATCTTACAAGTATAATTTATCTTTAGTTTTTTGGGTCAGTATGACATTACACTGTCAGAAAAAAAGGCACAGAAGCTGTCACTGAGACGGTATGCTTTAATAAGATCTTAATATACCATTTATGTACCTTTGAGGTATCACTTTGCAGCATTTACGTACAAAAGTGCACATTTTGAAAGGGTTTTGCCCCAATAAAGTAGAGAGTGTAGTTTAAGAGATTGCCAGATTAAGAGTGCGAACATGAAGCTATTAGGAATACTCGGGCATGCTGCTGTAAAATGCCTATTTTTCTCTCCATCAATATATTTTTCTTTCTGTCTCACCCTCCTCTCATATCAGTCACTGACTCACTCATGTTATTTTGGTAGGTGTTAAGACATGGAAATGGCGAAATGTAGAATAAGTGTATGTGCGGTCAGCGGGGTGGCCCAGTGTGCAGTCAGTCTGCATGTGCGATTTTTATTGAGTTACAGTCTCCACCTGTCTGTCCAAGTATACACAGCACATAATCGAAAATGTTAAAGGAGAAAGGGATATAAACAGGTCACCCATCATGTCCGTCTACTAGAGGATGTTCACAAGATCGATTAGCGTGTATACAAGAGTATACGCCAAGCGATAAATCGTTTAGACTTTAGAAAAAAATGGACAGTTACACGTCCATAAATGGGATTTGTTTTTTATATGGATGACATATTGTGCTGCTCTGTTATGGATGTAGTTCCTTCCAAACCCAGTAAATCACTTTCCATGTCTCTCCTCCCCCCCCCACCCTTACACAACAGCAGATCCCCTATTACAAGATGAAACTTTCACCACAGGTACTGAGCCAAATAACACACACCTTGCCCCTCTCTCCAATGCATTATTAATGTTTGAAATGTGGTGATCCCATAAAAAAAGATTTGAATGTTTGTGTGTACCGCAGGACTCCATGGAAGGAGACCAACAGCTGAAAAAACCCACATCTATGTTGGAAAGTCAACATCATCATCTTCTTCATTGCCTGGAGAAGACCACGGTCAGTCAGAAGCACATACATGTATCATGGCTTTAACATACAAGTGTTAACATGCATGTAAAGTGAGATCATTAAAATCAAAGGATTAAAGGCTGTTGACAATTTATTTAAAAAAATAACAAACATCATAATCTGTTATTTGACATCTAGAATCATGAGTTTGTGGATGAGAGGCTGTATGAACAGGGCTATCTGCAGACAGCACTACAAAACTTCCCGTCACAGAGCCCATCTCTGTCCAGTGAAGAGGGCGTCACGGGCACCTGCTGCTCTCGAAGAAACAAGAAAAACCACCAGGCTCTCAATGCCACGCATTCACACACACACAACCTGCAGGAGCTCAGCGCATTGCATATCCAGTGTGGGGAACAGCAAAGGTTTAAAACCAGGTTACACTTATTCACACATAAACACATACATAGAGGATTTTATATGCCCTTTCACATAATGAGAACTATATTAGCGTTTATTTATATTATGTTTATTCTATGTCGCACACTGCCATTTCAAATTTTAAATGCACAAGCCCTTCAAATTCAATTTGAATTTGAATTGGCTGTCAATGTTTGATTTTTCATCACCTGGAAATATTGATCCAAATAATACAATTCCTGTGTATCTTTATCATTATTGTTGTGATTTGGGCTGTACTATTCTCTTAAAGGCGGGGTGCATGACTTTTAAAAACACTTTTGAAAAGGAAGTCAGGCCGAGTACCAAAACACACTAACCAACATCATTGCCTATGTTGCGTATGTTTGGGACAGGTCTATTAAAAGAAGGTCCAGATTCTATTGGGGTAGGGGCGTGTATGTTTAGGTTAGGGCTGACTTCTTATAGTCGAGGATTCAACGATTCGATTCATAGGCTATATTTCTACATATTTTTGACCAAGTAACACTTGGATATAATGTAAGTTGTTTTGTTATGTAAGTTCATTTTAACTTGTTCTGAAATGATGAGAAATCTTTCTGACCAAAAATGATCTATCCAGCTTAATTTAGCCAAAATAATGATTTATTCATACTTTATAGATACACATTAATTTATCTACTAGTATACTATTGAAAATGCCATAAATAAATATTTATTGCCTTCTGTACAGGTGCATAAATACTGTCTTAATTTTAATTTCTTTAAGACACTGCTTTGTTCTGTATTTACCGATGCTCTGTAAATTTGCACTTAAAAAGCCTTCTTGTTAAGAAGTTATTATTTAATTAATTTTTGTTTTAAAAAATATATATATATTTAGCTGTAGTATAGCTTGTTAATCTTTTTCTCATAAGGGGAAAGACATGTAGCAAACCCTGCTTCTACACCGGTGCACCTCGTTGTTCTGGATTTAAATAATAATTTTATTTTCGAAAAATGCGCTAGTGAGTCACGCAAAATCACCGCAAGGGAAATTCCTTCACCGCAACAGCCATAGCTGCTATCTAAAAAAAAAAAGGTTCGACTATCAGTTGACTACGGAAAAAAAAAATAGTTTAGGTGATTTCAAATATCAACATTGGCTTTCAGAGATCATGCACACGCCTTTAAATCTTTATTTTATAATGAATGTTAAAATAAAAATTTTCCAACATAGTCTCTATTTTAGCACATTTATTGTTAAAAGTTTAGCACATTTATTGTTAAAAGTCCATTTAAGTTTTTACATTTTTATTAGCCTTATTTTGTCAGACTTTTCACATTTAAAGGGACACTCTATTTAAAGGTGCAGTGTGTAAATTTTAGCGGCATCTAGTGGTGAGGTTGCGCATTGCAACTAACGGCTCAACACTGCTCACGTCTCACTTTTGAAACATATAGAGATGCTACGGTAGCCGCAACCGGACAAACATGTCATCATCGGAGCCAACTTAGTAAAAAAGTTGGTCCGTTAAGGGCTTTTGTAGAAACATGGCGGCACAAAATGGCGACTTCCATGTAATGGGACCCTCAGTGTATGTAGATAAAATGTCTCATTCTAAGGTAATAAACATAACGGTTCATTATGAAAGGTCTTTATACACCACTGATAATATAGTTTTGTATATTATGTTGCGTTTCTGTCAAGAAATCCTTCTAAAAAAAATGACACACTGCACCTTTTAACATTTGATTCTTACCTTTTTGGAATCCATTCAGCTGATCTCCGGATCTGGCGCTAGCACTTTTAGCATAGCTTAGCATATCCATTGATTCTGATTAGATCATTAGCATTGTGCTCAAAAATAACCAAAGTGTTTCTATATTTTTGTTATTTAAAACTTTTAAAATGACTCTTCTGTAGTAACATTGTGTACTAAGAACGATGGAAAATGAAAAGCTGCGATTTGGCTATGAACTATACTCTCATTCTGGCATAATAATCAAGGACTTTGCTGCCGTAACACGGCTGCAGCAGGCACAATGATATTACGCAGGGCCCATAATAGTCCTCTTAGTAACTTTCATTACACCAGAATGAGAGTATTGTACCTAGCCATATCTGTCTAGAAAATCGCAGCTTTTAATTTTCCGTCATTCTTAGTACACAACGTAACTACAGAAAAGTCAAGTTTTAAAAAGGAAAAATATTGAAACTTTTTGGTTATTTTTTTTAGGCGCGATGCTAATGGTCTAATCAGATTCAATGACTTATGCTAAGCTATGCTAAAAGCGCAAGAGCAAGGCAAATGTTTCGCCCATTTATAAATTGAGATTATTTCTTTATTTTAAATGTATTGAAAATATTACACATTCAATTCCAAATCAAAGCATTAACAATTTAGGGGTGGTTTCCCGGACAGGGCTTATCCAGTCCCAGACTAAAATGCATGTTTGAGCTGCCCTTAATTTAAGTTGGAAATGGATACACTGTGGATATCTCAAATATTAATATGGCTAGTAAATGAGCCAATATAACAGGGCAGGCGTCACGGGGTGGGCATTCGCGGCTCATACCCTAATAAAGTTTTTTTTAAAAGGAAAATAAAAGTGAATGTGACATGGTTGTCAAGTATGTAATGCATACAGTAAGTAGTCAACACACGCACTGCCAGTCATGAACACACACCCGGAGCAGTGGGCACCCAGCACTCGGGGAGCAATGGGTTTAAGGTGCCTTGCTCAAGGGCACGTCAGTCACAATCGGCCGGCCGTGGGACTCGAAATGGCAACTTTCGGGTTACAAACCTGACACGCTACCTCGTAATATCTCGGGGTAACATGATTAAACTTTTCGATCCATTATGCAGGCTGAACTGCGGCAGATACAAGTTTATCCATCACGTCTCGAGTGCATGCCAGGCCGTTACATCGCCATCTACTGATAAAAACCAAAACGGCAACCGAGGTCCGATAGATAAATGATTACAGGCATTATTGTTATTCAAAATATATTTAATAAATGTTTAATATACATAAAGGAGATAAATATGGTGAGATTTAACCAGGATTTAACGCGATAGCGCTGTGGGTCCGTGACCGGCTGTAGATAGGGTGACCACCTGCTAATAAGCCCAAGGGGGGACAAGGGGTGTGTTTCTGAGGGACAATGTGGGACACTCCCTGGCCCGGCGGTGCACCCGACCCACGGACCGACTTATTGATAGTGGTTTACCCATTTCTAGCACATACCACCTTACACTGCAAAAAACTTATTTTTAAATCTTGTATTTTTTTCTTGTTTTCAGTAAAAATATCTAAAAATTCTTAAATGAAGATGCTTTTTCTTGATGAGCAAAACGACCCAAGAAAATAAGTCTAGTTTGTAGACAAAAAAAAATCAAATTTAAGTGATTTTGTGCACAAAACAAAAAAATCTGCCAATGGGGTAAGCAAAAATTTTTTTCTAAAACACTAAATTCAAGATTTTTCCTTGTTTTATGCACAAAATCACTTAAATTTGATATTTTTGGTCTAAAAACTAGACTTATTTTTTTGGGTTGTTTTGCTCCTTAGGAAAAAGCATCTTAATTTAAGAATTTTTAGATATTTTTACTGAAAACAAGGCAAAAATACCAAGACATTTTTTTCTTGAAAATAATTTTTTGCAGTGTATATGGCATATTAATAATGCCCTATTCCCCTAAACATGATGTATGCTCATGAATAGGCCAACCAATGTGTATTTTTTTTAAATAAAGATTCATAATATTTTGAACATTCAATGAATGACAGATGCACTTTCACTTACGATTTACTTTAGCTATTTAATTTATTTTTCATTATAATTTATTCACTTTAAATACATTATAATATAAAAGTATAAAATTAACAGGAATTGAAGTTGCTCAACAACACAGAAACAGTTAAAAAAAAGTCTTAACTCACAACTCCAGGGGTTCACGGAACGAGAAGAGGGAGGAAGGATGGTGAACTGGCATGTTAGTAAAGGCAGGCGCAGGAAAAAAACTGTTCAGTGTTCTGGAAACATCTTTAGGACTTTCAGCCACAAATATTAATTTTCCCTGTCTTTCTTGTACCCACACCTTCTCTTTTTAATTGATGATGGCGGTGCAGAGTCAGACTTAGCTCTTTCTCCATTTTTCAAATTGAAAAGCGCGCATCTAAAAGGGATACACGTGCGTGGCTGCGTGCGGACTGCGCTGTCATGACAACAATGAAAAGTTGACAACAACCTAGTCAGCAGTTCAGCTGAGGGGCAATAGTAGCGTGCGAGTAGCGAGTGGCGAGCGAGCCTGAACTGTCTAGTAATGTTCGTTTGGCTGCCTGGGGCTCAAGGATATAGAGCGACCAACTTTTTTTTAAGCAAGCATTGATTATGCGTGACACGGTCTCAATTTGCGGGACGCATGAATTGGGCTTCAAACGCTGTGCGTTCACGCGCTACGCGGGACGGGTGGTCACCCTAGCTGTAGACTACACCACCCCCGGCGATAATGGTACGTTCCAGCCGCAAACGCAAACACAGAAATGGAAAATTAGAAAAAGAAGTCATTTTTTTGTTTGTTCCAAAACCTGAAATCTAAAGCAACAACCTAAACACGTAGAATTTAAAATTTAACCGAGAGACAATTATCTGTTTGTGAAGTACTCGTGAAAATTGAAAAATGAAAGTTTGAAACCAATTTTTCATTTGATTCACTTTGATGGTGCAAATTGAAAAAAGAACTGAAAAGCGTTACACGGACCAGTAAGAATCAAATGTTTAACTCTAGGGGAGCTGGAAAATTTGTGCATTTTCAAAAAAGTGGAGTGTCCCTTTAATATACATACATTTTGTATGATGATGTAATTTATTGCTTTTCCATAGCTTTATAATATATCTTGCTCTTTTGCATTTTGTCGTAGTCGTTCCAGTCTAAATCTGATGTCAGATGAATCGGGGAGCATGAACTGCAAAAGCAGTGGACTGGTTACCACGGCAATCATCAGTATCCCCACCCCTCCCTCGAACAACTCTCGAGCCAGTCCGGATGCCCCGCTCCCTCCAACCCCCGAAGCCCCGCCTTTTCTGAATCCCAGCACTGATGTGGTGAAAATCTCGGCACTCTGAAGGAAAACGGACCTCAGGAAAAGAAACTGATGAGTAGCCTGCCCCTTAGTGGGAGAAGGAGTGTACTGACTCAAACTTCCTGCAAGAAAAAGGAAAGATGAAAAGGATGCGTGTGTAAAAGAAAGAGAGAGCAGGACAACCATGAGTATTCGATCCACCTCCATCAGGACTGAGAAGATGAGGGTGTCACTGTGCATAAAACATTTTTCCTTTTCCTGTAACTTTTTCTGTTGTGTCATGCAGTTTTTTTTAATCTGCAAAGATTCATTTTTTTAACTAGAGATGAAGGGAAGAAGTCTTGTAAACACTTTTACCATCTGTGACTCATGTTTATTATTTGTCTCTTAATCACAGACAGCCTCTCAAAGCCTCGGCTTTCTTTATCCCAGATATGTTTAATTTTGATCTATACTTAATCCTTAAAGGTTAAGCGATGTGACTGTATGAGTGCGACAGTGTTTCTTAGACTAGTTTTTATTTTTGGAATATCTGATTTTGTGGGTCAGATTTAGGCATAACTTGAATGTTTCTACCCCGTGTGCGTACGTGTGCGTTACTGAATTTTCCCTCAAACTCTGAGCTTATTACACAGTTTGTGCCTCTCAGGGGGAGGAGACTTCCCCTCTTCTTTAAGCCACTGTCAACCCCTGAGCCCAAAATGCTGAGTCGACTTTGTAACGTCAGACCTATCACGCATCACTTTGTAATATAGAACCAAAAAACGAGAGAAACATGAAAGTGTTTTTGAAAACTCTGTGACTACAAGCACAAGGCATCGCTGAGATTTTGTGATTATGATGTGTACCGAGCCTTGGTTTAACTGTGAATATTGTTGATAGAATATTTTGTAATATTTAGCCATTGTTTGGCAAAACCAGAGCAACTGCCTACCCCGACCCTTTTATGTCTCCCCGTCCCTTTGTGTCTGCCCCGCCCCTTTTCTCTGTCCACTGCTGGCCTGCTTCTTGTAGTTGTTCTGATCTAAGTGTTATTGTCATTATGGCTCAATGGGTATTAAACGTGTCTAGTTTGCGTAAACCTTACATGGGTAGGAAAAATTTTGATGTTTGTGTTTTTCATCAGCAGTGAATGTTTTTCTTCATTCTAGAGTTTCAGTGATTTATTGCCGTTAGAGAAGATACTAACAACTGTAACCATACAGAGCTATTCTCCACTGAGTTATAAACTCCCTCCATTTCTGTCTGTGTCTTTGTCACCCATGTTCAGGAAAAATAATAGCATTGCCAATTAGAGAGTTCAAGTTTGTGGATGTATTGAATGTCTCTGTTAGTATGTGTTGTTTACAATTTGAGAATTGTGTTCACAGATACAAACTTGAGAATTGCCAGCAATCAACCTCCCCGAATTTCACCTGTTGTCCAGTAAGCCCCGCCCTTTACATAATCCCATGCCTTTCCCTTAATCTTCATTCACTTGTGCCTCTGACACCAGCATACATAGAAATTGACCCTCCATAAGACTCATACCTGTTTTTTTTTTTTTGTTGTTTTTTGGCAAATGACCAGTTCTCTTAAGACATTACAAGCCAAATTTCCATGGAGTATTTCAAAAGGAACATTGATAATATGTTAGTTTACATAACAGAAATACTGGTATGTAAAAAGTATCATTAGTATTACAGGGAAAAGCACATTGTGACATATATCAGGGTATCTGGCCCACATTATTCTTTACCAGGTTTTGTAAACTCTTACAAAATTGTTCTTTAGTGGCCCTGTGTTCATACGGCCACTATCTTACTGTTTGTTGTATATACAATCCATGACAAACCTCTAAGCGCCGCTATAAAAAATAATCTGCATATTTTGTTCCAAATTATGTTTGGTCCCATTGTGATTTATTGATTTTTATGGATGTACATAATAAATGGGAAATATGGAAATAGTGTAATTCATCAGAAGAGACACTGTATGGCCAATAGATTCAGAGTTTTACAATAATAAATGTTAAGTATTGGGTCACTTGTGATCTTCACATTGGAGAGCAGTAATGTGTTCAAGTAACTTTGACTTTGTCTTTACATGCAGCCCGAAAGGAGACGCTGGATAAATACATGTGATAGAAGTTAAAATCGAACAGCTTTGTAATCATTCATTTGTGCAGTCCCTTCAGATGACAGAACTGCTTGTTTTCAGTATAGTGGAGTTCTGTATGTGCGCATTTACAAACATCAAGGGTCTTTTTTCTTCCTTCCTCTGTGTGTCTGTGCTTTTACTCTCTTTGCTTTGTTTTGTTTTTTGTTTTTTTTAATAGTCATGTTGTTCTATTTAACAGATTCCTGTTCACTGTCAGATGTTAAATATTATTTATGATCTTGTCTTGTGTCACAGTTGTGAAACGCCTGATAAATTAATTGTATCTGCCACAAATCTATCTGCTGTTTATTCAGTTCTTCAGACAAATAATTCAGCGCTGAACCATAATCCCACAGCAATCTATTATTAATATTTCACAGCAGTCAGGATTTATTTTTAAATAACAACCGGATTCGAAATTGATACTGATTTATCAATATTAATTTTAAATATTTTAGGAGCTGATCCATATTGATTTTATTAGCTGATTTATAACAAATTCAAACCTGGCAAAAAAAGAGCAGAGTGATAGATTAAATGTAAAAGTAGTATCGGTCTAGCACAGTACCAGGATGAACAGTGTGTCATCAGTTTTAGTGGTTGTTACTGACCTCTTAATGTCACGACTGACCAATTAGAATCAAGTACTCCAGAGAGCTGTGTAATAATAAGAGAGTTTATTCATATTCAGAGATAAACTGATAATAAATGATGTACCTCATATGTGCATCATTAAAAAGTGACTAATCAATTACACATGCTATATACAACAGCGGATAATTCTAATCAGATAAGTTTTATCTCATTGTTGTCACTTTAAGGATTTCTGTTTTATATTATGTTGCTATGTGCGCCTGTCTGTCTGTGACATAAGTGCTCCATTGAATTTTAGGTTATTCTGGAAAAAGATTGTAATATACATATAGTCTACATTGTATGACCCAAAGTGGTTTCATTAAAGAACCGTAAACCTTCACAGATCCTTTCTAAAGCAGAAAACTGTTTATCAAAATATAAAAATGTAAAAAAAAAAAAAAAGGATATAATTATTTTAGGAACCTCTGACTGGTGTTCTTGTGAACCAAATGTGGCTCTACACTGTTAAAAATATCTGTAGAAATTAGTTTGCCAGTAACTTACTGTAGATTAAAATTTATGTTATTTACAACAGTTTGTTCAAAGATACATGAACATTAAACATTAAGTAAACTTTATATTCAGGAAAAAAGTACAAAACGTTTCTGGGAACCAAAATCAGATGGTTGATGAGGATTTCTGGTTTCCAGAATGCTTTGCAAGAGGCTGTTTTTTATCATTTTATTCTGTAAAGACTTGTTAATGTTTAATATTCATTTTCCTTTGAAGAAACTGCTGCCAATAAATTAGATAAATATAAATCTACAGTAAGTTACTGCTGCATAACTACAACATTTTTACATGGTATGGCATTGGTATTGGTAAGAAAGTAACAAGATAAGCGTTTAGGAAACTCTCGAAAATCAGGGACTGACCACTCAAATATGGCTGTTATAGCTGGATCTATTAGCAAGTAGTGGTTACAAGGAGTTTGTAGATTTGTTCGGATGTGTCTGTGAAGCACCGCATAAATGAGCGGCTCCACCGCTGCAGACACACACGTCAGAACCAGCGCGCATGTTTCAAACTCGCGCAACAGCCAGTGCTACAAAACAGAAAACCACAATACATTAACAATTAACAAATTCATACATACCCAATGTATAAATTATGAAATATGTTCTGTTCCTCACTTTGTAAAAATATTGCTTCGATTCCCAGTTTTTAGTGCATATTATTACATCCCTGGCCAAACAAAAATGTATAGAAGAGGATTACAACAGGCCATTTTTAATTACGTACAGTGTAGTGTAGACCTGATTCTGACCAAAGTCCTCGGACATGTTTAGAAAACAGCGACAAACAGCGGAGCCCAAAACAAAATGACTGTGATGATAATGTAGCCAAATCTCTTGGCCACACGACTCTCCAGCCTCTTCTTGGCCAGCTCTCGTGCCGCCGGGGTCAGCAGTAGGCACACAGCACCAGCTATGTGTATTTCAGCATGATGGTTTCCTGCAGATCGGAATTTATCGATGGGTTGAATTGAGGCGCATTCTCGAGAGTTACCGGGTTTGTGTGCGCGCGGGGCTGCTGTCCATGGTTCTGAATGGGCCGCATGGTCCCAACCAGGTAGGTGTCTTTCCAAACCCGTTAATAAACGAACATCAGCATCAGAGAAAAACCCCAGACTGGAACCAGCACATACACAGCAAAGGGGTCGGTGAGTGACCCCGGTAACGGTCGCAAACGGCACCACGTCAAGTAACAGGTCGAATCATAGCTCAGAGACAGAATGGCGAAAATAAGTCCACAAACACAAAGAAACCAAATCCAGATTAGTATCCTTTCGTTCCTATTTGTGAACGGAAATGCAACGGCGTGTATGAGCGCGAGCGTCAGAAACTGAACGCAGGTAAACAGCGAATAGATAAACTGTTGCACGCGACACAAAAAGAGTCCTACTTCAACATGATTTTCTCCTTGTATTATAGACGCTAAAACAGCTGCGAATCTAATAAACATTTGAAAAAAGCCACGACAGCGAGATTTAACAGAAGTGCGTTGTTGGCTGTGAACAAACTTTTGCTCTTGACAAGAGCGCAACAAACAACCGCGTTTCCAAACGTTCCCAATAACATGTTTAAACTGAGGACAATGATTCAAATATATGAAAGCACGCGTTGGTTGGGGCGTTCCCATGCACGTTATGCGGCCAAATAAAACCTCTCTTTAAGCAAAGTTAAACGCACAGTAACGATGCAAGATTTTTGCTTAGCATGTAGGTTATAGGTGCAGTTCGAGGGTTGACTGAGTTTAAGAACCTTACGATCATCCCATCTCCTCCTCAAAGTAATTATAATTTTCATAGGACAAACAATTTAGCAACTAGGTTTCTAGGTTTGTTTAAAGAGCATGAAAGGTAAATATCCTTGACTTGGTCTAGAAAGTTTATTTGGGATTTGTTTCTGTAGTCAGCTGTTAATTTCATACCCTTGACTGATTTTGAAGAGCAGAGCACAAGTTGATTGCTGCTAACGAATTGAAAGCTCAGATTAGTGGGCGTGGCTTGTGATTGCACACATTTTAAATGCATGACGACAAATGCTTTGATTATTAGTAAGATGAACATTAGACCGAATGATTGTTGTAAATGCATCTCACATCATTGCAGCCAATTGCAACATTTGCAATCTCCATCTCAATAATCTCATTTTTATTAAAGAACTAAATACAGTGAAGTTCATTAAAACCTAAGCACTGTAAACGAATTGCAATTGAAGAAGCTCATTAAAGGCAAATACGCACAGAGTAACAACATTTATGCCCCAATAATAAAGGCATTAACAGCAGTGAATGTCAATGGATACATACATAGGTGCTATACATGACTTTACGAGTTTATGTTTAACGCTTCATCATTTCCATCATATAGATGGAATTTGTGTAAAACGCTCTCATCCAGTTAAATTGTGATTTGTAGTAATATGAGTTGTAATATTCGACCCAGGCTCTGTATGCGTTCCAATCATCCTGCTCTGCAACTTCTTCCTCCACATCGTCAGTTTTCTCTTTTCTCCTTCTCTGCTCTGTTGTCGTAGACTTTCTTTTGGATTGAGAGACTGGATGACCTTTGTAGTGAGGAGGATTACTGTGTGACTGTTTGTTTCTGCCATGTCTTGGTTCTCTAGCTGCAGGTAAAAATAACTTATCCCGCTGGTTTACATTGATGCCTCCTGGATTGTGTACATGAGAAACGTCCTTGTTTGGAAGAACATGTGTGTGATGTTTGTGTTGTCTGGGAACTGAAGAGTTTGATTCACTCTCTACCTCCATCTTGGACTCTGAAGAAGAATCACCATCATCAGATGAGGGAGAAATGTCTGAAGTCTTTGAGCCAGAGGTTAACTCTGAAACGTCCTGTGGTAGAGGAAGATCTTGATGGGAGTGTGACACGTCTTGAAGATGGGATTTATTAGCTTCAGTTTTATCCTCGTCACAATGGTTATGATGGTCATCTTTGCTGTAATGCAGGCCATTAAATGTGTCCTGACTCCTGCTGCTACCTTCATACTGGTGAATGATTTCCACAGATCGTCCCGGACCTTCTGTTATGAAGCTCTCGTAATCCGCCTCAGCCTCATTGAAGGGCGTAAGCCTTCGTGCCCGTGATTTAAAGGACGGCAGTGCAGGAATTTTGGGAAGGGGATCACTCTGCTCTGCTTGGATAGCAGTCGAGTGAGGTTTAAGGTTTGTAACAGATGACGATGGTCTTTGCCTTGCAGGTCTGGGAGAGGGACTTTTAGCCTTAGATTCAGCACCACTGTAAGGTTTATCACATGGTCTTTTATCTTTGTTGACCTGTGAGATTTCAGATGCCCTTGAAGATTTATTTGCTGTGGGTTCTGATTTAACACGTTTCTTTTTCTCTGGTTTGGGGGCGACAGGAAACTTCTGAGGAGGTTTGGAAGGGGGCTCAATGATCACGTCCCAGTCACAAGTCTCTTCCATGATCCCAGGCGGGATTGGATCTTGGAGAGAATCAGACAGGAAAAGTTATTAACATCTTTAGGAAAGCAATTCCAAGGAAAAGCTCACAAAATGGTCCCCACTCACTTTCATTGTATTGAAAAAAATAGCTAACAGAAAAGTATACAGGATTGGTATGAAATAAACAACCATCTTCACCTGGTAAATGAGTTAGATTTAGGGAGCATTTCTGAGCTATGGCCATCATCTTATTCTCTTCCTCTCCATGGCAGCAGTAGGTCACGGCAACCCCCAAAGTACCTAAAACCAAAGCACAGAGGTCATTGTCAGCACAATAAAAGAAATAAACATTGCTGATAAAGGGGTTTATATTTCTGTCATTTATAGGAGACTCCAGTTGCTTCTGCACATCATGTTCTGGTTACCAAGAAGTCTCAAGCATCCAATTATAAATTCAGATTGTGGAGTGCCCCGGTCATTATTATACTCCTGATGAGTTTGTGTTTAGCAGCTAATTATGTTACTGATTGCTACGGTTGACCTTTCAGACTCTGACCCCTGTCTGACCATCTCAGAACAGATGTCTAGCTCCGCTCCACATCTCTGATTAAGTACTCTCATGTAAATGTCCAAGATGTGCATTAATTAAAACCACAGAGACAAGGCTAAGTAAGTGTGGGTGTGTAATTGTTTTGTCGTTAAACTTTAAGATCAAACGCACCAAATCTTCCAGCACGACCAATGCGGTGCATATACGTCTCCCAGTCCTGAGGAACATCCAAATTGATCACCAAATTCACCTTTTCAGCATCAATACCACGTGACGTCTGTATAAAAAAAAAAAAAAGGGATTTACAACAGAAATGTCATGCTTGGGTATTAAAAGCTGGATGATTTATCAGATTTCTCACCAGATCTGTTGAAATTAAAACTCGACACTGATATTGCTTCAGCTTCCACATCGCCTCTAACCTCTGATCCTGACTTAAACCACCTACATAAACACAGCAAGAGATTAAAAAATAATGAACATTTATAATGCACTTGAGACTTAATTTAATGCTCACACGATATTAAATTTGGGCATATTTCTATAAAACTGTGTGAAACTTACCCGAGATGCAGACTGCAGGTAGACCTTTAGATGAGAGGATGTCAGCCAGGTGCTGAGCTCTGCCGAACAACAGCTCAGCTTAGTCTTTTATTACTTTTAGTAAAATCACAGCTCTTATAATAAGTCTGAATCATAATGCTCAGTGCTAGACTGGTATATCTGTTAAATATACCACATAAATCAGCATGAGTAATGAAAGTAGAAAGGTGCAGCACTTGCCTGCTATGGAGATTAGAGAACACCAACGCTTGGTTAAATGGGATTTTACTGAAGAGTTCAAGAAGACACTGAAGCTTCTCCTCAAAGATTTTATGAGGCAATGAATGAGAGGGCACTATCTTATAGTACTGCTTAAGCCCTGGAGGGTTGAAGCATAAAACAAAGACACCATCAATGCACAAACAAAGATTTAAAAGATACTGCTCGCTTTCATACAAAACAAACACGATAAATCTCAAAGGATTGCTGACCAAGGAGTCCAGGATCTGTTGGGTTGAGTCGCACAAATGTAGGCTCTCTCATGTATCTTGATAGGTATTGCGCTAAGGATTCTGGGTAGGTGGCAGAGAGTGCCAGCATTTGTTTATTTGTGGGTAGCGAGGAGAAAATCCAGCTAACACAAAGTGACAGGTACAGGAAAGCAAAAAGAGAAAGATCAGATAACCCATATATTTTAATCTAAATACATAAGTCACTAAATCCAATTAACCTCTGTTTTTCGGTATCCAGTAAACAACTTACTTGATTTGCTCTTGAAAGCTGCTGCTGCTGTCATCCTCTAGCAGTTTATCAGCCTCATCCAAAACAAACAGACGAATGGAGGATGTTATTAGGGCTTCCATCTCAATTAGCTGCTTAATACGGCCTATAAAAACAACATGAAAATACTGTTATTGCATTGCAAACTGTACACACTCTATATTAAAGAAATCTATATTAAATTATTTTGTGCTTGAAATATTATGAAGAAAAAAAAATTCTGCATAGAGAATTTGGAGGTGGCCAACACCAAACAGGTGTCTTTTAATGTGTCTTCAAGAAAAGCACAAACTATTGTTGTACTTTATGCACTGTCATTTATGACTGCATTACACCACTATGGTGGCGCTATTTCGTTAAGAGCTTCAATTTAAGGAATTTCCACATAAAAATTGTTTTCTTTGTCAAAAGTGGAGGAAAGAATGACAGTGAGAGTGACAGATAATGACTATGACCACGTACGTTAGTACTTTAAAGGAACAGTATGTAGGATTGTGGCCAAAACTGGTACTGCAATCACAAAACTTGTGACTAAAACTGGTACTGCAATCACACAACTGGTGGCCAATACACAAAATGACAACATAAACATCAGTTGAGGGCTGCAACTCAACTTTTTAAATGACAATATCCTGGCCGGACCACTGTTGTCGGAGATATAATTATTTGAAATGAAAACGATTTCTTAATGCCTAGTGACATATCAGGGCCATTTTATAATTAATTGATATTACTTTCTTACATACTGTTCCTTTAACATTAGTACTTTGACTGTAAAGGGAAAAAAATATATATTTATTTATTTTTATGTTATTAGCTTTGATGTTTATTAAAGGGATAGTTCACCCAAAAATGAAAATTCTGTCATCATTTACTCAATCTTATGTTGTTACAAACCCGTATAAGTTTCTTTGTTCTGATGAACACAAGGGAAGATATTTTGAGAAATGTTTCTAATAGGGCTGCATAACGATTAATCGCGATTAATCGTTTGCAGAATAAAAGTTTTTGTTTACATCATATATGCGTGTGTACTGTGTATAATAATTATGCATAAATAAATACACTTGCATGTAGGTATTTAAGGCGTATTTACATGTGTATATAAATTTTTATATTTATATATAATTTATATTATATATAAATATTTAATCTATAAATATTTTTTTCTTAAAATTATACATGCATGTGTGTATATTTATTTATACATAATTATTATACACAGTACACACACATATATGATGTAAACAAAACCTTTTATTCTGCAAACGATTAATCGCGATTAATCGTTATGCAGCCCTAGTTTCTAACCAAACCATTTGTGGACCACTTCCATTGCATAATTCTTTCCAACTATGGGAGTGAATGGGGTCCACAACAGTTTAGTTACAATAATTTCTCAAAATATCCTCCTTTGTGTTCATCAGAACAAAGAAATGTATACAGGTTTGTAACAACATGAGGGTAAGTAAATGATAACAGAATTTACATTTTTGGGTGAACTATCCCTTTAACTGTAAATTAACACATTAGCTCCTATGTTGTAAATAAAGGAAAACACCACCGTTTTTCAATATTTTACTATGTTCTTACCTCAACTTAGACAAATTAATACATCCCTACCTTTTTTCAAAGCGTGCACATTTAATTTAATCATGAATGTGTTAGCATTTAGCCTAGCCCCATTCATTCCTATGGCTCCAAACAGGGATGAATTTAGAAGCCACCCAACCCTTTCATGTTTTCCCTATGTAAAGACATGAGTAGTTACACAAGTAAGTATGGTGGCACAAAATAAAACACTTCTTTGGAGCCATAGAAATAATTGGGGTTAGGCTAAATGCTAACACATTCATGAAGCACTGTACAAAGATTAAAAGTGCACGCCTTGAAAAAAGATAGCTATGTATTCATCTAAGTTGAGGTAAGAACATAGTAAAATATTGAAAAATGCTGGTGTTTTCCTTTAATTAATGTTTCATAAAATTAAAAGTTAATAACTAAATTATTAAATTATTAAAACACTAAAAAAAGGTAATTGTAAAAATTGCATGTAAATTGTATTGTTGAGTCACTGTACACATGCATAAACCTTGATGTCTTAGTATCTTTTGTTGTTTTCCAGTATAAATTTCAAAAAATACTAAAATAAAGACACATTTATTGAGAAGCAAAATATTAGGTATTGTTCACTGTTTACTTATAAAACAGGTAATGATTTCTGCCAGTGGTATTGCCGGGTCTATGCACGAATAAATATCTAAACATCTAAACTCAACACGATTTTTATGATTGTGACATTTGTGTTCCAACCATCCTATTTATCTGAAATTAGGGGTTAACGATGTCACACCTGGTGAGCCAATAGCAATGTGGCATTTTTTTAGGTGGAGTTTATCTTGACTGACAGGCCGTCCACCAATGAACACATGGCACTCTAATCCCTCCATAGCACTGCCTATCGCCATGACAACAGAATGGATCTGCACAGCAATCTCCCTTGTGGGGGCTAAAACAAGCACCTGTTGAGAAGAGAAGTGGCAGGAGAGATTAAAAATAAATTGAAAAATAAATAAAGTTGAAAAAAATGGAAACAAACAAGCAATCACAAACTTGTGTTGACAACATATCAGCAGGATATTTAATAATACAGTTTCCTGTAATGTTCAACGTATATTGAAATGGAAATAATATATTCCAGTAATTAATAAGCTATAAAAACCTGTGTGACTGTATTCTGCAGTATTAGGGTGTCCAAAGCAATCGTAGTGAACACGCATGTCTTCCCTGTGCCAGATTTAGCTTGAACAATGAGATCTGAACAGGCAAAAATAATTAGAAAACAACGTTATATCACAAGAAAGGTGCAGTGCATTATTTACATTTAGTGCATTTGGCAGACGTTGTTATTCAAAGCTACTTGCATATAAGATAAACAGCTAATGTAATTACGATTATTATAATGCTTTATCGTACAATGACGTTTGAATTATTGTGTTTCTTTAATTCATAATAAAGAGCACAACTAAAGACAAGGGAACTAAAAAAAAATCATAAAGCAATAAAGTACAGACAGATGTTGTATGTTAATTTTTTAAACCATTTGATTCTAACTGATATAAATAGGACGTTTTAGATATATTTCGTATTTTATTGGGTCTCGTACCTAGTCCACATCTTCCCAGTGGGATTGCTTTCAGTTGAATTGGCGATGGTTTTTGAAAGCCAGAGGCGGCTAAACCCTCGAGCACAGGTTTGGAGAGCAATAAAGAGCTAAATTCGACCCCGCCGTTACTCTGTACATCATCGGTCCGGGTTCTGGTTTGCAGCTCGTGCGCTGCTCGCATGGACGTCGCCATTTTTCTATTGCGAGTCCATTCTCTTCTTCTGCACTGAATATATGAGTTGAGCAGATAATAAATGCGCCCCCTAGCGCACCGACACAGCTTCTTAAATACCTGTGCAACACGACAGAGGGCGATAAACACAAAAAAATTGTTGCTTCACGTTATGAAATTGCTGTTTCGAAAAGTTTGGCGTATACAGTTACGCACATAATCAATTTTAATACTCTTAAAAAGACGAGTTACACAATAAGTTATTTAATTTAGATGTATTTAAAATAAGACAAATCAAACATTAAAATAAATTTGGTATTTTTTTTTGTAGCACAGCTATCTAAATTTTCTGTGCTCTATAAAAAAGGTGTTTTTTGTACTGTACTCTTCGAAGACAAAAAGTTTACAAGATGATGATGTAAGAATAAATACAAAATAAATTATATTAACAAATCGCACTACTTATTGCACTCTCTCCCTCTGTTACCCAAGCACAGTGGATCTGTAGAAATAAAGCCCTAGACTGTAGCTCTATTCTTATGCATGAACCCCCTGTAAACTCTCTATTCATCATGAATTGACCACTGGCGTTAAAGCAAGACTCATTTTCTTGACAGACAACCGTTAGGTAATCCTATCCAGAAACTTTCCCTTCAACGCAATGTTATATTACACCACATACACTAAGTTACACAGTGGGTTAACTTTACGTTTCCTGAATCCTGGAGGGCTGCAATGAATATGTATGAGAAGTGTGTCAGAGAAGATTGAGGATCGAGGAGGAACATTAATAAACAGCACATTAACTCAGTGTGGTTTAGTTTAACAAGATTTTTAATCGCGTAATTCAGTTTTAATGGACGGAGGATATTTGAATATGGACAGCAATCTTCAGCGTTTAAAACACGAACTGGTGAGATTTTTGTTTTTCTTCCTTATCTGCTTGTACAATACAATTTTAATACTGTTCAGGCTTGAACATGTTTTATTGAAAATTATTCGTGTAATTGCACATGCTGAGATTTAAAAAAAATCTTTTATTGACATTTTTAGGTTTCATCAAATTAAGATTAACGCGTTAAATTTGACAATTAACATTACGCAAAAACTAACAAACTTTCTCCAGAAGCGCATTCTTCTCATCTCTGTGTAGAGATTATTCCAGCTGTAAAATGGTGCAACCTGATTGGCAGTTTATTTGAAATGGAAGGCACTGATTGGCTGCCACTCACTCTTCCGTATTTTTAAAAATGTAGTACTGATCGTGAAATTTTCTTATCTAATGTGAGACTACAAAGCAAAAAAAAAACAGCTTTCTGCATAAGATTCACATGCAGTTAAAATGTTCCTGTTAAAGGCAAACTTTCCTATTTCGAAAGCAAATGGGGGCTATAAGTCACATCTGATCACAGGATACTCTTTCCTCATACAAGATACAATAATAGTGTGATACAAAATTTGTTACATGGAAAAACCTTGTGGCATTAAAAAGTTACAGTATATGGTTTTTAATTTCTATTAGATCATATACTAGTGTATTCCTTAATTATATGCATTTAAAGTCTGATGTTAAATGCATCAGATTCTATGCATATTTTGTTCTTTCTCCGGTCAGAAATATTGATGACACCTTGCACTACACATAGTTTTGTCCAATTAAATGCTCTCTAAAAATACCTTCCTCCTGCTTATGCCACTTGCCTCCAACTAGCAAATCTATAAAAAGCATAAATCATTGTTCATGTCTTAGATCTAACTTATGTCTAGGCTATTTAACCTCCTAAGACCTGGATGACCACATCATATGTTTTGTTGTTGTTTGCACCAAAATACTTAATTCTGTGTAACTGGAACCTGTTGTACACAAAGGTGGACAATTACACTGCTTTACACCAATTACACTATTTAATTTTAATTTATTTTCACTATTTAATTACACTATTTGGTTATTATATTTACTGGTTCTTTCAAACCCCAAAATAGCTGGAAGAAACCTGAGAAGAATAAAAACCAAAGTTTGGGTCTTAGGAGGTTAACAACGTGGGGGACATATTGAAGGGCTCATAACATTGAACTCATTTGTTCTTTAAAGGGCACCTATTTCATTGCTAAAAACAACATTATTTTGTGTATTTGACATAATACAATGTGTTCGCCTTTATGGTTTGTACCTTTTGCATATTGTTAACATGTACGAATAAACACACCAAAGGAAATGTAAAAATCAGGATGTTGCCCTTTAAAAAGCAATGACAATGTGGTCCCAAAACAACAGGACAGTACAATACGTTGAAAAGACTGATGCACCTTTATATGTGTATGCAAGATAGAGAAAGAGGTGAAAGTGAGAGTAAGGGAAAATAGGTGCTGACTAGCAGGAATGTTGCACACTAACGGATCAATCATTTGTTGGTCTCTTCCTGATGTCTGATTAATTATTACTCCATCCGATGAGCTCATCCTAAAGGAAACTGACACAGAAGAGCACTGACATCACGCAATAGGCATTTGGTTCCTCCATCTGAGTCTGATGAAACACTAAACAGGCCAAAACATGAACCCTTGCCATTATTCATTAATGTTCCAATTGGTTGATTTCAATTTTGGGGTGTTTTGTTTTTAAGCCAGATATGTTTGGATTCTACCTGCTATAAAATTAGACAAACTTGAAGCATGCACACAGCTTATAGTTTGCCTGTTTACAATTAGAAACCCATCTTGCAAATTCACACTACCAAAATACAGAAATAATTTATTGACCATATATATATCCATGACTCACAGCCTAGCCATTTCACCCACATGTTAGTTCCTACATTTCCCATCATGCTTTGAGGTATCATCTCCTGTAAAAAGGCAACAGTGTTTTGCTGATCTCAGACTGATAATCGATCACACGCTGGTAGGGGAAAGCCATTACAGAAACAGACACAGTAAGAGAAGAGCAGGAAAGACAGGAAAGCTAAGGGTCCGCAGGATGAAAAAAGGTAAGACGACAAATGTTTTATAAATGGTTAAATTCTTCAGGTGTGAAGAGAAGAGAAAAAAAGAGGGTAGTAATACGCTGTATAAAGATGGGA
Organism: Paramisgurnus dabryanus; assembly: GCF_030506205.2. Taxonomy (NCBI): domain Eukaryota; kingdom Metazoa; phylum Chordata; class Actinopteri; order Cypriniformes; family Cobitidae; genus Paramisgurnus; species Paramisgurnus dabryanus. The sequence continues at coordinate 16,791,700 of NC_133347.1, forward strand.
TTTATTTAAATGTAAAAAATAAACAAGGACTGCGTGCATCAGAAATGTATGTAAGCATCTTTAGGATCAGTCCCTCCTCTTATATGGCAACATACATTTGACAAAAACTAGAGATCTGCATTGCATTCTTTTGAGCAGAAATTGCAAAAGACTGTTTGTTGTCATATTGATTTGATGTGAGTTCGAGAAAAGTTATTGATTAGACACCATTCGTAAATGAATTTTCCTTTATTGTCTTTTTCATTAGGATTGTTTGTGGCAGACAGATGAGGGTCTTCACACTCAGATGAATACTGTGATTGGTGCCCTCCAGGAGCTCAAACTTTTGCAGGTCCAAACTGCACTGGACGAGCTGAACTTCCCCAGTAAAACCAGCCAGATCTCTCCATTTACCTGCGCTCCAAACAACCACAGCTCAAGAGAAACCAATCTGAACCAAACACTAGATTCAGAAAGAGAAAATCTTTCAGACGAACATTGTAAGACTGCGTTTAGCACAGAACCTTCTTTATTCCTCACAAGTTCTCCATTAGAGAAACGCAATATATCCAGGACACAGGAACCCATGAGGATCCAGCACAGGGGAAGTCTAAGCACTTCCTCGTCTTTCTCCACCTCTCAAGAAGATACACTTGACAGCCATTTCTCCGCATATGATAATGAAGACTCTAGTGATTGGACATCCTCACTGATGAATCACAGCAGAAACAGACAGCCGTTGGTGTTGGGTGATAATGCGTTCGCTGATTTGGTGGGGAACTGGCTGGACCTGCCAGACGTTGGTTATCAAACTGCAGGTGAGGTGGAAAGTGACACAAGCCTCAGAGACACGGCAGAGTCATCACTACCTACCAGTCACTCGCAGGAGCTTTCCAGAACACTCTCGCTAACTGCTAACATCTTCAAACGTGTCCTACGCCGCGTTCGACCAGGGACAAGTCATCTCTTGGAGGACTCTCCCGGACAGCCCAACCAAAGAAATGAGGAGATGGAGGTCTTTAAACAACCAAAGATTACATGCAGAAAATCAAAGGGGGATGCAAGCAAGCCATTCTGGATGAGAACAAGAGGACTGAGAAAGAAACCCACACCCATTCAGCAGGAGGGCGTGGCTTACCACAGCTCAGAGGGTTTGATAGGCGGAGGATGGGCACAGACTATAGAAAAGCACAATTCAGATGTGTGGGTCTAAAAGAATGAAAAATATCAATAATCTACATAGAGAATGTTAAATGCATTGCTTAATGGTTTGTGGCTAGAAGGGATACAGCTATATCCGAAATCTCATGACATCTCACTGGATGAGCACTGTTTATATCCTAATCTTACCCCCAAACCTAACCCTAAACCCAACAAATCACAAGATTTGCCGTAGCTGTATCCCATCTAGCCATAGCTGTATCCTATCTAGCCAGACCCCAACTGATGCTTTATTGCAAATACAGGTGTAAAACAATTGCCAAGATACTTTTAAAGGATTAAATGAAGAGGAAAAAACATATATAAAAGTAGCACTCTTTAAGAAATTAATTCCAAAGATTTGTTAGGTAAACTCCACTTATTGATATTTTTTCATTGATTGAAAGAGTTAAGAGTAAAAAATGCTGTGTTTGTGCTGATGTTTATGCCTGTCAAGAAGTCTATTAAAAGTCCTGCTTGGTGCATTTTTCACAAACCTCACACATGCTGTTGCAAAAACCCACAGCTTTGCACAATTTTTTTCTATTGCCTGTAAAAAAAACTATAGCCTATGCAGTGACGAATAACTATGCAAAATATTTATAAAAACCTGGCAAATGTGAATACCAGCATGATCGTTTTTTCTGTAATGCCTACAAATTAATGACTTGCTTTTTGCCCTCTTATTATGAATAAAGTACATGAAAAGGCGTTTAAAAAAAAAATATTTCAAACATCTGTTATCACATTACTCATGACTTGTGGCCAAAAAAAATAAAAACTGCTTTTCAATCTTGAATGCAACACGTTAGGGGATGTGAACAACTGGAAGTGTAAATTGCTTATGTTGTAATATTCCTCATTTGTAAGTTGCTTTGAACAAAATGTATAAATCTAGATTAAAAAAATGCTGTATGTTTATATAAATTGAGCAGAATTGATTCTGTAATGGTCTGTTTTGATGAATGGACTTTTAAAAATGTACATAAAACATCAAATCAATATTAAATTTATTGATCAAAAAACACACACACACAAATTAATTTAAAATAAAATCAAAAGCCAGCCAGACATTTTGCTTGAAATATTCAACAAAACAAAATCAAGATGAACTAAAGTAAAATATCTTGAGACATCATGACATATTTAACTTGGCAACTGAAGTGTGAAGACTGACTATTGATTATTGGTTTGCGGTTATCAGTGGAGAAGTCATCTGTGCGTAATAGATTGGATTTCATTCTTCTCCTGCTCAGGCACAAATCGGTTCGGATTTTGATTCTGAGCGTAGCTACATCATATCACAAGATACAGAAAAAATATATACATCAAAAAAATAATTTTCAGCAAAAGCTGTAAAATTAACCATTTAAATTGTAAAGAACATAAAGGTTATTACAGAATTGGTTTTAGTACTATATCTTTATCTTTAAGATACACAGAACCAAGCGTCTTGTTATTTTCAGCATTTAACTATAAAAAGGACATTTGTTTAATTTGCCACAGTTTCTCTAGATCCAAAAATTAAAACTTGAGCATAACATTTGAAAACACAAAAGCTGTGATTAGACCAAAAAAGAGTTTGAACTGTTTCTAATGAAATTTCTGTACAAATGATGAAGAAAGATCCAAATATAACGTAAAAAAAGCATGTTTTGAAATGTCCCCATCCTCTCTATAGGCATTAAGTAAGTCCTGAACCCCCTCCCTGTCTGTATACCCCTTTGTCAGACAGATTCTCCTCCAGGCACAGATTCACAGTGTAGAATCTCCTTCAGAAAAAACAACAGTAATCAAAGGGGTGGCAGGTTTTCAAGAAGGAAAGGCAGAGGCTGCATCTCTTCATCTGTCAAGTCTGTTTTAGTTCAGGAGTCTGTGTTTTTTTCTGCCTTATTAATTGTTTGGCGAGAAACTGGAATGCTGGCCAACTTAGTAACAGTTCTTCATATCGGCATTCTGAAAGAAAAGAGAGGAAATTATTTACTCTCTATCTATCTAAACACACCCCAACCAACAGCTGTTATTAGAAGACTGCGGTTTAGTGCACCCCCTCCCAAAAAGTTTTAGATGTCTCCTTATTTAACTCATCAGCTTGTTAGGGAGACATTTTGGAAGGAGGCTGATAAGTTAAAATCAGGTGTTTTAAATAAGGAGACATCTAAAACTTTTTGGGAGGGGGTGCTCGAGGACCACGATTGGGAAGCACTGGTTTAGAGGCATGCTTGCCTCAAATGCAGGACTGCTGAAGTTCCAGCAGGCGGTGCTATTTTACTAAAGCACTTCAGGATTTTTCACATCAAACTCATCACCCACATCACAAGGTGTGACAACCGGTTTGGGTTTGTAATCATTTGAAATTAAGATCATGGTTATGCTATCTAGTACCTTTACTAGTAAAAGTACATAAAGTATCTCTTTCAGTGGGGTACAATGTTGTGCCAATAAGCCCCAACTTTAGACAATTTTAGACAAAAAACTATTTTAAAATTAAAAGTGATTTGCAGATTTTGTTTACTTTACACAAACAGTATTTATTGCATGTAAAGAATTCAGTAATGTTTACCTGGCTCAGAGCTGCTGCAGTGACGTTCTGCATTTGTGTTACAGCAGGATGCAGTTTGACTTCTTTTTCGCTTTTTTCTTTTCCACCGGCGTCTTTCTGTTTATTTGTCTTACCAGGTCATAAAAGATCTGAAACACACAGCACTTGTATTAGAGAATTGCCATTATATTTATTATGTGCAAATGTGTGTTTTTAACTTGCTTTAGATGAGGTTGATAAACTGCGACTCACCTCATTGACATTGATCTTCGATTTGGCAGAGGATTCTAGAAAGGCACAATTACACCACTGACGAGCGAGATTCTGACCCTGCTCTTTCCCAACAACTCTCTCGTCCTCTAAATCACACTTATTTCCAACCAGGATCATTGGCACCTTAAGAGAGAGATGTCTGGTGAGTTTTTATAGCATTTTTACTAGGTTAAGTCACCAGTACATACATTACTACCAAACTTTCTTGTATAGAAACCAAACCCAAAACATGCCCGACATGCTTGTGTATTGAGGTCTCATCTATATACACACATAATTAATTTCCTTAGAACTGAAAGCATTTACAAGGATGGCCAGGACATTTTTAAATACACAAATGTGGTAGACTGATGCACAATGCTATAGCTCCTTTTGCAAAATATATATTAATGTCTGAATTGCTTACACCCACCTTCAAGAAGGCAAGGAAGATTTGAATGTTGACTGCTGTGCTGTTTGCACAATCATTTTGGTTGATCAGATCACAAGTGGACCACGCTAAATACTAGGTGGGCCGATCCACTTTTTCCATTGCCAATCCGATTTCAATACCTGAATTCTGAGTATCGACCGATCCCGATCCAATTCTAGTATTTTTCTTGATTCATTTAGAATTGTGTGTGTGACGCGTTTAATTCACCGCTACTCCAGTGTATTAACTCTGCGAGCACCAGACCATTGAGTTTTTGTGACCTTAAATATCTTTATATATGCAATTGTTTTCACATAAAGCTGTTGAATATATTAGGAAGACTTTGAATATAGTGTATAAAAATGTTTATGGAGCTTTTATAATAGACTTTTCTATAGCATGACAGTAACAACCATGAGTAACGCACAGTATCGGATTTGGATCGACCCCGTTATTTCGATATCCGATCCAGCAAAAAAAAGGTCCGGATCGACCCGATATCCGATCCAAAGTATTGGATCGGCCCACCCCTACTAAATACAGGTGTAAAAGGGGTGTAAAACGTTTTGAGCCCAGCCACAAAATACCGCCTTCAGTCCGCCTACCGACCTTATGTGTGATGTACCGAGCACAATGCTTTTCCATCGCTTCTGACTTCAAGCTTGAACCCACAGTGTTTGGTGCAGTCTATGCTATCATTGATTACAGCTGCCCTCCGCACATTTATTTTGCGAGTGTGCGCACCTATTTCATCAATTGCTCTGAAATATCTGAGAAAGGCCTTACAAATGCATTACACGTGCAGTTGCATCTTAGTTTTGAATGCAATTACACATGGATAAGTAAAAAAAAAAACATTTCAGACTTCAGTATTCCCTATAGCAAATGGAAAGGGATTCAAAGGAAAATAATGCAAGTTTATTTGTATAGCACTTTATAAAAGGTATTCAAAATCACTTACATCTTCTGTATCCTTCACTCTCAGTATTTGTTCTCGTAGGTCCTGCAGATCATTAAAGGTGGACTGTGCTGTTATAGAGTAAACCAGAGCGAAACCCTGACCATTCTTCATGTACAAGTCTCTCATCGCTGTAAACTGCTCCTGTAGGCAAACAGTCGAAAATCTATTGAGTTCACATGAAGGTTCAATCAACTAATTGGAGTTCATGCAGCATTTTTAACTCACTGTGCCTGCAGTATCCAGGATTTCTAGCATACACTGCTGCCCATCCACTTCAACTTGCTAAAAGGAAATAGAGAAAAGGTGTCAAGCATGTATTTAATATTGTTTTACTTCAGTTTAATTATTTTATTATGATCTAAAACAACATAAGCCAAAATCTTTTACTTACCTTTCTATAGGAGTCTTCAATTGTGGGGTCATATTTTTCAACAAATATTCCCTGTACGAACTGAACTGTCTGTAAAAGACAAAAAAGCACAATTATACCCCATTCAAGCCAAACAAAGATTCATAAAACTAGTGATAGAGTGATTAACACTAAAGATTATAAACATCAGTTGACGGTTTTGTATTTAATGGCTAATACTGATTTATAGACGGAAGTGTAATAACAGAGGATGTTCATTATAATAGATCATAGGCCATGCCCATATTTAATTTAATTTGAAAAAATAAAAGAAATCAATTGTTTTTAAAGTGAATGTACATTATTAAATCACGAGATGCATGATTTAATAATGTAATGTTTCTTATTTTCAGTAATAAGAAACATGTAAACATGTATTAAAAATAAAGCAAATGTGGGAAAAATAGTGAAAAAATAAAAATATTTAGCAATATTATTATTTAGGGATATTTGATTGACTGACGTGTTATGCATGAAATACATCTGTATCAGCGTCGGTTAAAAAGGAAGAAAGTGCCATTTCTATCCTTCCGCCGCTGCCTGTGCACACCATTGATACAGACTACTGATAACAACTGATAGACTAAAAGTTACTAATAATAACCATAAAAAATGACTCATGAAGCTTTCCTTGTCTCACCATTTGACAGACGTTGAACTTACCAGTGCGGACTTCCCCACGCCTCCAGAGCCTAGGACCACAAGCTTATATTCACGCATGGTGGGTCTCTCTTCTGAGGCCTGTTTAATTAAACCACAGCACACATATTTCAGAAAAATTAAGTAAACCTAATAAACAAACATTTATACAAACTTTTAAAACTAATGTTTCAATTATAATGTTTCAAATCAAATTGTTTATCTGTACAATAAGCTACATAAATACTGAGCTGGCAACCACAGTTATATTCAGATTTATTAATGCCTCACTTTAACTAAACAATGCTTAAAAGGATAGTTCAGCAAAAAAATTTATTACCCCATGATTTACTCACCCTCAAGCCGTTCAAGATACATGTGTTCATCATTTCTTTAGATGCACACAATTTTATAATTATTTTAGTGAATGTTCTGGCTCTTAACGGTGGTAAACAGGAGCCAGGGCACAACTTTTGACTTTGAAGACCCAAAAGGTGCATCTATCCATTCTTGATAGAAGTAATCCACACGACTACAGAAGGTAAATAAAGTCCTTCTGAGGGCAATCGATGCGATTTTGTAAGATAAATATCCATATTTCAAACTTTTTTAAAACGTGCATTGGCCGCTAACAAAAGCAAGTTATTTTCGCTTGTAAAGTTTTAAAAATGGATACAATTTTCTTACAAAATCACATTGATTGCCCTTAGAAGTCCCTTATTAACACCCTTGGGCCATGTTGATAACTTTTTGTAAAGGAGAGATGGATGCACTTTTTTGGGATTCAGAGTCAGTTGTTGTTCCCTGGCCCCTGTTATTACCATTAAAACCCTTGGAAGAGTGAGGACATTCACTTAAATTACTCAAATTGTGTTCATCTGAAAAATGATGGACATATTTATCTCAAATAGCTTGAAGGCAAGTAAATCATTGGGTAATTTAAATTTTTCTCTGAACTATTAAATCCCAGCGGTACTGCATCTCTCTCAAAAAACATCTATCGGAGTATCTCCAACCCGAATTACTCTGCAGGGCTTTAGTGATTGTTTGAAGTGCCCTTTAAATTCCACCGTGATCAAGGATGCAAAAGCATCCAAATTACAAAACAAACAGCTTATCTATGGGATGCAGAACCAACTGATGCCAGTCTAATGAATTCATTCTCATTCAGCCTGAAACAATTCAAATCTGGGACTAGAGGCTAAATATCAAGACATTCAGGACATGAACAAAGTTAAACCATATGACTCGATAGTTTAAAACCTCCCACTAGCTAACTATTGTTATCATCAATCTTACTCCACCCTTCCATTCATTAAAAACAGCCGAGTTGTGGGCAGGCAAGGCATGGTGATAAATAAGGGCCCTTCAACAAGTTTTGTATAGTTTATTATGTGTGATAAAGCACAAAAGCAGACTGCAGAGTCTTTCAAGTTATTTTAATAAATGTTGGTAAACATGCATTTGAATTCAAAAAGTTTCAAATGTCTTAAATCAAAAACGACTTTAGATCAACTTCTTTTAACATTGTTCTTATATGCTAATGAGTACAAGCTATAAGCACATATTTTCAACGCATGTCAATATTAAACTATATGTCCGCCATGTAAAACTGGATTACTTAAGCAAAATATTTGAACCGGTTATCAAAACAGAGATGAAACTAACTTAACGTACAAGACAAACACTGCTGCCCCGTGATACCTATTTAAAATTAGACTATCTCACAAATATTAATGGTCTGGACTGGACTGGTTAAGTTTTAGACATCTGTATAGTCAATTCTGAGGCCAAAACTTCCCAATAAAAATCTGAGTCTCATTACTATAACGTTACATTAGTGACCTCCTCACTAGCTGTCAGTACAGGACACGCAGAAAACACTGTATAACGTTACGTGATTTATCATTTTGGTCATTTAACGAGTAAAAATATGCAATCATATACAAGTTACGTTCATTAAAGTATAAAGTCACATGCATAATGTAATGTGATCGTCTGAAGAAGGCAAATGCATTTTACTAATGTTTAGCTTCTAACAAGTGTTGTGCAAACAAGACCGAGGCCTGTAAAAGCAGCAGTGTTTCCTGTACAGTTCACCGGGTAGCGGAGCTGTTATACGCGGCCTTTCTGCCCAGCAGCCCGCTGTAGCTAAGCGGCCTGTTACTTTATTGCTAGCGCTAGCACGTTACCAGGTTCGATACGCTTGTTTCCCTTGATCGGACATTACTAAAAACCCCCGGGTTTTATTTATGAAACTCGTAAACCATTTTAATCGTTTTAGATTCTCTGACTGTTTACTCACCGTGTCCCGCCACTCCGCCGCCCGATCCGACTCCGGTCTCGCGGATGCAAACGTCACTCAATGCGAACGGAAGGCTGGCTGGCAGAGACGCACGTGCAGTCACGAACAGGTTAAAGGGACGATGTGGATGACAAAGGCTATGGTTTGTTTATTTATTAATTATGACAGCTTTAATGAAGTAAAGTTCAAACTCATTTATGCACAAACACGTAGGCTACACATGTGTGCATTTATTTATGTATGTATAATACAATATATGAGTACTTTCCACACCAGAGTTGGCTGCTCATTTTATTGAACTATTGTCTAAGAAAAACTGTCAAAAACGTACTGTGTGTGTGTTGAATAGTGAGCAGATCAGCAAGCAGGAAATAAGTGGCATTGCAATATGAAGACAGATTAAGCTTTTTCACAGACAAACTGATTACATCAATTACAACCATTTCATTTAAAAGAAAACAAATAAAATAATCTGTGATTTTTTTATTACAACCAAATATGTCTACAAATTTAATCAATTAACATGTGTTATTAAATATTCACTCTAGGTGATCACAGTACTGCACATTAGAACATAACAAAGAGAAATCATCCTTAGGTGGATCAACCAAACTATACCAAACCATTGTTTTATCATAGAATAGAACGTCATCTTTTACGGTCTAGATGGAGAGAGAGAGAGAAAGAGAGAGAGAGAGAGAGAGAGAGCATTCAGTTCATATTAAATACAATAATGTACTTATTGGTACAGAAGTGATTTTATACCTGGTTGTGGTTTGATGCATCTTGAACTGGATTTCCAGTGGAGGGGTGGCAGGTGTTTAAAGCAGAAAAAAATTATACTGTTAGATCACATGCATAATCATTGCCTGTTAATCAAAACACAGGTGTCCATCACTCATGCAACTGCCAAAGCTCATACAGAACATTCAGACATACTGTTACGATTGTTTGATAGGTAATGTCATGACAATTCTCTGTTGGGCTATTGAGATAAACAATGACAGTGTTAAATGTCTTGTGTGATCGTACATTTGGATTTTGAACATGATCTTCTGTTAAAGTACACTGGAGCCACAAGAACCAAAAACATTACCAGCATGAGAAGACCAACCCAAACCATACTCCCATCAACTGCTGTAAAATAAGAACATCACAGTGTTACTCATACGACAAGCTGCAACTTAAGTGTTATCAGTAAATAAACCAGCACAACCCTAGTTTAGTGAAGAAAAAGAAAGGACTATGCATGTGCAAAACAAAATTTACAACAAATAATAAAGAACAGGGACCATAGCTTTCAACCAGGACTGTGGACCATTGGGGTGTTGTTAATAACTGCTCTGATAGACTGGAGTGATCTGTGTGTGAGAGAGAGAGGTTAATATAATTTGTAAACAGAGCCAGCATTTCTCTTTCTACAGGAAAATGAATGGAGCTTTACCTGCAGATGTGTGTGTTGTGTTGTAGGTGGGAGCTAATGTGTTCAGAGGAGGAATCACAGGAGCTACAGGTGTATTAACACGTTAAACAAAGAATAAGACCCGCTATCTAAAATATTTACATAGCAGGCTATTGTAAAAACTCTATAATGATGCATTGGTTTATATAAAAATATTTGCTGTTATTTACTAACCCCTAGCTTATCCAAGATGTAGGTAATGTTTCTAGCTGAAATCGTAAGCCCTTAGGATTACGGGAGGGGAATCACTGAGGACTATGACTTCAGCTAAAAATGTTTTTTACTGTTCTACTGAAGAAACAATGCCAACTACATAAATGGCCTGAGGGTCAGTAAATTTACAGCATCATTAATCAGTGAACTAATCCTTTAAATATAATTTCAAATGACATATTCTTTTATTCAAATGTGTTATCATTTCACTTCACTTAATTAACATTTTGTGAATCTAATTATTCAAGCATAATTGCAAAGCTGCATATTTTGAAAAACATGTTTACATAAACACCCACCTGGACGGACAACCAGCTGTACTTTCTCCAGTGTGTCTCTAAACCATTGATCAAGTGCACAGTAATAAACACCAGAGTCTTTGAGTGTCAGATGTCTGATGGTTACAGTGAAGATCATTGTATTGGCAGTGCTCCTCACAGAATATCTTCCAGCTGAGACGACCTCATCAATCTTTTCAGTTTTAATCAAAACATCTCTGGATGAACTACACGGATCACGGCAAAAGTATTTTGGTGTATATATGTGAAGATCTGGAAAAGGACATCTGATAACTGCTGTCTGTCCCACTGTTCCCTCAAAAACATTTCCAGACTTCACCAACACACCACTTAAAACTAGAGAAAGATGCATGTTTATTAACAATAAATATCTGAACAGATAATTACAAAGGAATTACATTTATGAGGCACAACAATAACTCTCAACCTACAAATAATCATAAAAGAAAATATTTGTATGTTGACAAATGGGTGTAAAATGTTGCTAATAACTATCTAAACATCTATATTGATATTTACCTCATACATGTAACATTACATACACTTTAATAATTTAATCACATAGTACTGATTTTTATCTAATTTTAACATTTAATCACATTTAACATCATTTTTATTTAAACAATTTATTTGAAATAAAAATGAAATGAAAATGGGTGGGAAATAAAATAGTAATATAAATAGATGTTACCTTTAAAGTAAAGAATCTTCAGAACAGTCTTCATTCTCCCTAAAATATTTACAAACAAAAATCTTCGGCATAGCACATTAAAAGAAACCGCAAACTTCACTTGTTCACATGTCTGATCCACCTACTGACAGATGAACGGTGTGTGCCCCACCTTATTAGAAGATGTAGGAAGGCACACATTCATCTATTGCAGTAAAAGGAAGCAGATTTGTAGTTTTACTGCTGAACAAATGAAACTCACAGCTTAAAGCCCAACACTAAAACCCAACACTTCTTTTGGTCTGATGGTCTCATCATGGTTTATAAAAAAATTCTTACATGTTAAAATGTAAAAATGCTTCTTAGTTTTCCATCTAAGCTGCTGGCATATCATCATCATAAACACATTCTGATTTGCATTATGCATATTCTTGTCAACTTGCTATAGGAAACTTAAATGTTCAACATTCATTACAGAGTATATTGTGACAAGGTGTGTATTTAAATCACACTTATAGTGGCATCTGGTACAATATCATTAGTAACTATTAAGTCAATAATCTTAATAGTATTTTTTCTTACAATAATAAATCTAATCTAAATGTCACTAGTATTTGCTTCAAGTTCTATAGCACATTTTTATTTGTGTGAAACTCACAAATGACATATTCTCCACATTCAGCACCTCATCAAAAATATTAAAAAGAAACCATGATGCAGTCTGACCAAAGAAAACACTCATCTCATATGCTGTAAGGGACACAAAATGCATGCTGCATGTGCCAGTTTGGTGAACACTTAACATATCTAAATACACTCTAAGAAAAGATGTGTTAATTTTATAACACAGTTTTGTGTTATCCTATTTAACACATTATGTGTTATTTTACACAAAGTGTGTTGTTCAAAAAATAACACAGATATGTGGACAACACACTAGATGTGTTGTCTTTAACTAGACACAGGGTGTGTTATTTTAACAAATTCGTTTTTATTAGTGTAGAAACTATTCACACTTTGCAGGTTTTCCACAGTAACATACATGCCATAAATATAGAGAGTTTATTGTAGAAACACACTGACACTGCAGCATGGTGCAGCTTGTTTCAACACTTTGACCACATTTCCCATGAAAGCTCAGACGTAGACTGTTCTTTAGTTATTTATCCTTATTTCACATTTGTTGCAGAGTAATGAGTGAATACAAAGCGTTAACATTATCCTGGGGTGCAAGATCACAGTTCTGCACTGTTGAATAGATTAGAGATGAATCATCTGCCTTAGGTTGACCCACAGAGCAATGCTCTGTCACTAGGCCATCATAGAGGTGATAGACGTCTTCTATATTCTATAGAGACAATGAATGAAACACAGAAAAATATGACAAACACATATTAATATTATGAAAATGTTTTTTACATTTTATTTGCTGAGTTATTTGCTGTAATATTATTTAACTAGATTATGCTATCACAAAGCAACTATCTAATTAGGAAATGCTGGGTTTCTACCTGGTTAGGGTCTGGTGTATCTGCATTATCAGGGGTGGGATGGTTCAACGCTGCAATAAACATAATCATAGAACTCATAAAGTGACTTTCAATAAATGTCCGAATACACGTTCTTAAATTGTTTAACTCTGTGGACCCTGTCCCGGGTCCAAAATTACTTATTATGACTTAATATAAATAATCCCTTTAATTTTTAATGGTCTGTCAACAACCAGAACTGTCTGCAGTCTGCTAGAGCACACAGAGCCAGAGTTATTTACTTTCAAAGACAATGTTTACAACAAAAAAAGAACATTTGTTGTTTCATCATATGAAAAACAACATAAATAACAATATTTGTCACAAACATCATCTTTTATGTAACTTTAAAGGGTTTTCTGTAAAATAATATAAAGATATTGCATTTATTCCACTGTATGGTTATGGGGACACTTTAATATTTTTAGGCGGAAACTGAATACAAAAAGGGTATTAATCCTCCTCTCAGTTGGAGTACAATAAATTTGCATACATTATGATAATCTGTAAGCTGACATTTGCTGGAGGTTTCGTGACCACTCAGGGCTAGAGTTATACACTTTTAAATACAGACTTTAGAAGAAAACATCAAAAAGCGCCTATTTATTTTTATGTTTATTAGAGGACTGACAACACATACAACCATGTTTAGCACTTTCAACAGTGTTTTACGTAATTTCAAAGGGTTGTCTCCTGAGAGTGTACCTGTTAATCACACCAAAAACATTGTGTTTTGTTCATGTCTCTCTGTTTGTGTGGTCTTACCGCTGGACTTTGACACAGATTTTCTCTTGTAGAGTAAAACCAAAGCCACAAGAGCACAGAGCAACAGCAGCAGCAGAACACCATAAACCAGACTCACATCGACTGCTGTGAAAATAAAACATCATCACAATGATAACATCAGCATAGTAATCTAAGACAATCCAGAAAGCAGAGATATTTCTGTGCAGGAACAAATAATGAAAGTATTTTCAAATGCCATATTACAAAAAATCTAATATGAGGAAAAACTACCAGAGCTTTTAATAAATTGGACTGGTGAAGGTAGGCTTGAATTATCTGAGAGAGAGAGAGAGAGAGAGAGAGAGAGAGAGAGAGAGAGAGAGAGAGAGAGGAGAATTACAATATATCATCTGTGTGAGACAGGATATCATGTCATCTGTGGGCAGCTACAGCGGATATAATATATATATATACATGTGTTTCTAGCTCAAATGCTCAACACTGTAAAATCATTCAATTTACTTCTGTTTGGATGTGACTGTACCTGTATAGGTGTGTGTTGTAGTAGACACTACTGATTAAGGGTGTGTGTGGAGTTCAATACAGCAGCTGGTGTGTTTAGAGCTAGAGTAACAGGAGCTGCAGAGAATAAACACACACCAAAAATAAATTATACAGAATTTAGATGCGGTTTCACAGGGTTTATCCTAGTCCCATACAAAAATGCATGTTTGAGCTATAGGTCTAATTTAAAACACCTTGCACTGACATATTGTTTGTCTTAAAATGCACACTAGTATTGCTTTTTTGTAAGGAAAGGGTGTAAAAAGTACTCAAATATAATTAAGGCCTAGTCCTGGATTAATTTAAACCCTATCTGGGAAACCACCCCTTTGAGTTTAAGAATGTAAATTACTAAAATTTATATTATTTCTGTTTCCCTTTTTTATATAAATTTTTCATATTGTAAATTATGTTTAGATTTGATTGTGATTTTAAATCATTCGATTTTTTTACTGTTATTTTTAAAAGGCACCTTTGGTCCGATTCACTATTTTACATTTCCTTTGGTGTGTAAGTGTGTATTAATACATGTTAACAATATGCTAAAGGTACAAACCTCACAGTAAACAATGACAAAAGTTATTGTTTCCAACGTAATTCTCTTTTCTTACGAAATAGGTGCCCTTTAATAATTTATATCCCATTTCTGTTTTTTTCTGCAAATCATTCCTATTTCAAGCATTAACTTTATATATGAAATGTGCTATAACTATAAATAACCTTGCCTAGCATTATTAACAGACAAAAAAGTAAATAATTTAAAATTAAACAGGGAGACATGTATATCATAACCACAAATGTTGTTTACCCACCTGGACGGACAACCAGCTGTACTTTCTTCAGTGTGTCTCTAAACCATTGATCAAGTCCACAGTAATAAACACCGGAGTCTTTGAGTGTCAGATGTCTGATGATTACAGTGAAGGTCTTTGTATCGGTAGTGCTCATCACAGAATATCTTCCAGCTGAGATGACCTCATCAATCTTTTCAGTTTTAATCAAAACATCTTTAGCTGAACTACACGGATCACGGCAAAAGTATTGTGGTGTATATATGTGAAGATCTGGAAAAGGACATTTGATAACCACCTTCTCTCCCACTGTTCCCTCAAAAACATTTCCAGACTTCACCAACACACCACTTAAAGCTATAGAAAGAAGTAAAAGATATATAACTATCAGTTGAATCCTATCTCAGTCACACCTTTAATAATATTAAATACTCCAAAAAACCATGGTTACTACACTTTTACCACAAAAACATGGTTACTTTTCGTAAGGGCAGTAAATGTATTGTATAATATATTAATTAATATCAATATACTAATTACAGTTTTTATCCATTACTGTAACTTTTTTAACAGTATAATAAGCAGGCACAAACAATGAAATTCTACTCACCCCTATAAAGAATTAAAATCTTAAGATGTGCTTTGATCATCCTAATACTTCTACTAAAGCAAAACATCATCTTAAAATAAACAACGGCATAACACAGTTAACTACAGCAAACCTGTGTACTGTCTTTAATCTTACAGAGGAACACTGCTGCTGACAGAGAGAATTACAACGGCACACAAACGGCAGACTTTGTTTCAGGAAGGAAAAGAAGCTTCAGCAGGGGGTAAACTTTATAGCAAAAAAGTATTTCCCCATAGCTTACCGAGAGTTTATTCTGCATCTTCTTAACTATCCTTGCAATACAACATTATCCCCCAAAAAATATTCATATGACAAACGAACATCTTTAACTTCAAAAGGTACACACTTTAAAATTTCTGTCTGTGTGCATAGACTAATTAGAACAAGATTTTTCACTTTTCCACTTTTTCCAAAGGTAAAAGAGGTTCAGTTTAAAATTATTAATGATATTTATCCTTGTAATGAGTTCCTCCGACACAGATTTAATATGGAGTGTAATTTGTGCACTTTTTGTGAAGCAGACATAGAGTCTTTGGCACTTTTATTTTTATATTTCTGCAAATTTACAAAGAAATTCTGGGATGAACTTTATATTTGGTTAAGTTTGAAATATGTAATACCCGACTTTAACTTTAAAACTATAAAATATTTGTCTTTTTCTTTGAATTACAATCATGAATTCTTGGTGAACAATGTTGTGATGTTTGCCAATTACTTCATACGCAAATGCAGATTATTTAAGAATCCTCATTCGTACTTTTCCATAAAGATTTAATGATCTTCTTCATGTCGTTAAGACTTGTGTATAACAAAAAAGCCCTTAAATTATATAATCTTCTTAAGGTATTTTTTGATGATAACCCCTTTGTGTATTTTTTTATTTTGTATTTATTTTCTTTCTGTTAGCTAGGTTTGTGATGTTTATTTATATTTTATGCTGCTATTTGGACTTATTTGTAAACTATTAAGATTTGTATCTTGAATATTGTTTAGTTTGTTGAGCAATAAAAAAAATTGTGCATGGACTTCTGCCCCCTACTGGCTGAGAAAAAAAGCGCTGTGGATCTTATTGTGCTTCTGCTATTATGATCAGTACTGTGGAACATAGACAAAAGTGATTTAATGCTAATTTCTATTTATTACAGCTAAGCTGATATTTTTAACCACCATACATTTAATGTTTTACTTTGGAAGAACTACATCCTATAAGAATGCAGATTTTTTATAATTATAAATCATAATCAAACCTGCTGATAAAAATGATCACAAGATCATATATTCATTGTGATAAATTGCAGATCCCATGTAGATCAGTTGACATGGCTCAAAAAGCTTCACCTTCAGTCACAAAAATATATTTTCATCAATGTATATTACTTAACATCTTGGAAGCAGAAATGGGTAAAACACGACAAAAGAAACAATGCAATATTTTGCGAAGTTTGCTGTCAGTTTACAGGTAAAGCAGAAAAGTTGGGAGTATATGTCTGTTGTATATGTATACAACTATATTTGACTTTTGAATTATTATTTTTAAATATGTGACACTGACATTTTTTTATTGGGGCCAGTGAAAATTTTGGCATGGCAAGTGAAAACATGAACCAAAAAATGATATGCGTTATTTGAGCCCTGGTTGATGAGGGCACTAAACTCTGTCAGGCACATTTAATTAATAGCTGCTCAACGCAAATGGCCAAGACATGAAATTCAAAGAACTCATTAAACTAATTTGATACGTCAGTCTTTCAGTGTCCTTTAACTGCAACAGGTGCCTCACATCTTCAATGATGATTGTCTATCAGTCTATGGAAAATCACACCCATAAGGCAAAGTGTAAAATGCTGTGTCCCCATGTTTAGACATCAGGTATTTGCAAAACAATGGTCTGTCTTCTGAGGTTTCTGGGGAATCTGAAGGAATGTGCACCATATATACTTCATGCTATCTTAACCGCTTAGGGATCTCAACCTGACAGAGACAGAGAGAAAGAGTATTTATAAATAAAACAAATACACTAGAAACTGTGACATTAACTGTTTTACCTTTCTACCTTTTTTAGTGCGTTCATGCCACAGTTTCTGATAGAGGTGAGGAGCTGATCTCTGGAGTTCCTCTCTGTTTGACGGACACCTGCACTGCTGTCCTGCTTTCTCTGAGAGATTGGGTTCAATGATCTTCTCAAAGCCTGAACATCTAACGCTGGACCAGGAGGAGGGGGAGGAGGAGGAACGTGTCTACTTCCTGTTGCCCCTTCTGTCTTTCCTGTCACTTCAGAGCAGGTAAATCTAGGTTGTGGTTTGGCGGTCAAGGCCTTTAGAGTTTCCTGAGAGGTAAATTTGGACATTGCAGCAAATTTGTATGTTTTCTTCTCAGTGTGGGAGAATGATGAGTCTTTTGGCTTATTAGGGTTAGATACGTTCATCGCATTTTCACTTGGGGTTATACGGGTGGAGTTAGTCTCCTCTCTGGAGAGTTTCTGCGCTTCCAGCCGTTGTTGCCGCTTCCTGTCCATGTTTCGGCTCAAAATGTTGGTCATTGTCATCCTGGGCCCGGCCAGTTCAAAGTGATAGCCCAATTTCAGCAGAGAAGAGTTGTCACGTAAGACTTTAGTCATCTCCATTTCTGTCTTCCCTCCGCAGATGTGTCTCTGGTTATGAAATCTCAGCTCCATGAGCGCTCGGTTGTGCTGGAGAGAGTTGATAATGGCCAAGATGCCTTTGCCTGTTAAATGGTTGGAGTCAAGGTTAATGCCCGTCAGGGTGGCATTTTCCCGCAGGGTTCCAGCAATGGCGAACGCGACGTGATCGTCCGCCCTTGTGTTGGCGAGGGAGAAAGTTTTAACGTGGGTGTTGCTACGGAGACCTTCTGCAAACTGCATTAGGGTGTCTTTCTTTATGGCATCTGAATTGTTAACATTGATCTCGGTTAGTTCGGGGTCATCGCTGCGAACTTGCTCCAGAAGGTCATCAAACATACTGGAGCCAGTGTCGCTGTCCAAAGAATCATGTTCGTTGAAAGAATCTTCATCCTCTGTGGTAACTGAACAGTCTTTACTACCATCAATGGTCTCTGAGACATTATGGCTGAAATTGGGTGATATCATCTGTTCGGTATGTTTTTTTGTTTTGTCAAGCTTATTTTCTTTCTTTGTTTCTCTCTCTTTCTGTGCTCGTGATAACTCATTTTTTGCATCATGTTCTTTCTCCTTCATTTTGCTTTTAATTTCCTCTGTTTGATTTTGGTTCATACTGTCTCTTGCTCTGCTGTTCTTCTGTTCCTCCAGGACTTTGGTTCTGCTTTTCTTGATATCTTCCTTGTTGCTCTTTTCTTTAAGGTTCTCATTGTCTTTATCCTGGAGTTTGGAGATGAAGCCTCGTATTTTTGAGTTCTCACTTACTTTTCTCTCTTCTCTTTTTTCGCATTCTCTCTTATCCTCTTTTTTATCCTGCAGTTTGGAAATAAGCTCCAGAGTCTTGGAAGTTCCCCTTTCTTTTCTAGAATGTTCCCTCTCTTTCAATTCTGTTCCACCTTCATCTTTTTTCTCTGTTTTTATTTCCTCTTTATCAGAAGAATCTTTGGAGACATCATCTCGTTTCTTAGCTGTCTCCTGTTCATTGTTTTCAGGAGGTGCTTCACTCGCAGCGTTTCTGCTCTCTGTGTCTGGAGGGTCGCCACTCTGTGACCTGGAAAACTCCCTGCTCCTCATCCTGCGGAGTCGATCTCTCCTCCTGCCCTCCCCTTTTGACTCTCCCTTAAAAATAAAATAGAAAAGAAATGATTCAACAAATAACATAGATAGTTTTTTTGTTTTTTGTTTTAGTTTTTGAGTTTTTAACTTGAGCACATTATGTGACATTGTTATGAGATTTCCTGAAAGTTTACTAGATTATTTACTAGGTTATCTCCATTTAATCTTACTCCTGTCCAGTGGCGGTCGGTGACTTCTTTTTTCGAGGTCGTAATTCGTAATTTGAAAAGATGTGTTTGACGCGTCGAGTGAACCTATGTGCATCACGTGTCTTGTCAAAATAAGTGCCTGCTGCAGAAGCATCTAAAGGGTGTATGATAAAAGAGACGCTCGCGTTTGTCAGATACTAGCATAATCTCATGCGTAATCAGAGTTTACTGTTAAGGGAGTGTCTTGCATGTATTTTGTGAACGTGAGTGTCTCTTTTATCATAAACGGTTTTGACGCGTGTGCAGCAGACACTTATTTTGACAAAACACGTGATGCACATGGTTCACATGACACAACAAACACATATTTTGAAAACACGAGCAACACACATGACACTCTGAACACATATTTTGAATTTGCGTCCCTCGGATGAGCAGTCACGAGCCGCCACTGCTCCTGTCTGGATTGTTTCTTTCACACTGTAAAAATTCCTTGTTGGACCTAATGTTTTATTAATTGAAATTCCTTTCAACTTTCTTGACTAGTAAGGAGTTATTATAAAGTGTAAAAATAAAGGTGAAAAAACTTCAGATAATTTAACTTAAGTAAACTTAACCTAAATGAATAAATTCAAGTTGATAGGTGTTTTGATTAATCTGCTTGGTTATTGCATTTCTCCTCTGCTGTGATCCCACATTTGGCATTTTAATATTTGTGTTGACACTGAATATCAGCTTCTTTTCAGTTTCATTTTAGTGTAATTATTATAAAACGCCATCATCATTAAAATCATATAGGGACATGAAAGAAAACATGTAGAATGATTACAGGCAAAAGCTGAAGCCAACTAAAAGTTATTTTTGGTCTCTATTAAGAGGGAATGAGCATGCTCTGTATTTTGTGTGCTATTGTTTGAAGAAGTCTTAAAACTCTCAGATGTACCCTTATAAGGCAGTAAAGGGAGGAACGCGTTCAGATCTGGAATGCCTTCCTTGTTCCTAAGCATCTGACTAGCTCCAAAGTGTGTCTGAGGTTGAGCTTAAAGAAAACAGTCATGAATCACCAAAATAAATCCCTGTTACTGACTACTGTGAAACACTTAACACAATTAACTCTAACATATTTAATTCACAGCTGCTTTGATGAATTAATCAACATGACTGTCCAGTTAATATTTTGAACATCAACAATGCCAGAAAGTCGGCATCAGATTTGACTGGCAAACACGTCACACCTGTACAAACTTTACAACAGATTTTTATGTGTGGATACACTAATAGTCTCATAATAATGTTCTACAAACCCCAGATAAACATCAAAGATAAGCCAGACAGGGAGCCACTGTTTATAAAGAGGAGAGCAAGAAGATTTGTCTTGGCATGTGTGTGCGTTCTGTTGCCTGCATTTCAAACAAACACTTTAAAGTCTCAGTAGAGTTTAATAGTTTAAGGCCTCTTGACTGTGTATCACATTACAAGGGCTTCATTAGCACCTGTTTAAACCTGTACAACTACTACTTTCTAACTAGCCTATACTACCAGAATCATACCATGTGTTCTGTTCTGCTCTGTTAGTGTTAACTTATTACTCCAGCTTTCCTGCAGACTCGGAAAAGTCATGATTTTCATTATTTATTTGATATTTATTTAGCGACTTTCAAGGGTTCAGACTCAGAGTTTAAGATACATGTTTACACTGGGCTTCAACAAATCACAATAAAAATACAAATAACCTGCAGCTAACCACCAAAGGGACAGAACATTTTGTTTATACAAGCCAACAGTAAACATAACCATAAAACTAGTTGATTAAGACTTTTGGCTGTGGATAAAATTATCACATATTTTTGGACACTGTCCAAAGACAGCATTAGAGATGTCAGCTTGTGCTTTGCAATAACTTATTATTGTATCAAACCTTTCACTCAAATTGTTTTGGAAAAAGCAACTTTCACTCACACACGGAGGTGCTAAGTGTTCTGTAAATGTGCAGTAAATGAAAAAAACTGCAAGCAATGTGTCCAAGCGCTGCAAGTGCTGTATGTTGACATTCACTAAAGGGTCCCTCATGTGGCCCATCTGCCTTTAGCTAAACGGCTGTTGATACATTGAACCATGATAGCATGTCAGGCATGTAGACCATAATGATGAACAGGAATTTAAGTGTGTGTGTGTGTGTGTGTGTGTGTGTGATGGAGCTAAAACAGCCTTTCTGAATGTCCTTAAGTCTTTGCACTTCACAGTACTTAAACAGCTAGATAAATGATTAATTCTACGTGCATGTAACTCTCTAAAGTCTAAATAAAAAATCAAACCTATCAGTGTATTACTTACTTAAAAAAACTAACAGAAAACATTTATGAGGTAAAAGTTGCAAAACTTTCATTTAGTGTATTCAAAAAGTAAATGTTAAATGATAAAAAATGAAATTACAGGTATCAATGCTTTCAATTAAATGTAATGTATTAATATTTTAATTTAAATGTATAAGTGCATCAATGTTAGATGTAATGTGGCGCATCATGACCTCTGCGCTGAGCTCTCTGCGGATTAATCTCTTGGTCTGCCGTTCGCAGTAGTCCAGCATGGCCTCTCTGTCATATCCTCTGGACGGCAGTTTCTCCGTCTGGTTCCGCTGTCGGAGTCCCACCGGTACATCTGGGTCCGGGTCGATGAACACCAGCTCCCGCTCGAGCTCTTCCACCTCCTCCGGTGAGAGGGTCGCGAGCAGCAGCTCCGTGTCCGAGTCATCGCTTCCCTGCCGCTCCGAGGGCGCAAGAGGTTTTCTTTTAGACATATTAACTGTTAGTTGGCTAAAAGTTAAGTTACTTATATGTTTGGCAAAATCCAGCAGACTCAGACAAAGCGTGTCCGATTAACTTTAATTCATGACAAAAGTGCTGAGGAGGATCTCGCGCTCAAAGCTCTGTTTAGGCTCGTGCGCCAGGACGCATTCCGCGCACTCCTTCACATTTGCATGACTAAATGCGGCACGCGAGGAAAGAAGAGATGGTCTATATGAAATCGGTTGTTTGTTTGTTTTTAGTAATAAGACTGTGAGCGGTTACAAATCTCAAATCTTATTCAAAACAGGACTAGGTTTTGAGCGCTGTCAAGTTTGATAAACTTTTAGTCTAGGATGTTTCTCCGAAAATTGCTTGGGAATAATAAAAACAGACACAAATGTGACAACTGTTAAAATTCATATGAAACTGAAAACATTTACATCACATTAATGCATTTGGCAGACATTATTCAAAGCGACTTCATGCTACAAATTTTATCATTTTGTATTAATTAAAACCATGACATTTAAAGGGGCCATGTCACAAAACAATTTTAAGATGTAAAATAAATCTTTGGTGTCCCCAGGGCACATATGTGAAGTTTTAGCTCAAAATACCATATAGATAATTTATTATAACATGTTAAAGTTGCCGCTTTGTAGGTGTGTGCAAAAATGTGCAGTGTTGTGTGTGTCCTTTAAAATGCAAATGAGTGGATGAAGTGCAAACACTGATCACAATGATGGTGGTTTGATGCAATTCAAACTCAGTTGGCTGTCAATTATTTTTCTCTCTCTCTCTTTCTCTCTTAACTAAATTGCAGTGCTGTGATTGGATAGTGCAGATTAAGTGTTGGTTTTATTATAATAAGATCTCCTTATGACATCATAAGGAGAGCCAAATTTCAATGACCTATTTTTCATGTGCTTGCAGAAAATGGTTTACCAAAACTAAGTTACTGGGTTGATCTTTTTCACACTTTCACGGTTGATTAGCACTGGGAACCCAATTATAGCATTAAACATGGAAACAGTCAGATTTTTGAGACCAGTTGAGCTACAGGAACGGCTTTATAATAATAATTAAAGAAATCTGGATTAGCTAATGTGATTTTAGTCTGTGACATTGTTGAGATCTTTTTGAAACTTTTAATAAATGCATACATGAATAATAAGAGTTATGTACATGGTAATGACATATTATGAGCCTCAAACAATATTGTTTTCTCCTTCTTATGTAAACATTGTGCACGCACTCAAACCAACCCCAATATCCTGCTGAGACCCAATTAATTTTGTCCTCTGTAGTGGACATGAGTTTAGACCTAAGTCAAGCACAATTTATTCAACCTATTTGAATCCTACTGTCCTGTCCTGTCCACTGTGTTTGTGTGCGTGCGTGCGTGCGTGTGGATGAGGAAGATGATGGTTTGTGTTTGTGTGTGGATGAGGAAGATGGTGTGTGTGTGGATTAGGAAGATGGTGTGTGTTTGGATGAGGAGCTTGACATTTGTGAAACAAAGATATCAGTCATAACATTGTGATTATAATTTTTTTATCATGAAAATGTAATGTGCTAAAACATTCAGATGATGTGATCTAGACAACTTACTTGACTCTTTTTGTCATAAATGAACTTCCTAAATCTTTTCATTTGTACACTCATGATGATATGGGTTACAGGTGTATTTAGCCACCGGCTGACAGAGCTCTAGGTCCCACACTAAAATCATCTGGCCTGACCTTTTGGACAGAGTTTTGGCTGTAGAGCTCCCACATATCCTGAAAGGTATGATTCTCAAACCCCTTTTGCCCATAAACACATTTGTGGATGCTGGATTCCAGGGTGATAGCTATTTGTGGAAAGCTCTCTGCATACTCAGCCTAAGCTGGGATACCCTACCACCTTAACTAGGTCGTCCAAAAAAAAATGTGTTGCACAAAAGGCTGTCAAGTGCATCTCGGAGAATAGCGTGGACGCGCTTCACACCGCGAGCGGGCACGCGCCACATGGCCGAAATGAGAGAAAGACATGGTCCGTCACTGTCTGGAGGATAACTAGCCTGTTGATAAAACATTTAAGTAATTAATAATCTAGTATGTGTTCATTTTCTGTCATAGTTTCTTCAAAATTTAGTTTAATTTGAGTGTTTTAAAGAAAAATATTTTCATCATGACACATACGCCCCTTTGATTGCCACGCCCCCGGCCCGCCCACCGGCACAACCCTACCACCTTAACTAACACATTTTCTGCGGGAAACCCTGGAGTTCTTCTCTGTGCTTGTCAACCAAACTGCAATAACATTTATGGAAAATTAGCACTGAAACTTTACAAAGATCAACAGATTAACGCTACACTTTGTTAAAGACCACATAGTTCTGTTAATATAAAGATATTGTTTGCTATCAGTAATTTTTTTTAATGACAACTTAAGTTTCATAAAAAGTTTAAATAGGATGTGCTTACTACCGGTACTTCATGTAGCCCACATCATTTGACACAATCCAGTGAAATGTGGCATTCAGATACTGGCCGAATGGCAGCACCAACATCCCCAGACAATGCTGTTGTGATGGTGCTGGAATGATTAAGCATGGTTACTGCACTTTCATTCATCTTAATATAAAAATATTCCTAAAATGATTTACTAAACCACTAAACCAATAGTTGGCAATAGGTTAACATCAAACACCAATAAAGCACAGTGTAATAGCCAACATGAGAAAATTCTATAGTTTATTATATTGTAATGTTATAGTTTTTACAACACTTGTTAATGAATATAACAGCATACTTACAAATTACAGTAGTATTGACCATATTGAACTGATAAAGTGTAATAAATACTGTAGTGTACTGTAGGGTTGTAACGGTATACCGGTTTGGTGGTATACCTTGATATTAACTTTTATGATTATCATACCGTAAACATTTGCTTATACACGGTTTTGGAAAAAAATAAAAGCAGATCTCACCTGCGCTACTACGCACATGCAACTTCATTTGGAGTGACTGCTAGACTCCACTTGTTTATGTATAGCAGAGAAAATGTCAGAGACTACAAATTCTATCCTCTATCCCCCACCAGAAAAAAAGTTAAAACCTACAGTATGGGAATACTTTGGGTATACGAAAAACGAACTCCTGGAAGATAGATATCCAGTTTGCAAGAAATGTGGACGAAAAGTGGCTGCAAAAAGAGGCACTAAAGCCCATTTAAGTGATTTATATTACAGATCAATTTAAGTTGATAATACTTAGGCCATATAATAAAAACTATACATTTCACTCACTATATGACAATGTGAACAAATTAATATATCCATATTAATATATTCTGAGAGAATTTAATGAGAATTTTATCATTTTATTTAAAAGAATCAAATTAAAAGAATAAAAAAATTAAGAATCAAAGTTTACTTTTTTCAAAAGTGTATTTTTCCCCAAAGTTTAATATAATAAACCATATGTTCAACCCAAAACCATATCTGTTTTTTTATTAATTTAAGGGTCTTTGTAGCTAATGATAATAAAAATAATAAGTGTTTAATACCGGCAAAGCGCGAAATCGTGATAGATTCTGAGACGATTATCATACCGTGGAAACCTCATACCGTTACAACCATAGATATGTATAAAGGCTAGATGGCTTACCGCTGAGTCCCTAATGGCATCACCTGGCGTCCATCTTACCACAGGGCGCTCGCTCACTCGTAGCATTGAGTTTAATGGTGAAGGTACTTTTAAATGACCATAACTTGCTCAATTTTCTACCGGTTTTCAAACGGTTTGGTTTTTTACAAACGTTATTAACGTGGCTATAATACTGGATGCTTTGACATGTTTCATGAATTTTTTATATATTTTTAGTATAGGTATGCAGTGTCATAGTTACATCTTTGACGTTTATAACAAACCAAACCGTTTGAAAATCGGTAAAAAATTAAGCAAGTTATGGTCATTTAAAAGTACCTGTATCATTTAAACTCAATGCTAGGAGTGAGCGAGCGCCCTGTTGTAAGATGGCCGCCAAAATGCAGACGTTCCACTCAATTGGCCAGCAGCGCGGGCGAGCCATCTAGCCTTTATACATATCTATGGTTACAACCCTACTGTAGACAGTTCGGCCTTCTGATTGGTCAAGAGTCTACGGTGAAACTGACCAATCGGAAGGCCGAACTGTCTACAGTTTCACCGTAGACTCTCGACCTGTCAGAAGGACGTCGGAAAAATCAACAATTGTCTACCTATTACATTATAAATGGCAAAAAGTGTCTCCATTATTCTGAAATCACCCTATATATTTATATATAATATAACTACTACAGGTATAAACCGTCATATTACAAAATACAACATCATAAGTGATAAAGACTTCAAGTTAAGCAATGCCGTCTATACCTAACGTTACTCTGACAAAACACAGGGCACTGATGTATTTTTAAATATGTCAGTGCAAGTTGAATTCAGTTTGGACAGCTCTTAAATTTATTTTAGTCTAGTCTAATCCCAGTCCGGGAAACTGCCCCAACAACTGCCCCCTTGTGTTTTTACTGTCCGTCCTTATTTAGCTTACAGTGGTTATGTTGAGTTAAACTAAATATTGTGCTGCTATATCTTTGTATGTTTAATGGACAACGAAGATAGAAAACAGTACTAATGTTTTAATACCTTGATTATTCTTCATGCTGCAACTGAGCGCTCTTTGTTCAAATTTCCCGGAAGTGATGTAAGTGATGTCTGCTCCTGTGCGTCATGCTGCTTGCAATAAAAACGACAAATAAACATAAGCTCTTACATGTTCGGAATGCCAAAATGTTATTGACGTTTTAAATATAATTAAACTTCTGATAGTGTTATTTTAAAATATACTAAGCCCTTCTGTGATTTTATTGGCTGGCGGATGCGCGTGTTGCATCATGGGAACTGCTCACTACAAAATTAAACCATTTGAAACATTTTAAAAGCTTGACTATATATGAAGCTTTTGAAGCCAAAGCAGAGAACAATTTCCTTAGGTTAGATCACATCACTAAACTATATGCCGTTACTTCGACTTAACAAAATCACCATCATTGGAACTGATGTTCCCAGAAATGCCTTTCCTTCGGGGTCGATGTACAACTCATACTTACCTGGCAGGGGAGACACCATGATCATGAAGGTGGTTCACCCAGATTGAGACTCAGCCATTGCACACCCGGCTGTGTTGACGTTTGCGAATTCCCCAAATGTGGGAATCTCGACTGCATAATTTATGGTAGTGGGGGACTGCGTTCGCGCTCTCCCCTGATAAACTTAGTTTAAAAAACAGAAACTGGTTACCGGATATTAAGAGCATAGCATAAATTTATCAATCTTGGGTTTATTGAGTTGGTTGTTATCGCTTGGATATAGAGACAGAGCGCCGCGCGTCATAACCTGAAAACCACGCCCACCGGGGGGGAAAACAATCCAACCGTCTCCATTGACTTTGTATTGCGAGAGACTGCCTCCTTGTCATTTCTGGCTTATAACAAAAAACAGAATAATGCCTAAAAACTGCTGTGTGACAATATGTACAGCTAACAAGCCAAAGAACCCAGAATTAAGTTTTTATAAGCTGTCGAGCCGTAAAACCCTGTCTTTAAGGAGAATAAAGTGGATCGCCGACTACGTTTCCCCCTATTGGACGCAGTTCTACTAATAGTATTACTATGAAAAGTTGCCTGTTTCCATTTTTGTGTCTTTAAACGCTCGTTTTTGGGGTCGACAGCTTATAAAAACTTATTTACAGATTAAAATTAAAAACAGAATAATACATAAAAGCTGCTGTGTGGCAAGGTGTACAGCTAAAAAGCCAAAAAAACCCAGAAATAAGTTTTTTTTAAGCTGTCGACCTCATAAAACGAGCGTTTAAAGAAACAAAAGTGGAAACAGGCAACTTTTCATAGTACTTCTATTAGTAGAACTGCGTCCACTAGGGGGAAACGTAGTCGGCGATCCACTTTATTCTCCTTAAAAGCTGGGTTTTACGGCTCGACAGCTTATAAAAACTTATTTCTGGGTTCTTTGGCTTGTTAGCTGTACATATTGTCACACAGCAGTTTTTAGGCATTATTCTGTTTTTTGTTATAAGCCAGAAATGACAAGGAGGCAGCCTCTCGCAATACAAAGTCAATGGAGACGGTTGGATTGTTTCCCCCCCCGGTGGGCGTGGTTTTCAAATTTGCATATCGGCGCTCTGTCTCTATGTAACACTTTAATGATTAATATGATTAATTTAGAAACGTTAAAAAAAATTGAGAAGTACAGTGTGTAAGAAGTACATTTGCGATGGCATCGGGTACGTTTGCGAAGAAGGATTAACTTATTTTTATTATATAACATCTTCACTGTAGTGGATAACGGCTTTATTGTTACATCCATCCATTCAGTGCTTTTACCATTTTATTCAATTTTCAAATTTTTTTTATATTAATTTTTGTTTTAATTTTTACCACAATGTGCAATTAAAGGATGTGAGTTTTAAATTAGATATTTGATTCCAGATTAAATGTAATGAAGCATTCAGGCTTCTTGGAGACACATTGGAACATGTTGCTATTATTTCATCTCACAAATGTTCTGCTTTGTATCCAGGCATTCTGCATCTAGAAACATTTTGGAATGTCAGGCATTATATTTCCCAATTCTCTCATCTGGGTGTGGCTTTCTTTTAATTATTTGGTAAAATTTTACAATTAGTGATGGGTAACTCAAAAAAAGATGAAAAGGTGATCTGAGAGGTAAGATATGTGAGTGGGAAATAAAAAATTCTCACATGAAAAAATAATGTGGGCTCCACTGACGTGCAATGCCGACTGTGGACGTTTCGGCCTTCTGATTGGTCGAAAGTCTACAGTGAAACTGACCAATCGGAAAGCCGTACTGTCTACAGTTATACGACTCTGGTTTCACCGTAGACTCTCGACCAATCGGAAGGCCGAACTGTCTACAGTTTCGCTCGACTGCAGCGCCATACATGGATTTCTCGGCGACGTCACTGCTTGCGCACGCAACCGAGAGGTAGAAAGAAGAGAGTGCCAAGGAGTTGTAGGCTAGTAGCGGTGTCTGTAAGTCAAAATACCAAGGAGTTGTTGGGTGGTTTATTGTACCAACAGAGCCAGTGCTGGGTGCGGATGTCTAAAATACCAGTAGATACGGCTATTATTTTTTCATCTGAGAATTTTTTATTTCCCACTCACACATTCTTACCTCTCAGATCACCTTTAGATTTTTTTTCATTAGTATGTTTTCTGCATTCCGCTTCTTCCATGTTTTGGACCGTTTCAAAGTTTAAAACCACGTTATCAATCAACTTATTAAAAATATTTAAATAAAAATAAAAAAAAATAGTATATATGAAATGCAATTATGTTATATATAGGGTGATTTCAGAATGATTGAGACGCTTTTTGCCATTGAGGTAGGTGTGTGTGCGTGCGCGTGCTCTTAAATAGCAAAAGCATACTAGCTGTAACTTACCTGCTCCAAATAAATATTAAATAAAAAATCAAACTTAGAAAATAAATTACACATAAAATTAAGTACAATGTTTTCCCTCAAATTCTATATATTTGTCTGATACAGGCTCAAGACTGATTGCACACACACAGAGCTATTAAAAGAACTGCTCTGTGAAACAGCCAATCAGAGCAGAGATCAACATTATAATTCATGAACCTTTCAAATAAGGTAATAATGGAACATTTCATAAAGGCAAATCCAAGGGCTGTAAGTGTACATGTAACATTTAATAGTGAACAGTAGTGTATACACTACACTAATATTATATGGCAATGGTTAGCACCTCTGTAAATAGTTGCATGGTGACACATATTGTGCTGCCAGGTTTATTTCTTATACATAAAGTACAGAATATGTTATACTTTTTTACAAGCTTTATTTAATAAGGGTGGATATTGTACCATTAACCAATGTCTTATTTCCTATTAATTAAAGCCTATAAGAGTTGTGATGATTGGGGAAGAGGGGAATGATGTCACAAAGACTGTGACTGATAAAAAATAATGGGCACCAAGCACCTTCACCCATGATCACTGAATCAAGAATGGAGTAGACTTTTTGATATTAGAACAAAGAGATTTATTCCACACTATAAATTGGGACTTTTTTAACAAGCTGGTTAAACCTCACATCAGACACCTGCCCCCCACCCCCCATCAAAACGGCATGAGCAAGTTTTGTGGCAGTTCATTAAACTCATTTTTCTGCTACAAATCTGACATTTCTGTGTCCGTCACATATCCTGGATATCCACCCACCGTCTCTAAAAGCACCAACACAACCAAAACCTCCTGTAACTTACAAACAGCATTATTGCTCAGATAAATAAAACTAATCTACAAAGAAAAAAAAACGCACAACGGTGAGATTCCCATATCCCTGTGTACTGAAACGGCAGATTTCCAAAAAATAATTTCTCTGTATTTATTATTTATTTATTGTATTTGGTGAAAACTGTTTGTTTGTCTTGCGTCTCTGGCTGCGCATGCAGAAGAGACGACCCTCATTCGGTTTAGCGAGAGTGTCTCTCCTCCACACCAGAAAACAACACAAACCCATGCACCGCTATATTCATTCAGCATTTAGCATACTTATCATATTTATCATAATTTTAGACAATCACAAACAATTCGACAGAAGAAAACAGCTGTAAAAATACAAAAAAGTGACCAAATATCATTCAGAACAACAGAGTCCAACAAAATAAGTAAAATAGCACCGTTGTTACAAAGGTCGGAGGTCATGGGTTAGGGAATAGGGTCAGTTATACAGCCAGAACAAGAGATGGAGGAAGGGTGTTGGGCATGGAGTTGATTCACTTCCGCCGACCCGTGTTTGTTGTGCTGCACGTCACACACATGTAATCTTCCTCAGCTGCCAGTTCTGCCGATACCCCAACACATATCATATGAAACCAGCGATTACAGCAGTCACACTGCACCCAGTTCACCTGCAGCAGAAAGAGAGAGAGAAAATAACTCAAAACACATTCAATCTCACACATTCACACATTCCGTAGATTCACTCACCTCTTCTCCTTCTGGCTGAAGACAATTTTCTGCTGGACACAGGGTCATATCTTCTCCCGAGTCTTCTGATTGAGAAACATCTGACGCTGAGACCGACGCTGCCTTCCTCTCCCTTCTTTTTTCTGAGCCCATACGCTGCTTCTTGCTTTTCGGCTTCATCCCTCTTTCACTGATCTCTGTCTCCTCTCTGTTCATCCGTCGCTTGGCTTTCTTCTCTGCTGAAGTGATTGCATCTCTCTTTGAGGAGAGAGATAGAAGAAATGGATTTATATTATATTCTTAAAATTTATTTTTATTGTTTTGGAATCTTTTCAGCTGATCTCCGGGTCTGGCGGTATCACTTTTAGCATAGCTTAGCATAATCTATTGAATCTGATTAGACCATTAGCATTGCGCTTAAAACTAACCAAAGAGTTTCGATATTTTTCCTATTTAAAACTTGACTCTTCTGTAGTTACATCGTGTACTAAGACCGACAGAAAATTAAAAGTTGTGATTTTCTAGGCAGATATAGCTAGGAACTATACTCTCATTCTGGCGTAATCATCAAGGACTTTGCTGCCGTAACATGGCTGCAGGAGGTGCAATGATATTACACAGCAGCTGAAAATAGTCCCCTTGCTATTAAAAGTTAAAAGGGGTCTATTTTCAGGCACTGTGTAATATCATTGCACCTCCTGCAGCCATGTTACGGCAGCAAAGTCCCTGTTTATTACGCCAGAATGAGAGTATAGTTCCTAGCCATATCTGCCTAGAAGATCGCAAATTTTAATTTTCCATCGGTCTTAGTACACGATGTAACTACAGGAGAGTCAAGTTTTAAATAGGAAAAATATCGAAACTCTTTGGTTAGTTTTAAGCGCAATGCTAATGGTCTAATCAGATTCAATGGATTATTCTAAGCTATGCTATAAGTGGTACCACCAGACCCGTAGATCAGCTGAATGGATTCCAAAAAGGTAAAAATCAAATGTTTAAAGCAACACCAAAGAGTTTTGGCTCTTTGCTCCCCCTACAGGTTAGAAGCGTAATTGTCCATTACCCACTGTCATAAATACTGAGGCATAG